>NC_136508.1:52085249-52090249 GCF_053919585.1 Euprymna scolopes
TGCATTCGTCCAGTGTTCGGCTTTTTTCCTTAGTCGTGATCCATCATCAGTGCCGCTAGACAAATAAAACTTCTTCCCGTTCAGAAAGAAGACAAGAAACGTTCGGTGAGAGTTTCTAAGGGTTTTATTTTTGGAAAGAATTGATTCATACAAGAGAGAGAGAGAGAGAGAGAGAGAGAGAGAGAGAGAGAGAGAGAGAGAGAGAGAGAGAGAGAGAGAGAGAGAGAAATAGAGAGAGAGGGAGGGAGGGAGGGAGGGAGGAAAGTTATATTATCTAATTAGCGGCGGAGGCGCCCGGCTTTGCCCAGGCTCAAAATACGTTTAAATATTATATTTTAATTTGTCAAGATTTCGTATATATTACTACAGAATCGTGATTTCAAAAGTAAAGTAAAAAAAAAAAAAAAATGCATTTTGGTATCATCAATTAGAATCGAAGCTTTAGCATTCAAAGCTGGTGACGTTACCACTGTACCAACGTGATACGCATGTGAACCGATTAAAAATTAATAATTAAAAATAACGTAAGATGAATGTACAAAATGTAACGATGTTTTCAGTTTTGACCCATTTTTAACCCCTTAAAACTATTTAAACCGGCTAAAGGGTCATGAAAGAACAGTCCGTAAAACCCCCGATCCTCTGGACTTTTAGTTTCGGAGGAGATAGAGTTTGAAAATATGGAAACAGACAGACAAAAAGACATATAACCTTTTATATATTAGATTAATTAATTAGTTAATTTATATTCTTAGCACTAATGGGAGATAATGAACAGATATCTAAAGGAATTATTTCGCTCTGGGGATTTCAAAATTTCCTTACAGGATTAGAGGTGACTTGTCCCATGTGTCTCCATAAAACTCATTAAAAACCTTTCTCAACTCGACAAAAGTCATGCCATTCGTAAGATCCACTCATTGTTCTTTGACATTGTTTTTCAAGGTCATAGGTCATAGGTCATCTGTCTGTGATGGAGGCGAGCTGTTAGTGTTATGGTGGCTTGCACTGCCCGCCCGACAAAAAACTAAGTCCAATATAAACAAATTCTTGATGAACCATTCCCTTAAGTAATCCAATTTACCAAATTTCCACTACTAACGATTACTATAATATCCCACTGACTACTGTACACTCAGTAACCCTTATCCTCGACTGGCCTCCGGGTCTTGATAAGTGGTGACCCCTATGTAAAACAACAACAACAAAAATTAAACGTTGCTATTCAGGGACACCTCTAATGTAAACGTTCTTTAGAATCAATTTTGTTGAAGTACGTTTCACTTATTCCATTGGTTGCATGAAAATTAATCATCGTCCGCAAAAAAAAAAAAAAAAAAAAAATCCAGACCGATATTTACACGATTTTTTAAAAAGAATTTCCAAAAAAAAAAAAAAAATAAATAATAATAAAATAAAAAAAATAAAAAAATAAAAGCAAATATACATTTTTATACGCCCGTTGTTTATAGTTGTAGGGAGGTGTTTTACACAGAATTCTAAGATTGTTATTAAATCAACGTTCTCCTTCTTCTAGCGAAGCCGACGGATGTTTGGGTTTCCCGCGAGAAATTACGTGACAAGGGTTGAACATCAACACAATAACGGCGCGATTTCAAAGAATATTTATACGAACGAAGATACGACGTGTGGGTTAATGTAATTTTTCTTTATTATATACACGAACATCTCTTCCTCTGTATATTTAAATATGTATGAATAAAAAAATCAATACGAAAAATATATAAATGTTTATATCTTTTCTGTATTTATTTCCTGTGTGTTGACGTGTAGGAATACAAAATGTCTTTTGAAAAAAAAATAACAAGAATGTTTCCTTCAAAAGCACATACTTTCGACCGATCCTTCGATCTTCCTCAGTGTGAATGACAGAAAACATGAGTATGTGGGCAAAGTCAGCAACAGTTGCAGGGATGACTTTTATAATTCATAATTTTTTAATATACAGTAAAAAGGGCGAGGAAGAGAAGAGAAAAAAAGGGGGGGGAGTCAGTTGACAAGTTTCATCCTTGCTTTCTCAAAGCTATATAGAGAGAATTAAAAAAAAAAAAGAAATAAGAGAATCGAAAATATGTACAATTTTTAATCCACACTCTTAAAAGATTTCTCCTTCATTTAGCGAGGACAGAAAAGATAAATAAAGTATCAGAACAGATACTATACTTTAACGTTAATTTTATTTGGACAAATAAAAAAATAATACACATACACCGAAAATAAAAAAGATATTGTGAAATTGGCAAATATTTTAATCGTATTTTTTTTTCATTTTTTAAATATTAGGAGCAGCCAAAAATATACTCGATTATGAATGGTGGTCGTCAGGAAAAGTGCTTCTCAATTTAATGTAAAGTAACACCATTGTTTCCAAAGCTTTTTACCGGTTAGGATTCAAGACTGCCAAGTATTTCTTTTTTTGCTATGGAAAATAAATTCCGCATATTTTACTTTTTAAGGTGATTTGGTTAGGGTTAGGGTTAGGGTTTCATGACATTGCGAGTCAGACTTAGGGTTAGATAGTCATTAAAGCTAAGTTATCTATCTATTTATCTATCTATTTATCTATCTATCTATATATATATACTAGCAGGGGTGCCCGGCGTTGCTCGGGTGTTTGGAGGTGTATGCTGTGCAAAAAAAGCAAAAAAACAAAACAAAAAAAAATGGTTAATTTTTTAAAACTTTGACCCCTATTATGACTCCTTAAAATTTATAGTTTCGGGCTCAAATCACTTTATTAAGTTAGATCCAGGTTCAAGGAACCTATATCTAAAATTTCAAGTGTCTAGACCCAAAATTGTCGGAGGAGTTTGGTAGAGTTCTTAAAGGGCAAATCGTTGAAATTTGACCCCTAAACAGCCAAATTTCTGGCTGACACCCGTCACATCGATTTTCCCAAATCTCAGTACCCGGTATTTCAAATTTCGAGTCTATAGACTAAAAATTGACAGAGTTATTGCGTAGGGAAATGTACACAGACAGACACAGACAGACAGACAGACAGACAGACAGACACGTTCACTTTTATAGATATATAGATATATATATAATATAAAGCTGAATGTGTGTGTGTGTATGTGTGTGTGTGTGTGTGTCTGGTTACAAGTAGGCTTCTATATGGTAGACTATTTTAAAAAACTGATTGCACATAATGATAGATGTATCGAGACACAGGAATGGGTATGTTTGATCTGGCAGAACGGCGGTTCATTAAAATTGTGGGGTCTGCGTTCGCGCCTGGTCCACAAAGTATGGAAAAAAAAACGTTTACAAGTGTTTTTGATATAGATGTACATAAGAATACTTTGATAAGTATGTTTTAACTTAAATAGGGATGGTATAATAAAATTGTGGGGCCTGCATTCGCGCCTGGTCTCCATGGAATGGAAATAGGGACAAACTTTAATAAAGACTTTTCATATCTATCTGCGTAATAATTTGATAATTATGTTTCAGTTTGAAGAAATATGGTATAATAAAATTATGGGGTGTTCGTTCGCACCTGACCTCCATAGAATGGGAATATGTCACAAAGTTTAACAAGTTTTTTTTTTAATATAGATCCACAGAATATTGTAATAAGTGTTTCAGTGTGAACAGGTATGGTATAATAAATTATGGGGTTCATTTATTTTATTTTTATTTTCATCATATTTTGCTTTGGTTTTGATATCCCCAAATTCGAAGCTATCTCTTACAACCATTCCTTTTCATAACTTATCATGCTTTCATAAATCAGAGTACATTTTCTGTAGGCTGTTTTTGAACCCAGTCAACGGCGTGTACTTTTGCTAGTATACGATATGATAATAAAGAAGATCGTCATGTTTTTGTAACTGTCGTCTTCGTGTCGTCATTCAACAATTAAAGGTAATGTGTAATCATCTTAATGAACTTTGTATAAGCCATCCAAGTAATGTGTCCCCTTCACCATCATAAGTAATGACTGTCCCTTCCTGTGTTAAAAGAACTGAACACCCTCTCTCAGTCACTAATCTATGTAATAAGGGCCACAGAACTGTATAAATGTCTTCTATCTCTCTCTCTCTCTCCCTCTCTCATAATCGTCTATCTTGTATTACATGTACCCGTTACACGTCTCCGCCATCTCTCGATATATTATTCCCAATAATGATCCAGGCTATGCAACATTATCAGTAAATAAAATTTGAACCATTTCCTATCAGTTAATAAAATGTCAACCGTTTCTCATCAGTTATTAAAATCTGAACCATTTTTAGCAGTTATTAAAATCTGGACCATTTTTATCAGTTAATAAAGTTTTAATTATTTCTTATCAGTTATTAACATTTGAACCATTTTTTACCAGTTAATAAAATTTTATCTATTTATTTTTAGTTAATTTGTGAACGTTTTAAAAATCTGCATTTCATGTTGAATGTTTATCTATTTTTCTCATTTAAAATGGGAATATATAAAAAAAAAACGCTTACAATTTAATTGAGTAAAAACGAGAACCTCCTACGAATTGCATAGCTTTTCTCGCAGTTTTTATCATTTTTTTTCTCGCAACGTTTCTTTCGTAAAGACTTGAATATGATCTATACAGTAAGATTAAATTTTGACGGAAAAAAGTTTCGTTTTTTTTCAACGTGCAGGTGTTTTACGCCCGAAAGCAAATAACATTTGTTTTATTTTTGATATATTTTTTTTATATCAAACTATATTTTCGCTCATGATTCGAGTCTATAACCAAATGCACGATTCTTAAGCATATACCGAACAATATAACAGTTTACACGACAAAAAAAAATGAAATCCGATGTGATATTAACAAAAAAAAAACAACAATAAAAAAAATAAAAATAAAACAAAACCACAAAAACAACTACAACCGTAGTTTACTGCCCAAATTACAGAACCAGAAAGTTTTTCCATGCTAACTAAAAAGAAAAAAAAATAACCAAAAATTCAAGTACATGAAACTGCACAGAAATAAAAATATCGTATTGGATCAG
>NC_136508.1:52095249-52205249 GCF_053919585.1 Euprymna scolopes
TGTGGCAACAGTACTCCATTTTAAGATATACTTGGCTCTTAAACAGATAAGCAATCTTCATTTAAACCTAACAAGCTGCAATTAATAATATTACGCATGAAACATTTTAAAATGCTTGAAGTAATACGATTTTATTCTCTGACGATAGTTCAGGCATTGAGAAATTTAAAATGTTTACGTATTTTCTGGAAGGATGTGTGAAACCGATCGTTTGATGTCTAACTGATTTCAGGTGTCCGTTTCTCGGCTACCTTTTGAAAGTCTTTTTTTTTCTCTAGTGCTTTTGATTCATATGTTTTTTCACCTGACGGTGAATCGACGAAGAAAATTTATAAAATGCATAATTCTGTTATGCACACACACACATACGCACGCACACACACACACACGCACACACACACACACACACACACACACACACACACACACACACACACACACACACACGCACGCACACGCACGCACGCACACACGCACGCACGCACGCACACACACACGCACACGCGCGCACGCGCACACACACACACGCACACACACACACGCACGCACACACACGCACACACACACACACACACGCACACACACACATGCACACACACATACGCACACACACACACACGCACATGCACACACACACACACACACACACACACACACACACACACACACACACACACACACACACACACATATATATTTATAACATGGAAACAAACTGGAATCTTAAGAATATCTCTCTCATTCCAGTTATTAGAGCAACGGAATTCATGAAAAAGAATAAAAATTACCTGACAAAAAAGACCCGGAAAACCAAATGCAAGAGATATTCAAACAATTGCACTTAAAGAAGCAGTCAGAATCTTAAAACGATCCGGTTAGAATACCTGAGCTAGCAGGTGAATGTTTGACATCCGGTAAGCTCCAAATTTGAACAGATAGATACGAAAAAAAAAGAAACATGTAAGACTTAACATGCTGCAATTAAAAATATTACGTGCGAAAGCAGTAACAATATTTTAAAACGTTTAACGTAATACAATTTTAATCCCCACGGCTAGTTCTGGCATCGAGGAATTAAATCTGTTAAAATATTCCCTGAAAGGGAGTAGGGCTAATTTTATGATGTCTAACTGGCTTTACGTGCCCGTTTCTCGGTCGCCTTTTGAACTCTTTTAAATTCAAGTTCAATTTCCAACATCTACAAAGACAGAACGGTCTCCATTGGCTTTTTTTCGATGGATCCTTCATTCTGTTCCAGGGGAGCGATACTAATATTTGGTCTTACAACTAAGAAAAACAGGACAAAAATATGAGAATGGCAGAGAAAGAATTGTTATATACTGGTGGTATGAAGATGACGTATATTCTGTATTGTTGTTGTTCGTTTAGGGAGAGTCTTAGTGTTTCATCTAGAGACAGAGTACATCCTACTACATGAGCACTACCTGTAATTCAACTATGAGATTTTTGAATATATCGATAGATAGACTGAGAGATAGTGTGTTTGAGATTTATACATATATGTTTGTTGTAAATCGTCTAGTGATTGGAATGACCGCTGTTCATTTATCAATGAATAACGAGACACTTTGTTATAAACAGACTTGGTTTATTTAACAAACATTCATATATACACAATACGGCGGTGGAGGTGGTGGAGGTGGTGGAGATAGGTGTAGGTTGCGAACGTGACACGCAGTTCCTCGTTGTCTGTCTCTCGTCCCCCGTCTCCGCGTCTCTCTTTGTTTTTGTTTACCATTTCACTTTTATGGACTTTCGACCTGGTAACCCATAAACCATTGACGTCATTGACCCATATTTTGACCAGCCCGGCGCTTGCTTTTGGTCTTACCCCCGACCGAATTACGTCATCTCCAGGTAATCACAATTCCCGGCTTACATTTTTGTCAGCCTGGACATGAGTTCATTCGCACCTTGCTCCATAAAACGGCCTGACCCATAAAACGATTTGCGTCATAGGACCACGTCATCACAATTCCCGGGTTACGTTTTTGTCTGCCCGAATTTTGAGTTCATTCGCACTTTGCCTCTCCATAACAGAATGACAAACACAGTGAAATAGTGTAAAAATAAAAGGTGATGCTTATTACATAAAAGAATCACAGTGATTCCTGGAGTAAATCAAGGTCTGTTTGGTGGCCCCTGTCCTGGAGTTGAGGATGTCTCCAGAAGCAAAAACCATAGATCTCTATTGGACAAGATCCAAAAAAAGTCTCCAATCTAACAGCCGCCGCACTGTCAACCTCAATGTTGCATCCATGCGCTTGTTTTATAAGGGCTTTAACAGAATGTGCTCCGACGAACTGATGACACTTGTGCCACTTCGACGTACATAATCCCCCCCACCCGACTAACGCGATTAGCGGCAAAATCCCACGTCTTCAATGGTATTTCTGGATGAATACTTAACATAATGTCCCTCCTGGACGAGAGAAAAATTCGAGTCGTCCTCGAATACCGTACGTTAAAACAACATGGTATTTATGCAGCTGTGTCCCAAGGGTCAATCTTTGAACCGTGATTATTATAAATGACTGACCTGATAAAATTGTGTCTTAGATGAGTATATTTGCTGATCATATTACGCTCTATCGTAGACATGATGGTGAAACGAATCTACACATATGGTAATAGCAGAAACTCTAGAAACCGACCTTCAGTAGTTAGTAAAATGGACCGTAAGTGGATGGTAACATTTAATCGTACTAAAACTAAGCCCCTCTCCTTTAACAACTGCAAAAAACCCTTTTCAACCACCGATTGCAATTGCAAATAACACCCTACATGAGAGAATATCTGTCAAACTCGTCGGCCTAACATTCACAACCAACACAAATTAGAACAAATACATGCAACAAAAAAGGTAAGCTCCTTCTACTGTGCTAGTAAATTCCAAGCGCCAGAGAGCATCAAATATTTACAAAGCGACAAATGTCATATACATAAAGTATTGTTGCCAAATCTGTGCTTGAGCATCTGTCGCTAGTCTTTTACTCTTAAACAGGGCCCCAAAAGGCGTCTCAAACTTAATAGGCTGTACATATCGGCAAAGCTCTGACCTGTGTCCTATCGCCGCAATGCCGCAATGCTGCAATGCTGTATCCCTGTGATTGTTTTGCAAGTACTTTAGTGGGGTATGCTCTGATGAACTCACAACACTTATGACCCTTCAAAGTAATACTTTCCACTAACTCGAAAAGCAGCAAAATCCCACCCCTAGACTGTTGAGGTTTCTAGATGCCGGAAAGCCTTTGCTCTAATAGTTTCTTCTCTTCTCTGACTACTAGACATTTTAATTTCCTCCCTGTTTTTAGTTTCGCTAAGTATACTAATATGCAAAAGTTTAAATGTAATATGAACATATACCTCTTAACTCAGCTCTCCTCAGTTCCCTGCTAGACACGATCCCAAAATAGTATCCCTTACGAACAAGTGGTAATATGTTTTGTTTGTGGTCAAAATGAGCAAAAATAAAAATGGATCCGTACTGTATTGTTTCTAAATAACTGATTGAACACATCTGTGAGCAGGTTGGTATGTGAAACTCTTGACGGCCCCAATGTATTAGAAATTAAAAAAGAAAAACTATAAATAAAAGAGGAAATGAATTGCTAAACAGAAAAAAAAACTAGGAAAAAAGGTTTGTAGATTAGCAATAGGGAACTTGATTCATAAAGGCACACAAAGGCTATATGAAATAAGATTGTTAATCAAGGTGTGGCGGTAACTGGAACAAAAGATTGGACATAGAAGGCAATATATTTAGAATTATTTTACAGACAGTGTTAGGAGAGGGAGTGGGTTTTGCGACAGTTCGTAACAGTTTACAGTTAACGGATATTCTTCAGTTTGCGACTGTTGAGTCAGTTGACAGTTAGAGACCGTTGACGGTTTGGAATAGATCAGGAGATCTTTAGAAGCCTGTCTCCAGTAACCTCTTCAATGGCAATACTCTTCAGAAAAACATTGGTAACTTATTAGTCTGGAAACCACAGAATCCAAATGGGTTACATCTTGTTCCAAAAGAATTTCAGACGAGCAGCAAGCAATGTCAAAGTTATTCCAAAAGAAGAATTGCATCCACCGGCATCAGTTTGTGGCGTTTGTGATTTCTTGATTCACATATGATACTATCGACATTCCCCAATGTGTTTGTAATTTTAAAAAAGAAGAAAAAACTATAACAAAAGATGACCTTTTATTTCACGAGGTAGCATGCTCTCGTTCCGTCAGCCAATATTGAATAGAGGTCCTAATTTACAATTGTATTTTTCGGTCGCCCACACTGGGAATTAAACCTTCAACCTTCAGGAGAATATTACTTTCACAACTGATTTTTTTTTTCAAAAACTCTAATTACTGCGCCACAGGTCTTTGCTGACATCTTGTCTAACTTGGGAATGTTTCTGTCGAACTCGTAAATTTGGACGGAATTTCGAACAGAACGCTTTATTTATTTCATGAAGGTAGCATGCTCTTGTTCAGTCAGCCATCACTGGATAAAGATCCTAAGTAATTCGCAATTGTATTTTTCGGTCGACCCCGTTGAGAATTGAACCTTCAACATTCGAGAGAATATCACTTTTACAATTGATTTTTCCAAGTATTCTTACCAATGCAGCATGGATCCTTGCGGATCCGAAGAAGGTCAGAGGTTACATCGACCGAAACATTGTGAAAATGACACTCAAGATGAGAACAGTAGACCAAAGAACCCAAATAATATGAATAACCAATCCTCATCTCAAAAATCCAGTAACGTAAAATATCACCGCTTAAGTTTAAATATAATGTAAACAAACATCTTGCCGCCCAACTCCCCACAATCATCTGTTAGACATAAGCCCAAATGGTTGCTCTCATGTCCATGCGGTAACGCGCCTTATTTGGAGTAATTAAGAATAATAAAGAAAGCTATTCAATCTTCTTCTAATGACTTCATAGAACACGAAGACGGTCTAATGGGGGAAATTACACCCCTCCTCTCGCGGGATGAAATCTGGATGGTTATAATAGTGTAGATTATTAATTAGTCTTAATCAGGTCGTCATTCTCCGATAGGCACGCGGTAATAAATCAATTACTTTTTGAAGGAAGATGATATGACCCGAGAACGATAAAAGTAGATATCTGTTCTCCAAGCTATTCATTTATATACACACTACCTTATGTTACATATTTTCAATAATTTAGTAAACTAAACACACACTATATATATATAACTATAAAAAAATAACTGCAAATGATGTAAACACGTGAATCAAAATAATTGTTTGAACACAAATCAAGAATAATGTAAAGAAAAAATGTATTTTCAGAAAATATACATTAGATTAACAGCCTGACTTGAAAAACATAATTAACTGTATTATGCAGTCTGCTATCTCTATCATCTTGTTATTTTATAATATATGTATATATATATATATATATATATATATATATATATATATATATATATATATATATATATATATATATATATATATGTGTGTGTGTGTGTACATATATACATATGTGTGTATAACTATTTTTAATAGAAACAAATATATGTACAAAAACATACGTATGCGCAATTATATGTACATAGAATCTGCTATTTCTATTATTTTCAAATCTATTTTCTACTAGATATCCATGTACATACATATATCTATATGAGTGGGTGTGTGATGCATAATATATATATATATATATATATAAATACAAACATGTACGTATACATATGAACAGTAGCACATGCATATAAACACACATACATAGCAAATTTAGGCGTGAATATGTATATATAGTATATATGTATATATATATATACGCACTATAACCACCTGTTTTGTATCTATTTTATACTGTATGTGTATATATATGCACACACTTCTCTCTCTCTCTTTCTTTCTCTCTCTCTCTCTCTCTCTCTCTATATATATATATATATATATAGGCACACACTTTTCTCTCTGTCTGTCTGTCTGTCTCTCTCTCGCTCTCTCTCTTTCTCTCTCTCTATCTCTTTCTCTCTCTCTCTCTCTCTATATATATATATATTAGTGGCCTGGCCAAACCACAGGGAAGACAAGAGAAACATCAAAATTAAAGCTGGCCTGCCAGGACACTATATATACAAATGTAGACAAATTAGGGCACATTTTATTGGTTTAAAAATATAGGTTCTTTTTTTAACCAATTTTCATTAAATTTTTACCATAGAATAGTATTATAATCTTCAAAAAGCCTGCAAATGTGTTATGTAGTTTCCTGTTTCAAGCAAAAAAATATTGATCGAAATAAACACCATCAGTATCAATACACTTTCGCCCACACAAAACAAGTGTATTTATCTCAGCAACGTAAAAAACTTGCGTTCTGATGGCGATGAAGTCACTGAAAGCGTTTTTGATATCGTTTAGGTTTTGATAACAGTTCTTACGCAAAAAGTCGTCGAGATGCTTGAAAAAGTGGTAGTTGGTAGGTGAGACGCGCGAAGAGTACGGCGGATGACACAGAGTTGTGTAGTCCAATTCGTTCAACTTCTGCATGGTCAGTTTAGCAACGTGCCATCGGGCATTGTCGTGGAGAAGAATTGGGCCTTTTCTGTTGACTTATGCTGGATGTTGTTGTCGAAGTTTCTGATTTGTTTCATTCATTTGTTGCCGTAATAGTTTTGCTTGCATTAAAACAAACAGTTATTAATGACCTTCTTTTCATGCAACTCTTGCTTCAGATGTGTTGTCGATTTCATGGGCGTCAAGGCAGAATAAGATGCCACAAGCGATCCATCCTAAGATATGTCAACAGTGCTCTATTTTAGGATGTGTTTGACTTTTATGCAGATGGAGGATTGCGTCGGGAGTAAAACTGCTTCAGCGGCGATAGAATAATACAATTATTTTTCTAATGACCTTGACAACAGGTTTGATGTAAGTCTGCCGTTTCTGGTCAGGAGTGAAGGTCAGAACCACAAGCTTATTTTAACAGAGTTTTTCTTCGGGCCGAGAGCCATTCATATCGATTCGGGCCAATTGAGGATCAGAGCATTGGTGGTGAAAAGATAGAAGTTTGATTTTGGATACACTATAATTAAGCAGCCCGTTTGCACCAGATGCTCAATGTTGGAGGAGAGAGGCCCAAAGAGATTTTAGTCGTTGCTCGACTTTGAAGTGCTGCCGGAGATTGAAATGTCGTCTGCATCTATGAATTAACGTAAAATGTGATTAGAGAGATCATTGATGAAGTTAAAGAAGAGAATTGGGTCCAGGATGGATCCTTAAGGCATGCCAGCTTTGATACTTTGCGTGTACGACGCCTGCCCAATGACGACTACAACAGAGAAAGGATTTGATGGTTCAAAAGACACATTGGCACCAAATCTTGGCTGGAAAATTTGTAAACTAGACCTTTATGCCAAATCCGATCCTATTGCTCTTGAGAGGAATCCCACGTCAATAGATGAACTGATCTTATGTGGCATTAAAGTCGGTACATCAGCTGGAAACCTCGAAAGATGAGAAACACTATTGCTTGTCACTATGTAGGTTGGTTTTGCTGAGGTGGTTGACAACTTCTCTATTTATCACGGATTCAAGCACTTTTCTCATTTATGCAGAAAGCTAATTGGTCTGTACTGAAATACGGAAGACCGATCTGCAATATTTTCGAAATACTTGACAAAATAATGACGTTTTCCAAAGTGTTTGAAAAGCCCCTTCTTTGCAGGAATGGGGAGCTTTTTTTTTTAGTACTATGAGTAAAATATTGTAAGGTTAAGTTTCTTTAACCGCATCAACATTGCCAACATCACCGACAGATATGTGGATGTCGCTCAGATTATTTTCGATCTTGGAGGAAAATCGGGAGGGGGGTAGCTCTAATTGCACGGGGTTGAGTTTGATGCAACGTTCTTGGCTAAGAGTTTGGGCTTGTCAGATACTAACGAAATCACATCAGGGCCATTGATGATGTCTGGGATAGAGGACGCCCATCTATTCAAGATTTTGTTTGGCGTTCGTTAATATAATGCGAATCAGACCTCTGTTCTACTTTGGACTTGATGAACCAAGCAGATGACCCGCAAGCGTTTTCTGTAATCTTTTTGCAACGATTGGTTGCAGTCCTAAAGTGACTTTTCATAAATTACTAACCAACTCTACCCATACAAGTAGTGAGCACGCTTGAGCTAAATACTGAAAATTGATGCCTAAAACATTACATCTCCTTAAAACAATTTATGTGGATACATGAAATAATCACAGACGCATACATATATATATATATATATATATATATATATATATATATACTCATAAGCATACACACCCACACTCACACACACATACACACACATATATATACATATATATATTTATGTATGTATATTTATATGCATACTTATATTCATTTATATACATATGTGCAAATATATATACACGTATATATATATATATATATATATATAAAAATACAGTCATTCAATGACATGTATTCACACACACACACAAACACACATATATATATATATATATATATATATATATATATATATATATATATATATATATATACTCATACGTATAGGCACACGTTTACTTACATATTTATATAAATAAACAAAATGTGTGCAGAGAAAATCATAACAAATTATAGAATTGAACATTGACATTATAAGATAAAATTGAAAACATCTAAATTGAGAAAACATCAAAGACTTCCTACTGAGATGGCACCGAACGATAATTGGTTAACTGTTTTATTAAAAGAACTGATAAGACGACTGGTTATGTTTGTTTTACGGCATATCAACCCGAGCAGGTGATTTAACACCTACCAAAATTAAAAAAGAAGACTCTATATAATCATTATGTTTAATTTGTTTAGTAGAAAGATATTATTTTTTTGCATTCTTTGTAAAATAATCTATATGCCTATAAAAGTAAGAATGTGTGTGTGTAATGATACTTCTCAACTTATATACTCGAAGAAATTTTGATCTATAGACTTGAAATTTTGTATATAGAGCATTCTGACACATGGAAATTTTTTTTAATTTGTTTTCATCCGGAAGAAGGGCACCTAAGGGGTTAAAATTGAAAATTGGTACGTGGGGGTGGTGATCGGATTTTTATCTGCTTGTCAACTGTTTTACGACTGCGCATGCGCGGTAGTGAAAAGTGACAGCTTCTTTGTATTAAAAAAAAGTACGTTGGAAAATACTTTGAAAAGGGCGTGCCAAGCTGGTGTGATGGTCATTGTATTTGGCTCACTCTCTTTCAGTTTTAGTTTGAACTTCAGCTCGAGTGCCTCGAGTTACTAACAAGAAGTGAACTGTTTAGAAAAAATGCATATTTCTCAGTTTTTTCCGTTCTTTTTACTTCATTTATTTTAAAGGAATTTGATGCTACGTTTAATATTTGCCAATGTTGGGTACATCAGCTAGTAATTGATAAAGAATTAAGTGTTTTTTAGCTTTTGTGCAGTTTCTTCTCAAGGATCAAAAAATGTCTTTCAGGTTGACCATCAAGCTTTTCTTGGCCTTTTGACCAAGATGAAAGTGTAGTATCTGTACCGGCAGATACAACAAGCAAAGACCATATGTGCGGGCAATCACACATATAAGACCTTGGTCAATGTAGGGGAAACCCTTCATACCAATTGTCACTATCAAGCTCCCCTACACCCCAACGAGTTGGACCCCATTTCCCCTTCACCCCTCACATTAAAAATCGGCCTTGTGCCTAATTTGCTCTGTGGGGGAGCAAATAAATACCCCTTTCAGGTTGACCATGCTCGAAAAAGGAGCCACCAGTCTAACACCTTTATTACATTTTCACCCGAAACAAGGCAAATCGCCACTTTGATGTAGGGGATACTATCAGGGATCTAAGTTGCAGGGGTACTCTATAGGGAGTTTAACAGCAAGATGTCTGTTCACATTACACTTGAACTTCTGCATGTCAGTAAAGTTAGGGAAGTAAGAAACCGAAAGAGAATTCCAAAGTCTTGCAGCTCTGGGGAAGAAGCTATTAGAGTAAAAGGCTTTCTTACATCTAGGGATCTCGACTGTGTAGAGGTGGAACTTTGCTGCTTGTCGGGTTTGTCGGGGGGGGGGTATGAGCATCCACCATTAAAATACTTTACTACTCATTGACCAAATATTTTTAATTAGTAGAGTCATCATTTATTAAGTCACAATAGCCACTTGAGGATAAGGCTTAAATGAATGATGATTGCTATTTATTGCCGGCCCAACGAAATGTATTTACATTGAATTTCCAAACAACCATGTTGTAGTCAGTCGGGAATTAGCCCCATGGTATTGCGTTTACAAACGGACGGTTATATGAAAAATATTGTTCATGGAAGTTCAGAATTGATCATGGAACTTTAGATGTTATTTGGTTCGGTTTTTGCGATACGTTTTGAATTAATTCAATTATTTACGAAAGCGCATTTTTACTTAAATGCGAGTTGGGAATAACTTTCCCGTTAATCAATTTCGTATCCCACAATTGGTAATTTCGCTAGATTCAGCTACTAATTTTCCCTTTTAACCAATTCAGTACCCCACAATTTGGTAATCTCGCTTAATTCAGCCACTCTGATGAGTCGTAGACGACGAAACACGTGTCAATGAATGATTATATTTAATATATATACTAGCAAAAGTATCCGTCGTTGACTGGGTTAAAAAACAACCTACAGAAAATGGACTTTGATTTATGAAAGTATGATAGGTTATGAAAAGGAAGGGTTGTAAAGAGATAGTTTCGAATTTGGGGGTATCAAAACCAAAGCAAAATATGATGAAAGTAAAAATAAAATAGATAAACCCCATAATTTATTATACAATACCTGTTCACACTGAAGCACTTATTACAATATTCTGTGGATCTATATTAAAAAAACTTATCTCCATTCTATGGAGGTCAGGCACGAACGAACACCCCATAATTTTATTATACCATATTTCTTCGAACTGAAACATAATTATCAATGTATACTTACGCAGATAGATATGAAAAGTCTCTATTAAATTTGTGCGTATTTCCATTGTATGGAGGATAGGCGCGAACGCAGACCCCACAATTTTATTATACCATCCCTATTTAAGTTAAAACATACTTATCATAGTATTATTATGTACATCTACATCAAAAACACTCGTAAACGTTTTTTTTAATTTTAAATTTTTTTATTTCCGTACTTTGTGGACCAGGCGCGTACGTAGACCCCACAATTTTAATGAATCATCATTATGCCAGATCAAACATATCCATTCCTGTGTCTCGATACATCTTCTATCATTATATGTGATCAGTTTTCTATAATAGTCAACCATATAGGAGCCTATTCGTGGCCAGACGTTCAGCTTATATATTATATATATGTTATATATTATGTTATATGTTATATATATCTGCATGAAGTGATGGATAGTATAGATGATACATTTTTTGATCTCATATATGACAAAGTTTTGGAAATTTGATATACGAAAGTATTACATGACGTTTTTCTTTTGTGAACTTGGAAGATTCCATTTCGAAAGTCAGATGGAATTTATTTTCTTTTAAATTTTCCATGAAACATGAAAATCGACTTTAAAAACATTTTCATAAGATGGCGTGACATTTGAGTTTTCGAAACGTAATTTAGAGCGAATCGTTTGTGAAATAAAAATACGAAGAGGGACACAAGTGCGCACATGCACGCGCACGGGTCCGACACGCACGTGCTTTTGCGTCAAAGGTTTTTTTTTTAACGCATATACGAGGTGCCTTCAATAAGTTTCCAGACTTTTCTCGTATGGGCATTTTTATTGATAGTGCACCCATGAAACTCTAGTCCCTTTCGAAGTAATCTCCTCTGGCTGCAATGCACTGCACCGTTCCAACAACTTCTGAATGGTCCAACGGGACTCATTTTCCTTGAGCTTAGGGAATAACTAAAAGTCACAGGGAGCAAGGGCTAAAGTATAGGAAGGAGGAGGAACTGCCTTGATACCCATCTTGGTCAAATAGTCTGCGACAAGGATGGAGTTGTGGACTCATGAATTCACGCACATTTTTCGCATCGTCAGATCTTCGCAAATAATTGTGTCTTTAGTTCCTACACTGACATCAAACTGTGCACTTTTTTCAATATAGGCACACGACGATCCTTATCTATGAAATTCATTATTTGGCCAATCAAATCTGGTATTTTGACTTTTTTTACTCTTCTTACACCTCTTGTCATTCCTCATATTTTCCCTGCTTTCCTTGAATCTCTTATGCCACTCAAAAACTGATGCTCGATTCATGCAACATTGTTTAAAATCCGTCTGAAGCATTCCATACGTTTATATGTGTCATTTGTCCCAAGTTTAAAACATAATTTTATTGCATATCGTTCTTCTAAAGTGTCCTCACGTCCAGATTGCATTTTTGAAATTCACTAGCTGTGAAAATAAGGCTTTTGTTGGGTGTATTCCAATTCCTGCTATAGCTATGACTCCATAATAATGCTTAATTCAATCATTCATGTAAAAAAAAACTGTGTTCCAAGTTCTTAGCATCTACAAATGTTTATTCATATTTTCTTAGCTTGTTTTTTGCTACGACATATCAACCCTTAAAAGTGTTTAGAACTTACGTTTCTGAATTTTTGAGATGAGGATTGGTTATATGTATTCATTATATTATATGTATTCATCGGACTATTGTTGTCATCTTGAGTGTGATTTTCACAATGTTTCGGTCGATATAACCTCCGACCTTCTTCAGGTGTATCTTGTCGAACTCTGGAATTTGGACGGAATTTCGAGCGGAACCTTTTATTTACTTCACGGAGGTAGCATGCTCTTGTTCCGTCAGTCATGACTGGAAAGAGGTCCTAAGTAATTCGCAAATGTATATTTCGGTCGCTCACACTGAGGATTGAACCTTCAACCTTCAGGAGAATATCACTTTTACAATTGATTTTTCCCAGTACTATAACCACTGCGCCACGGGTCCTTGCGGACAAGTTGTGAACTTGCACCTTCTGTTAGATTCAACTGTAGACACCAACTTCTTATCAATATTCAAATATCTTAGACGTCTTAGCAACGCAGATTTGAAGGGGGAACGCAATCTAGGCGAAAAGTCCGATCAGAATAATTCGTGTAATTCATCTGTCGAAAGCAATTTGAAGCGCTTTATCCACGTAGGAAATGTTCCAAATATTCATAGTGCTTGAACGTCTTTTTATCGTCCAAGAAAGATTAGACTAAATGCAAGAGACGCGCTGCCCATTTAGAAGTTTGTTCAATTTCAACAAAAGCAGCCAAGCGGATATTAAGTGGGATTCCGTTTTCCACCATTATCGTTTCCTCTTTCTGTCCTCCTCGTCTTAGTCTCGAGGCTTTGGCAAAATACCAAAAATATATCCGACTGCCGTTTTGTTTGCAGGCAAAACGATTCGAGTAGCATTAATCTTTCTCACATCCGTTCGTCATAGATGACTGACTTGCTACTCGTTCGTCTCCATCTTGAAAATAACCACTTACATCTTCTCGACTATAAAAGAATTACGAATACAATAACTATAAAACCAAAAGAAATTATTTACAAGCTCCTGCTCTGTATTTTGTGGCAAACATTAAAGCAAACCTCGCTATTTGTAAGATACGGTCACCCAATCTACAGGCGGTGACAGTGGTTAAGTGGTAAACAACACGAACTAACAAGTCTGGATGTGCCGGGTTCGAATCCAGTCAGTATCATAGTAAAAAAAAACCGTTGGCCACCTTCACGTGGTCCCTCCCGTAAGTACTTGATATCTTTCTAGAAAAGATTCTGACTATAAAGATATGGGGGGGGGATACCAAGGCTAAAACATAGAATCACGTGATCCATACTGGTTGTAACATTGTTGTTCTCTCTAACTGACCGCCATGTCGACTCGATCTCAATACACTGCACTGGACACAGATGGCCCTCAGTACACGGCACCAGAAAAACTGATGCTGTAAATCTCTCTAGCACGACGACAATTTTCACAAAGTTCAACTCTCGAAAGGGGTTGTAGGAAAGAGCAGATTCTCGCACTCGTCAAGCGTAACTTGCCAATCACCTCTTTTCCTCTTCTTCTCTGTATTTCTCTTCCTTATGATCTTAATCGTTATATATGCATTTGAGTCTATGACTTCACGTTCACTTAACCCATACGCCAGGCTCATCATCATCATCATCATCATCATCATCATCATCGTCATCATCATGTCTGTACATTTCATTATTGCCCCACACCAAGATCGTTTCTGACAAAGAAGAAGTAATTGCTGTTTTATATCCATGTAACACTTATCGTTGTCTAATTTTTGACTGTGAAATATTTTTTTAGTTTTCTTACACCAAATAGCTTATTGCCTTATCTGGACAAATTTCCATAAAAAAAGGCGATTTCAAACTTAATTGTGACAGACTAACGAAAATGCTATTTGCAACTTTCGAATAATATACCTAAAAACCTCTATGTAAAAATTAAGTATGACAGACTCAGGGAACTACTCGTTCATAACTCAAACACGGCGGATCATGAAAAAATGTTTGTTTAAAATTAAGCATGACAGACTGACGAACCGACAGACAGATACGGATTTTTATAGCTCGTTCAAAAAGTAAAACGTTCTATTTTTTTTTAACTCCAAAGTTGAAGAGATACGCAGACGGGAGTGGTACTATAAATACAAGCGACATTTTGTGCTCCATAGTTTATTTTTCTACATAGTTACAACTGTTTTCAATGCACTTTTGCCAGCGATGAACGAATCAAGACGGAAACCAACGGGAAAGTACCGTCTTTATTTGTCTTTCCGAGATAATCATAGCTCTACATTTTGGAGTCATGATCGCCGACGCTGTTAAAAAAAAAAGAAAAAAAAAGAAGGGACGCAGCATGCCTCGATTTGTTAAATATAGCATTTCTTCACTGCTTTTTTTTTTGTTTTTTTTACTCTTTAGTTACATGTACATATTTTATTGCCCTGTCAGGCTTAAGGATGAACTCAAATTTTCGTGTTTCTGAATTGTTCGAATTAGGATTCATATTGGTATTATTTGGATTATTCGAACTACTGTGCTCACTAGAGTGCCATTCTTTGAACGATTCGGGCGATGTAACCTCCGACCTTCCTCATGCGTATGTTGTCGAACTCGGGAATCTTTTTGTCGAACTATAAAATTTGCACGGTAGATTTATTTAATCCATGTGAGTAGCATGTTCTTGTTACGACGCGATAGAATTCTTAAGTAATTATCAATTGTATCCTTAGTATCGCCCGCACTGAGGATTGAACCTTCAACCCCAGTAAGTGTTTACAGTAGAATGATTACAAATGCATATCTGTCGCTAGAAATGCCCGCAAGGGCCCATGGCGTAATCGATAAAATACTAAGTAAATTCAATTCTATTAGGTTCGGCTTATTGGTGTTTTACGGCATATTAACCATTATAGGTCATTTAATGCCGAATTATTCATGGAATGATAACCTTTTTTCCTTCATGTAAATAACTATTGTATGTTTTCAGAGATTATCATTGAGTTTCATTCAATTTAATAATTTCCTACTTTAATCCATATCTAGCTGACTCTCACAAACAGTCATAATTAGAGAAAATCACGGTAGCTTTTACTTACACGCGAACATTTCCTAAGACTTCTTCATCAATCAAAATGACTTGTACATTTATTTGATACATTTTTATTGTTCCATCTCTTTTTTTTTATTTTATTGATTAAGATGAAGGTCAAAACACGCAGTTTTTCGAACCTCACGTCTTAGTTTGTTTGTTTGTGAATAAAAAGATATCGCTATGCCATAAAGTTCATCTATGAATCCAGTCCATGAAGAAATGTTATAAAATAATGCAATTTTGTATTATCCTCTCCATCTATAAAAGTCAATGTCTGTTTGTGCCTCTGAAAACAATATCAATAATTCCTCCCACTCTTTATCTGTGCCTAAACATAAACGTAGAATCCATGAACAAAGCTTCTTTCTCAGAACTGCACGCCTGTGGAATTGTCTTCCGTTTTCCTGCTTTCCAGCTGACTACAATCTGATTGTCTTCAAGTCCAACGTAAACAAGTTCTTGATGAGCCGTTCCACTTAAGTTAACAAATTTACCGAATTTCCATTACTAACAATTACTATATTGTTCAATTGCCTGCTGCACACTCTTAACCCTTATCCTCGAGTGGTCTCCAGTGGTGATGCCTATGTAAAAAACATACAAATCAATACCAATAGACATGTTTAACATTTGCAATATGTAAATTAGTTTCAATAAAGCTTAAACTTTTCACATAACATAAAAAAATGTTTTTTTTCAGATTCCATCTGAAGTCACGAGGGATAGAATATTGCTAAGGTCCATAGAATAAGTAAAATATATTGGGACAAAAATAAAATTTAGCAATAGAACACAGAATATCTTAGTAAGAACGTATTTAAAATGTATATTAATATTAAAATAATTATTTTCATTTGTATTTTTTAATATTAAAATAATTAGATTAAATTAAATTCCGTTCGATTTGTTCAAGTCATTTGCCGTTTTGCAGCTACCCGTAAGGACCGCAGCGTCAAAAAATATTCATTTAGAAAACATCATGACGCTGTCAGTTTTTTTATTAATTGATCTTAAATTGGAAATGTTATTTGAAACTTTTCTTTCAATGCAAACATTGTGAAGATAATTATATTCTAACTTATTCCTGCCAGCAATGCATTTACAAACGAACAATGTCAAATGAATCCTGCTTATAAATACTAACGTTTATAAATACTAACGTTTATAAATACAAACATTTATAAATACTAACGTTTTTAAATACTAACATTTATAAATACTAATGTTTTTAAAAACTAACGTTTATAAATACTAACGTTTATAAATACTATTTTTTTTAAATACTAAAGTTTATAAATACTAACGTTTATAAATACTAACGTTTTTAAATACTAACGTTTATACATACTAACGTTTATAAATACTAACGTTTTTAAATACTAGCGTTTATAAATACTAACGTTTTTAAATACTAAGGTTTATAAATACGAACGTTTTTAAATACTAACGTTTATAAATACTAACGTTTATAAATACTAACGTTTTTAAATACTAACGTTTATAAATACTAACGTTTATAAATACTAACATTCTAAAATACTAATGTTTATAAATACTAACGTTTATAAATACTTACGTTTTTAAATACTAACGTTTTTAAATACTAACGTTTATAAATACTAACGTTTATAAATACTAACATTTTTAAATACTAATGTTTATAAATACTAACGTTTATAAATACTAACGTTTATAAATACTAACATTTTTAAATACTAACGTTTATAAATACGAACGTTTTTAAATACTAACATTTTTAAATACTAATGTTTATAAATACTAACGTTTATAAATATTTACGTTTTTAAATACTAACGTTTATAAATACTAACGTTTATAAATACTAACATTTTTAAATACTAATGTTTATAAATACTAACGTTTATAAATACTAACGTTTATAAATACTAACATTTTTAAATACTAACGTTTATAAATACGAACGTTTTTAAATACTAACATTTTTAAATACTAATGTTTATAAATACTAACATTTTTAAATACTAACGTTTATAAATACGAACGTTTTTAAATACTAACATTTTTAAATACTAATGTTTATAAATACTAACATTTTTAAATACTAACGTTTATAAATACGAACGTTTATAAATACTAACATTTTTAAATACTAATGTTTATAAATACTAACGTTTATAAATACTAACGTTTATAAATACTAACATTTTTAAATAATAATGTTTATAAATACTAACGTTTATAAATACTAACGTTTATAAATACTAACATTTTTAAATACTAACGTTTATAAATACGAACGTTTTTAAATACTAACATTTTTAAATACTAATGTTTATAAATACTAACGTTTATAAATACTAACGTTTATAAATACTAACATTTTTAAATACTAACGTTTATAAATACGAACGTTTTTAAATACTAACATTTTTAAATACTAATGTTTATAAATACTAACGTTTATAAATACTAACGTTTATAAATACTAACATTTATAAATACTAACGTTTATAAATACGAACGTTTTTAAATACTAACGTTTTTAAATACTAACGTTTATTTTTCGAATGTCGCAGAAATGTTTTTTTTAATATATATTTTAGATTGTGTTTAAAAGAACAAACTTTGAAAACAATGTATCTTCTTTTACTCTTTATTTTTCATACTTGTTCAAACTTTGAAAACAATGTATCTTCTTTTACTCTTTATTTTTCATACTTGTTCAAACTTTACAATGAAGTTAATTTGTATTTGGCTGAGTAGTTTTGCTTCGTTTAATCCTTTTTCACCAGCGGGAAGAATTTCTTCTCCTTTTTTTTCTTTTTCTTTTTCATCTTCTTCTACTTCTTTTTCTTTTTCACATTCTTTTTCATGTTCTCTTTTTTCATTTTTATCTTCTTTTTCTTCCTTCTTTTTTCCTTCTTTTTCTTTTTTCTTCTTCTTTTCCTTCTTTTATTCCCTTTCTTTTTCTTTCTGTCCTTCTTCTTATCTTCTATTTCCTTTTCTTCTTTTCTTTTTTTTTCTTCGCTTTCACTTCATCTCCAACTTTCTTCTTCTTTTTTCTTTTTGTTCTTCTAATTCTTCTTCTTCATCCCCCTTCTATTCTTCTTCTTCTTCCTCTTCTTCTACTTCTTCTTCTTCTTCCTATTCTTCTTCTTCTTCTTCTTCCTCTTCTTCTTTTCTTGTTCTTGTTCTTTTTCTTCCTCTTCTTCTTTTTCCTTCTCTTCTCCTTTCCTTGTTCTTGTTCTTCTTGTTCTTCTTCTCCTTCTTTTTCTTCCTCTTCTGTTCTTCTTCTTCTTCTTCTTCTTCTTCTTGTTGTTGTTGTTGTTGTTGTTGTTGCTGTTCTTCTTCTTCTTCTTCTTCTTCTTCTTCTTCTTCTTCTTCTTCTTCTTCTTCTTCTTCTTCTACACTTTAACTTTTTACCATCTTATTTTTCAATTACCCTTCCATCTTTTCTCCATCTTTTTTCTTCCTCATCATTTTTTAACGTTGTTCTTCTTTATATTACATATTTTCTTTCATCTTCTACGTATATTCGTCTTTATAATCTCCTCCTATTCCATTTTCGTCCCTGTCTTATTACTTCCCGTTTATTTATTTAATTACTATCACGCTTCCTGGCGTGGCCTGGTCGTAAAATACGTTTCAATATGAAAAATAATTTGCGTATTTATTATTATAAAGCAAATTCTGCATTGCTTATATTATCATACCGAATGTACAGCACTGATTTAAAAAGAACACATGGTTATCAAAACTTGATAAATTAATGAAATTAAACGTAGAAATGAATGTTTGCACATGCGTAGTCAAATTTAGTCAACTTCCAGTTCCAATTTTAAAAATTTTGGTTCCTCAGCAGCAATTTAGTCCGGCTAAAAACCAAATAAAAATTGTTACATTCAAGTTTCAAGTCCGTAGACCAAAAATTGACAAAGTAATTTGATAGAAATCGTTGCCTCCACAGCGAGAAGATGACACTTTTTTTTTACAAAGGAATCAACACATATCAAGGTCCAAAGGCCGCTCGAGGATAACGGACAATATCAAAGTAATCGTTAGAAGTGTAAATTTGGTAAATTGGATTACTTAAGGGGAATGCCTCATCAAGAACTTGTTTACATTGGACTTGAAGACGACTGGAAAGCAGGAAAACGGAAGAGAGTTCCACATGCATGCAGTTCCAAGAAAGAAGCTTTGTTCATGGAATCTACTTTAGGCTTAAGCACAGATAAAGAGTGGGGGAAATTATTGATAGTGTTTTCAGCTAGACGAATGTTTCTCGTGAAAGTTTTGCGAGGGGGGATCGCAGATAAAGAGTGGGGGAAATTATTGATAGTGTTTTCAGCTAGACGAATGTTTCTCGTGAAAGTTTTGCGAGGGGGGATCGTAGATTGAGGACGAGAACTTACCATGGCAATAACGATAAAGCAGAGACAGGCTTGCTACGTTTCTGCTGTGAGAAAAAGATTGCAGTGAAGAGACAAGGGAATCCCCTAATAGGCTACGAAGTCTATTTTGAACTCTATCAAGGCAGGATAAGTCTTTCTAGCAACTCCTGCCCAGATGTGACAACAATACTTTATCCTTAGACGCACTTGGCTCTTATATAGGTAGAGAATTGCATCAGTAGTGAGATATCTATTAGATCGATAGAAGGATCCAACCATTTTTTCAATAACATTGGCAACGGATTTGATATACGTGTTCCATTTTAAATCAGGAGTAAAGTGCAATCCCAGAAGCTTGTCAAAACATGGAGCCTCCCCAAGAGGAGAGCCATTCATTTCAATTGATGCCAGATGGAGATCAGAGCATTGATGATGTAAAGATAGAAGCTTAGTTTTAGATGCATTAAAAGTAACCAGCCACCTTTCCCCCCATTTTACCACATGCTCAAGATAAGAGGAGAGAGAGAATCAGAGAGAACTGGGTCCTTTTCGGCCTTTGATGTGCTGCCATTGATGTTAATGTCGTCAGCATAAATATAAATGTCTAGGAATGATCTAAGGATGTGATTTGGAAGATCATTGATTCAGATCAGGAAGAGAGTTGCACCCAGGATGGACCCCTGAGAGACTCCAGCATTAATACTATGACCTTCTGAGTTCTGCCCATTAACTACTACTCTTATGAACCTACCAGAGAAATGATTCAACAATTGAGAAGACATTTCCAGCTATACAATAGCTAGAGCTCTTGTGAAGTAGACCTTTATCCCATACTCTATCAAACACCTTTGGTATGTCTAGAGCAATTGCCCTCGAAACGAAGCCTCAGTCGAGAGATTTGCTTATCATAAGAGACATAACCGTAAGCACGTCTGCTGTAGATCTAGCAGAACGGAAACCATATTGCATGCCACTAAAAAGGTTATTTTTGCTAAGGTGGTTGACTACTTCTCTATTTAACACAGATTTCAGTAACTTACTTATGACGCACAGGAGACTTATTGGTCTGTACTAAGACGGAGATGATTTGTAAGCTAGTTCTGATTGAAGCTTTTCAGCACTATAATTGGAATGCCGTCAGGGCCAATTGCTTTACTGGAATCAAAGTTTTTGATTAACTTTGCAACATCATGCACAGATATTTGTATGTCGCATAGGGTGTTTTCTGATACAGGAGGAAATGCGGGGGTTAGCGGCCTTGATCGCATAGGGTAGAATTAGCTGCAAAGTTCTAGGGAAAGAGTTTGTCTTTTTCTGATGCTAACGAGATTACCTCGACAACATAAGGGCAACATAACGCACAGATATTTGACACTTTTTTCTTTTATTCACAAAAAGGTCAGCACTTATCAAGGGCCGGAAGCCACTTGAGGATAAGGATTAATACGTGTACAGTAATTATTAAGGCAATAGCGTAAAAACCGTTAGTAGTAGAAATTTGGTAGAATTTGATAATTTAAGAGGACGGTTCAACAAGAACTTGTTTACGTGTGACTTGAAGACGACAATATCAGCTGGAAAGCAGACAAGTGGAACAGACTTCATCAGGAATTTTGTTGATGGAATCCACGTTTAAGGTATAGACACCGATAGAACAGGTGGGAAATTACTGTTTTAGCTAGCCGATTTTTTGTGTGAGTTTTGTAAGAGAGGACTATAAATTGGAGCTCAGACAAGCACTTCCCATGAAAATAACGATAGAACAGAAACAGCGTCGCAACACTTCTTCAGTGGGAAAGAAATTGCAGGAAAGTAAAAAGGATTTCACCTATTTGGTTACGAAGTCCATTTTGAACTCTGTCAAGGACGAATAGAGTTCTCTTAGTAACTCCTGCCCAGATGTGGCAACAGTACTCCACCTAGAACGTACTTGGATCTAATACAGATAGAGGATTGCATCGGCAATGAGATATCTACTGGAGCGGTAGAATGATCCAATTATTTTTCCAGCGACCTTGGCAAAGGATTTGAGGTATGTGCTCCATTTCATATCAGGAGTGAAGGTCAGACCAAGAAGCTTGTTAAAACATGCCACGTCCCAAAGATAAGAGTCATTCATTTCAATTGGCGCCATATGAGGGTCACAGCGTTGATGATGTAAAGAGAAAAGCTTGACTTTAGATGCATTAAAATTAACCAGTCACCTTATTCCCCATTGCACCACATGCTCAAAATCAGAGGAGAGAGAGAATTAGAATTGGTTATTTCCCGCTTTTGAAATGTTGTTATCGATGGTAGTGTCGTCTGCATAAATGCCTACAAATGATTTAAGAATGTGATTTTGGAGATCGTTGATGAAGATTAGGAAGAGAGTTTGGCACAGGATGGAAGAAAGAGGGACCAGCTGCTCGGCGTTGCCCGATCGTAAAACACGCTTAAATATAATATTTTAATTCATGCAGATTTGATATCGATTAATATATCTCTATTGATTATTATGTTGTACCCAACATGTAGTAGTGATTTCGAAAGTTAAAAAATGACTAATTAAAAAAGTATATTTCTATATTCTACATATATTATAAAAGTGACCTTGTATGTCTGTCTTTCTGTTTGTCTATCTGAGAAACGGTCTCTACGAAACTATTCCGTCAATTTCTTCCTTTCTTTCTTTCTTTCTTTCTTTCTTCTTCATCATCACGTTTTTCCACATTTCTTCCGCCTGTCACGTTTATTCCTCTCCATCATCATCATCATCATCATCATCATCATCATCATCATCATCATCTTCTTCATCTTCTTCATCTTCTTCTTCTTCTTCTTCTTCTTCTTCTTCTTCTTTTCGTTCGACCCTGCCGATCGCGTTCACGGCGTCCACACGTGCGTGCAGATGGGCCACCGAACGCAACGTGTGTCAACCATTATCAATTTTCTATAAGCAGCCACTGATCATTTCGGACGAGGCTTGTTTTGTGCCGCTAAGCCTATAATTCAGCCATGTTTGTTCCCAGATCGAAATCTTTTGCAACATGCAAACACCGTGGCAGTACATGGCACCACCCACGCGATTACCGCGTGACGGCAGCGGCGGAAGGTTGAAGGGGGAACAACTTCTACACATTTCTTTTAGCTTAATATTTTGAACAAAAAGATAATCATTTCATGTTATAAGATAAAGAAAAAATGTGAATCATGAAACATAAAACTTAAGACAACATTGTTGGTATATACACAACTTGTTTTTCGTAATAATGATAATAATAATGATAACAACAACAATAATGATAATAATAACAACAGTAATAACAATAACAATAATCGTAATAACAATAACAATAATAATATAAACTAGCGCGACCTGTGGAAATTTCATAGTGCCGTATTTCATATGTACTAAGTACTTTCAATAAGTTTCAAGGCATTTTTGTACAGGCATTTAACATTGTCGTAGACTCTTGAAAATTCAGTATCTTATTGCTATACATCTTAGGAGATGAATGTCCAATTTTTATGATTCCAGGTTCAAAGGAACAGATATAGCAGGAATATGAATACACCAGACTAAAGCCTGATAGTCATAGCTGATGAATTTCAAAAATGCAATCTGGACGTGAGGACACTTTAGAAGAACGATATGCAATAAAATTCTGTTTTAAACTTGGAAAAATTCCACGGAAACGTATGGAATGCTTCAGGCTGCTTTTGGACCATCTTGCATAATTCGAGCATCAGTTATTTGAGTGGAATAAGAGATTCAAGGAAGGCGAGGAGTTTGTGTGTGAGAGATGATGAGAGGTGTGGGAGGGCACAGTTCATACTCCCTGTAACTTTTGGTTATTTCTCAAGCTTAAGTGAAACCTTAGAGACTGATGAAAGAGACTTACATAGGGCCTTCCAGAAGTTGTTGGAACGGTATAAAAAGTACTACATTGCAGCCGGTGGACATTACTTCGAAGCGGACTAAAGTATTCACATATGTACTATCAATAAAAGTGTCCACACGAAAAAAGTCTGGAAACTTATTGAAGGCACCTCGTAATATGATCTTCCAAAGAAAATTAACGACGACACTAATGATATTTTGGTGTTTGTTCGTGCTCATTTCCCTCGGTTCAGCTGAAATATTAAACCAATCTAAAAGTTAATTTGGGTTCAGTTATGTAGACGAGTAAGGAATGACCCCCCCTTTTTTTTTTTAAAATCCTGTTAAGACTCAGCTCGTGTCTTTCAATCCTTTATTCACGAGATTCTCATGGATGGCTCTGCTCTCGATGAGAAATTGATTCTAAAACGTCCTGGCCTTCTTTTTCTTCTCACCAAACGTTCCTTAGGGGGTCATATATTAGATCCAGTGCTCTTTTTGCCTCTCGTAAAACCGATTATCGCTCACGCTTTAAACACTTTCTCACGCCCAAGGCAATTCTCTATCTCTACAAATCTACTGTCACACTATGCATGGAGTACAGTTGTTATGTTTGGGCAGGTGAATCTCCGCCCCGTTTCAGAGTTTTTGATAAAGTACAGAAACCTATCTATTATCGCGGATCCATATTCTCTCTAACCACCCCCTCTCGCTCTCTTTCGGGCGCGCGCACACGTGATGTTGTTTTCTAAGTTTTTTCTATAAATACAATTATGCCATGTGTTCTTTAGAATTGTCTGGTCTACTCCCTGCTTCCTTTGCTCCAGTTCGTTTGACTCGTTGGTCTAGTGGTCTAACTCGTAACACAGATTCCTATTCCAGTAGCGCATTCCTAAGAACTGCAAGCTTGTAGAACTTTCTTTCTGTCGATTGTTTTCCTCCTACCCATTACCTTGGTCTGTTGAAGACTAATGTCCATAGACACATCGTGTCTTTGCAATAATAATATTTCGTTTTCGTTACTTCTTAACATCAAGTGGCTTCACTCCTTGTGTTTAAGGATTTCCATAAAACGAATAAAATTCTTCATCGTTTTAGCGTGTAGAAACGATTTAAAATATTTTACTATTAAAAATATTTGAAATTCTTTTTACATGTTAAAACTTGTCGGTTTCTGAGATTTTATTTGGGTTTACGAATTCTCGAGTGTTAACTATTCTCTACTTTTACAGTTTAAAACATTTACAAATCGTTATGAGACATTAAAACTGTACGGGCTCGGTTGAGACCTTGATTCTAATTCACGTGCTATGAATTCAGTTTTTTTTTGGGGGGGGGCTTTGAACGTTTACTCTAACTTCTAACGCAATTACATTTACTAGAGCTTCTAACTCAATTAAATTTACCGAAATTTCTCAGTACAATTTACCGAAATTTATAACTCAATTAAATTTACCGAAATGTCTAACATAAGCAAATTTACCGACATTTCTAACCCATTAAATTTACCGAAATTTCGAACCCATTAAATTTACCGACATTTCTAACTCTAAAATTACAGAGACTTTTAACCCAATTAAATTTACCGAAACTTCTAATCCAATTAAAAGGCGTGTTTCTATCGTAACATGCAAACAATAATAACCAATTAATTTTCTGCAATCGTTTTTTTCGTACTTTTGGCATTAAATAAACCAAAAAGTGTTGCTATGCCACGGGAAAGTTAAATCGGTAAAAGTGCAGATTAGTTAACATTCAAAAACCAAAGACAAATAAACAAATGAATATAATGTATTAGAATGAAACTTATGAAAACGTGTTCATGAGTGTTAACTATTCTGTACTTTTAACGTTTAAAAATCTAACTTGCTATTTATATTTCATACTTTTTTTTATTAAATCTGTTTTCTTAATAACAGAGATTACAGTTCGGACATTTTCTTTTTGTGTTTTTGTTTACTAGTTCTAATCTGTTAACTATTTTGTACTTTTGCCGTTTATAATCTTACAAATCGTTTTTACAAGTTGAAACTATGGGGAACTTATTATTGTTTCAGAGGGGAGAGTATAACTTCTCTAGTGTTTGTGACACTTTCTTGGTCACCGGCAAGAGATGGGAGCCCTCAGCGATCCTTAAATAGGATCCCTTGTCACATACGCGTTGTGCTTGTTCTTCGCAGGGAATTCTTCGCAAGATCTCTCAGCGCATTAGAACTCGTTGATCGGATTGGTCAGTGTCGATTTCACCTTCGGGTTGATCTGCCGCTGTCACCCTGGAAGTGAACAGATTTTCATGCACACAAAAGAAAGACAGACTCAAATATCTATATTCTACTTGGTTAATTCAAGTTAGATTATCTAAAATATGATATACACATATACAATCGTTTAGTTGTTCATTTTTAACAAACACTATTGAGTCCTAATTAGATTTAATTACTCTCAGTTTTGGCGGTAGCGATGGACGGGAAGAGAAGGGTGTGGCGACAACTCTTCGATTAGGATTAGATTCGCTTCAAACTCAGCTCCAAATAACTGATTTTGGCGCGGGAATTCGCTTATGTACAGAGGTATCGGGTAGGGTAGGTTGCTCTCTAGGCCAATCGCCGATAAGTACGCCATCCCAGGGGATATCCGATTTTCTGCATGCACCTGCGAATCTGCGAATCTGCGAATCATCTTACGCTCGCAGATGTGGTTCGCACGATCAGGATAGGTTAGCCCTGTGACCCCTTTCTGGCCTCAGAAACGAAATTATATTTCGTTATGTTTCACAAAATGACATCAAATTGTCACTTTCACCAAACAATCAGATTTATATGTCGGTTTTATAAGAAAATAATAAAATTTATAACTTTTAAAATGATAACATTTATAACTTAACTCTTTCTTTCAGCAGGGTCGGCTGTCGCTACCCGGGCATACAATAATGCTTAACAAAAAATACAAGAATAGTTGCCCGGCATTCTCCAGAGTTTCGGGGTCTTCACGTCACCCAAGGCTATGGGTAGGAGGAAAACAGTCGACAGAAAGTTCTACAAGCTTGCAGTTTTTAGGAATGCGCTACAGTTCCTTGAGTCGGTCACGTCACATGTTAACTATTCTGTACTTTTACCGTTTTAAACATTTAAAAATCATGGCCATTAGTTCCAACGTGTGGAAAAGATTTTTAATATGATTACCTTTAAAAAATATGAAAAAACATTCTTTGCACAAGTAAAACTAGGCAGTTTATGACATTTTATTTGTGTTTACAAGTTCTCTAGTGTTAACTATTCTGTACTTTTATAGTGTGAAACACTTAAAAATCATTGCCATACGGTTAAAACTGCACAGGTTCGACTGAGAACTCAATTCTAATTGTTTTGCTATAAATTCTTTGTTGTTTTTATATATTTTTTGTTTACGAGTTCTAAGCAATTTGCTACTTTGTACTTTTACCGAAATTTCTAATACAATTACCTTTATTTATTTTTGGTCTGATATCACAAAGAATATTTGATTTCCATTGGCCGTTCTCAGAACTCTTTGAATTACCAATTGTTAACCAATAATTTGAAGTTGCGTCTGATTCTATTTATCGAAGTAGCCGCAATTCTCTCTAATTTCTGTCATACACTTTTGCAGCTGTCTCTTGAAATGTACGGCTTCAACGTGGGAAAAAAACGGCTGGAGACATAAGTGGAAATGATTTTATTTCAAGCAAAATGAATGCAACCAAGGAGGGGAGGGAAGAAAGAGGAACCATCAAAAAGCAAGACTATGTAAATAAGAAAATGAGAGGCAGGATAGATAAAAGATGGAATGAAGATTTTCAATAAAATAAAAATAAAAAAATGTCCCTGAAAATGCAAAAAGAACATTATCAGAAAGGAAAATATATATTTTTTTCTATTTTTGGACTGGAATTTGTAAGTTTCCGAAAACAATCCTACCAAGATTTGTCTTAACATTGGGAGAAGCAGCTGCCCTGTCAAAGTAAAAAACCGGCTTCGAAATCTAGTAGGAAGTGCTCCCTAAAAACTTCTTTTTCACAGAAAAGACGCTGCGAATCTATCTCTGCTCTATTCCTTGTTTTCATGGCAAGTGCTCGACTGAGCTTCCCTCTATACAACTCCTTGTAAAACATTTGCAACAGATACTCGTCCATCTACCACCACTTTAAAAAATTCACCTACTCTCTATTCGTGCTTCAAATTTCACACAAATTCCATGAGCAACATTTTTTCCTAGAACGGCCAATCTCTGGAATACAATACCACTGAGCTGCTTCCCAAGTTGTCGACAACTTCAATGTAAAAATTGTGTTGTCATGTCCTCGTAAATAATCAAATTCTACCCAATTCCACGATTACTGCCACGCATTAATCCTTATCATCGAGTGGCGCTGTATCGCTTTTGATGATCGACTGAGCTTCAATCTATGGTCTTACATTTGCAAATCATTTGCAACAAATACTTGTCCAGCTATTACAACTGTAAACAATTTACCTACTTCTCTATCTGTACCTAAAACTAAAATAAAATTCCATGAGCAAAATATTTTTCCTACAACTGCCTGTCTGTTGGAAACAATACTATGCAGCTTTTCCCAGTTGACTATAACATGATCATTTTCAAGTCTAATATATATGTTCCTATTGAGCCATCTTCTTAAATAATTAATTTCAAGTCTAATATATATGTTCTTATTGAACCATCTTCTTAAATAATTAAACCATGCTCAAATTTAACTATTAACAAGTGATAACTTTCTTGTACAAAATAAAAATAAACATTTATTTATTTAAAATTTTTAAAATCGACTTAGTTTCGACGATAAGCATCATCATCAGACACAGAAGCAGCTTGCGATTTTCTTTTTGTTTCTTCTTTTTTCATGCTGTTGTTAGTAAAATCCGTGCGCTATTGAGGAACATTTTTTCACATGTTCCAACCAGGAAGATCGCTCCTGAATTATAGATTTTCTTCAATTCAAATTTAAACAATGCTTACACCAAGAAAAATATCTCTAATTTTTATCTTATTGTTTTTACTTTAAGAAATACTAATTATCAAGATCAACAGTCACTCGAATATTAAGATTATTGAAGCAGAAATAATTTTCAGCCGAAGCAGTTTTTAATACTTAGAACACGCCACTTATCAAGGTCCGAAGACCAATCGATGATAAGGGTCAATGAATGTAACTGTGGGACACTGTTCCGCTGTCAAGCTTCCCGGTTGAATACATGATAACCTTCAAATCCAAACTTAGATTAATTAACTCTTATCCTAAAGTTTTTTTTTTACACGGTGGTCACCACTTATTCCAAGTGCTTTATCCCTCGGTGATGGCGTAGTCTCACTTCATCGCCACAGGACTTCCAACCTTGGCTCCAAACTTGCTTGCGCAGTTTAGGTGCAGTATCTGTTGCGCATCAGATAGACACTCCCTGAACCACCAATGCTCATGTCCAGTTGAGCGAATCCGCGACGACTGGCAGCAGAAGAGGCCGCAGCTTCTAGCCGAAAGTAACTTCAGTGAGGTAAACAGTCGCCCTGTCGTGTCCGCTACTACGCCTTTTCTTTCTGGATGAGGTTCCATAGCATTTTAAGGAAAACTGCAAGGCAGCAGTAAGATTTAAAGTAAGAGTTCCCGTCTCTTAGGCTTTTGCTGTGAAAAAGCCCACAAGGCAGTGGTGTTTGATTTTGGGGTTGGTTCCCTTAGTCTTCGCCCAACCAAGGGCACCCACAAGACAGTGGAGTAGGGGTTGGTAGTGTGCCAGGGAATGTCCACACATCGCTGGGCTCATCTTAACGTTGATAGAAAACAATAATACAGAAACATTTCTTCCTCGAAGATTCTACGATCTGAGAATACAAGTTTTCATACCAACAATTTACACAAAAATATCTTCCAAACATTTGTAAATTGGTATATATATAAATACATGGTGTTTTATTTAGACTATTAGCTGTATATACCCGGCATTGCTGGACGGGGGGTTTAGTCACATATTATCTAGATACACCGAATTTTCTAGCTTCTTGCGCTTTTCCTGAAACTGGACCACATATTGGGTTTATGAAAGCATAAAGCATGGCAAATAACTCTCATACCTTGAATAAACTTTAAATGCAACCATCTTTAAATGGTTGAAAATTAATTAAATCACGTATCTGAATTTTTGAGATGAGGATTGGTTATTCGTACTGTTATTTATCGGACTTCTGTTCTCATCTTGAGTGTGATTTTCACAACGTTTCGGATGTGGACGACCGAAAAAATACATTTGCAATTTACTTAGGACCTCTATCCAGTCATGGCTCGCGCTACCCCTGTGAAGTAAATGAAGGGTTCCGCTCGAAATTCCGTTCAAATTTTCCAGTTCTACAGAAACATTTCCGAGTTTGACAAGATATATCTGAAGAAGGTCGGAGGTTACATCGACGGAAAATCACACTCAAGATGAGATGTGATGAAGATAAGTAGTCCGATGAATAGTAATACGATTAATCAAATCAAGTATAAACTAAATTAAAAATAAATAAATCAACTTTAAATAATATTTCTAAATAAAACAATGACGACAATTATATTACAACAATTAATAACACGGGGATAGTTATTAAAATAGATTTTCATTCATGTAATATGACAATGACGTTACTTCTTAAATGGGAATTTCCTTTGAATGAACAGTATATACAGAAATCATTCTGAACCGAAAGTATTTAAACGGCCGTTTTCAGTATAAAAATTAATTTGTGAAATAGTCTATCTTTTGTACACATGAATCAAATTGTGAACAAGCAAACATACAAACAAACAAACAAACAAACAAACAGAGGAGAATGCTATATGATAGATTCGAGCTATTGTGATATCCTGGGTTTTGTTCTCACAACGTTTTGGGTGTTGTAACATCCGATATTTCAGGTTTTTAAGTGTATCTTGTCGAACTCGGGAATATTTCTACCGAACTCGGGAATCTCTACTAATATTTCGATCGGTACCATTTATTTAATCCACAGGGGTAGCATGTCGTCGTTCCATAAGCCGTGGGTAATGTGAACATTTACCTTGCTCATCTCCTCATATAGTTCTCCAGTAGACATGGCCACTAATAGTAGCCCCTTACGTTTAAGTGGTAATATTCCTTATTTGGAATTAACAAAAGATAAAAAGATATAAAAAAGAAGCAGTTAGCTATTGTATGCTTAGTATCGTGTGCATTAAGGGTTGAATTTTTAACCTTCAGAAGAATGTCGCATAGTACTGAATTGAAACTTACTATGACTTAAACGAAGAAAATCCAACCGTAGTTCTGCATAGATTCCCGAGTTCGACAGAAAAAAATCTCCAGTTTGACAAAATACACCTGAAGAAGGTCGCAGGTTACATTGCTCGAAACGATGTACGAATAACAATCGAGGTGAAAACAGTAGTCCGAAAAATCCAAATAATGCAAATTCTGAATCCTTATCTAAAAAAAGAAATTAACAAGATAAATATATTATGTTCGTTAATCATGTTTTATTTCTTTTCTGCAACAATTAAGTTTTTATTTATTTTCGACATTTATTACAAACTAGCAGGGATGTTACATGATAAGGGCTGTCCCCTTTTCATGTATGTATAAAAATAGAGAGATTACTTAAAATGAAAATAAAATGAGAGAAAGCAGAAATCGAACCTTGGATATAAGTTTTAAAGAACAATAGGTTTAAATGGAATGTCCAGTAAATTGTGCATTCTGATGAAATAAATAATAAATAAACTATTCAATTGTTAGAAAGAATGTGGATAATAAAATATGGGTTAAATGAATTAGATATGTAGGTTGAATTCCTTTGTGAAAACAACAAAGAAAAAATAGGTTATTGAGAAATCAGAATGTTCGGAAACGTGCGACTCGCGCATGTTGATGGCACGTAAATTGTGATCACGTGGCCGGACATGCATGGATTTCTCAATATAGAAAGTGAGAGTTAGTTAGTTAGTTAGTTAGTCAGTGAGAAACTGAGAGGGAGTCTGAGTCAGGCGATAGTCTGGGTCCAGACATGGGTTCTAGAAGCGAGACGATCACTTTTGAAACTTAATATGTGAAGCTTTGAATTCCTGAACGCAAAGCCACCAGCCGGTCAGTGGAAGAATAAATGTCAACATGTTTTGATAACTGCCGTCTCCTGTGTCCATCATTACATGAAAAATGTATTGTCTATTTATGTGTACAAACTATTTGAAATTCATCATCTAAAAAATATATGTGGTAGAAAGTAAATGTGTCTATTTATGTTATACAAACACTCCCGTTTATACGAACTGTCAAAGCATAAATGCCAACCTGTCAATCCATCGGCATAAATGCAAACCTCTCAATTATTGGTCTGTCTATCTAGATAGCGAATCACCTTTCAAAGTTTATTTATATGTACACTCTCTCTCTCTTTATATACACCTGTTAATGTCTCCATATCTCACAACATAATCACACACATGAATCTTCGAATATCTCTTACTAAGCATGAACACTTAAGATTCGTATCTTTACTAATAAGAACTCACGTAACATACGCGCACAAGTGGTAACTTCGTAATAATAATAGTAATATATATATATAATAATATATAACAGGGAGACCCGACCTTGTCCGGGATTGATTAAGTGTCAACGAATGTTCCACTCTCCCATATTTTTATTGTCATCGAAATCGATGAAATCATCCATTTTTAATCAAATCGATTGATTGCTTGCTCTAGTTAGGGACCCACCACCCACAGTGTGCTGTCAGCGTCAAGTGCCTCCCCCGCAGTGACGTTGTAGTTTTAATTGCATTGTGGACGATCTACTGTTAAATTCATAAAATCATTTGTAGAACAGTACATTCTAGTTTACGTTGTACAGTAGAGAAATGTTATAAAATTATCTGTAAATAATAGCTTCACTTAAAATTTAAAATGCCAAAAGTCAAGTATCCTGGTGCATTTGTGATCTCAACAGAAATAAACATTAATCTCGAACGCGCCTCTGTCACATCAAAGAACAAACTGTTGATTTTATAAAATTATTTTTACATAATCACTTGTATCAAAGTTAAACGCGCAAAAGTCAAGTACCATGGTCCAAACATCCATTTCGAACGCGCTCTTGTTATATAAAAGAATCTACTGTTTATTTTCTAGGCTGGGCTTTTCTGCTTGTGCAATTGTGATTTTAGGTTGTATAATAGTACAAACTTCGATCAAAATTAGATCGCCTTATTTAAGGAAATTTTCTGATTATCAAATTTCGATACTTATCAGACGGATTGCGATACAAACCTACGTAAGAACACTCTCAGACACATCAAGTACCTTCGTGTAAAATTAAAAAAAAAATAGTCGACCCAGCCGCTTCACAGTCAATAGGGGACGAACTCTGTCTTATTCTCTTTCGCTCACATACACACACAGATAAAGTTCGTTTAATAGATAGATAGATAGATAGATAGAGAGAGAGAGAGAGAGAGAGAGAGAGAGAGAGAAAGAGAGAGAGAGATTAATTGTCCGTCTTTCGCTTGACAGATTTCCTATTTACGATGCCTCCCCACGGGACAGAGTTAGACACCATGGTCGTTGTTTAAAATGGAGAAAAAGAAAAAAATTGTCTCAGTCGTGAAGGATTGCTCCTCGACGCGATTATCTTACTTTTTCTCTATCTCTCTCTCTCTCTCTATCTCTCTCTCTCTCTCTCTCACACACACACACACACACACACACACACACACACACACACACACACACACACAGTTCCTTTAATAGCCATATAGATAGATAGATGGATAGATAGATGGATAGATAGACAGAGGTAGAAAGAGATAGATAGATAGATAAATAGAGAGAGATAGATAGATAGATAGATAAATAGATAGAGAGAGATTAATTGTTTGCGTTTTTCTTGACACATTTCATCGACGCGATTATTGTCTACATCCTTCTTTTTACTAGGGAACGATTGCTTATTAAAACCCAAAGTCTACTCGCACGTGGATAAAGGGTAATAAATGTCGGGTTGACGTTAAGGCAACAATAATAGTTAATTTTTGACAGGGTATAATTATTTGAAAGGATGACCCAATAAGAACTTATTTATATTAGACTTGAAAACGACCTTGTTATACAGCCCCGCGGTATTATTTTCTACAGACGGGCAGTTGTAGGAAAAATTCTTTGCTCATGAAATTTTCGTTTAGTTTTAGGTACATTGTTGATAGTTATTGTAGCTAGACGAGTATTTGTTGTAAATGATTTGTAGATGTGAGACCACAGATTGAAGCTCAGTCGAGCACATGTCATGAAAATAGCGATAGAACAAAGATAAACTCGCAACGTCTGTGGAAAAGAGGTTGTCAGGCGAGAAAAGTTTCTCGCTCACTAGATTTCGAAGACAGTTTTGTACTCTGTCAAGACAGGAAAGAAATTCCTAGCAGTTCCCATCCAATCTAAGATCAAGGCTACTGTAAATCTTAATATGTTAAACTTAATTACGATAGACGAATAAAGTGATCTGGGTTTAATTTAACGGACATGGCTAATTGAGGAAGTGTCTGACGAGTCTAAAATTAGCTTCATTCAATTTGTCTATGTAGTTCAAAGTGTGACAGACTGACTTGACTCTTGACAGACAAACGCAGAAAAAAAAAACACCAAAGAGAGAAATAAAATAGCAAGCGTGTAGAAGTTATACGTTTTCTTTTGCAGACGTTTCTTAAGAAATGGAATCAACGTCTTTATGCATTTTTGAGATGAGGATTTATTATTCTGTATTATTTGAATTCTCTCGACTACTGTTCTCATCTTGAGTGTTATTTTAAATACTTTTCGGTTGATGTAACCTCTGAACTTCTTCAGGTGTATCATGTTTAACTCAGAAATCTACACAGAATTTCAAACGCAAACCTTTATTAAATCCACATGCCTTCGTTCCGTCAGCCATGACTGTACATAAGTCCGAAGTAATTCACAGTTGCATTTAAAATGTCGCCTGCACTGGGGATTGGAGCTTTAGAATTCTAGAAGAGTGTAACTTACAACTGAATTTTACCAACTTTTATCCGATATGCCACTGAAGGTTTAAAAGGTATTTAAGTGCGGGCCTCACTAAAAATAAAACTGTGACTTTCTTAGGAATTTTACCCATGCATGGCTGATAGAACGAGAGCATTCTACTCTCGCGGAATAAATAAAGAATTCCGTTCAAACTTCGGTGCAGATTACTGAATTTTGCAGAAAATTTCCCGAGTTTGGCAGAAAGATTGTCGAGTTTGATAGAAAGATTCACGAGTTTTCTAGAAAGATTCACGAGTTCGATATGATGCACTCGAAAAAAGTCGGAGGTTACATCGACCGAAACGTAATAAAATTAATGCTAAAGATGAGAACAGTTGTCCGAATTGTCAAAATAATATCGTTTACTCATTTCGATATTGGCATTATGTCGTTTGTTGTAAAAGAAAGTAAAGTTATCTGCCCTTTCTTTTCCACAGCAGGCCATTCCCCAACATCCGCATTCCCCGATTCTCTTTCCCGCCGATCAAACCGATGTTAGCCGAGCGACTTAAATCAAAATGGCGCCGATAATTAAGAATAACATTCGGTGGAATTTGATTCGGTCACACTTTTACGGATTCCAACTTGCTTGAAAGAATTCTTCAATTTGCCAAACGCGATATTCCGTAGTGGTCGTCATCGCCGACGTCTTTGTCGCTCGCCTGCGAGAATCTAATATGGACGAAAGGCATCTGATCGAATTAGTGTGCAAAGGGGAGAGAAGCGATAACGGCAGAAAGCAAAGGCGATCGGACGGGCGGGCTTGAAATTGCGTTGAAATGCACTTTGTTTCAAACCGCCGAACAGCTTCTAGAAGTATTGACCGAAATGTCATTGTATTCGTATAAGTGAGTATGTGTTTGTGTTTGCGCTAGAGAGAGAGAGAGAGAGAGAGAGAGAGAGAGAGAGAGAGAGAGAGAGAGAGAGAGAGTATGCGTATGTTATGAAGATGGTGTGTAAGGAAGGCAGTTATATAGACAAGAGGGTTGATAAAGAGATAGAGTATGTATATAGTATATATGTGCGTATGTATATGTATGCCTATGTATGTATGCGCGAAAAAGAGAGAGAAAGGGGGGGTAGCGTTAGGTAGAAAGAAAGTTTGATAGAGATAACTATAGAGAGAAGAGAGGGTGAAGGAGATATGATATGTGTGTGTAGATGTGTGTGCATATGTGTGTGTGAAAGAAAGACGCAAAAATGGTAGATAACGTTAGGGAGAGAGTAAGAAACATAATTTGAGAGAGCCAGTTATAGAGAGAAAATGAGTGACAGGGAGATATGGTGTGTGTGTGTGTGAGTGTATGTGTGTGTGTGTGTGTGAGAGAGAAAAAGAGAGATAGATAGATAGATAATTAAAGAGAGTGCGATAGTTATGGCAAATGTGTTCGGCTGTGAAGATATGAACGGAGAAAAAGAGTACACCAGGGTATTTAAGAGATAGACCGGTAGATAGCGTATATATGTGTGCGTATGTGTGTGTGTATGAGAGAGAGAGAGAGAGAGAGAGAGAGAAAGAGAGAGTGAGAGAGAGAGAGGGGGGACTGAGTTAGATGTAAGAGAAAAATGCAGGGTGTTTGGAAAAAAGGGGTAAGATAGTTTGAAAGAGGTAGATTTACATAGATAACCAGAGTAATAAAGATGCAGGACACCATACTTATGTGTGCGAGAGATATATAGTTGGCGCAAAGAAGAAATAACCAAGTGTTGGTTGTTGGAGTAAGAGAGAGGAAGCTAATATGAGAGGTGCAGAATTGTGTAGAGAAGAATACCGATTGAAACATTAAAGTAGAGCTACAATAGGTAAGAATAAGAGAGGTAGATTAAATGATAACGCAGGAGAGTGCGTGCACGTCAGTGAGATCCAACGCGTGAGTTAAAACAGGCGGAAAGTGCGGAGGAGGAGTGAGAGAAAGAGGGTATAATATAGAGAGATTTGATTTTGTTTTACGGCATATCAACCTTTTTGTTGGGTTATTTAATGTTGAATCCGGTACCTTTAGAACAAAAAAGGTTCTATGCTTCAAGTTCTTTATATCTTCAAGTATTTATTCCTGCTGTTTGGTTCTATTGTTTGGTTTTACGACACATCAACCTTTTTCGGGTTATTTAATGCCGAATCCAGTAATTTTAGAACGAAAAGCTTTTATACTTCAAGTTATGTTATTATTATATCCTCAAACATTTATTCATGGCATTTTGTTTGGTAGTTTTGTAGAGGAAAAGTGTTGCAGGGCATGATTGAGCTTTGTAAAGGAAAAGAAAGAAAACAATAATATCCATATTTGGCACATATTATGTCAGGACATCAATATCTTCAGACAGCCTCATCTGGAAAATATATCGAGTGATACAGAGTATGAGAAAATGTGATCGGGCTGTATTACAAAAACAAGTGAGAAAGGGATGCAAAGTACACAATAACACAAACGTGGACATACCAAGTCGCTGCACACTTACGCACGTTCATACGCAGATATAAACATGACCACATAGAATAATGAAATACAGCTATATAGGAAACAACTTTGCTAAACTTTACATCGTAATATGGGAGAAAGAGTCGAAGTCAGTATACTTAATAATGCTTGTTTAAACAGAGCTGAATTAAACAAAAACTAATTTAAACAACTAATATAAAATGAAAAAATAGATAAAAATGCAATTGTAAGAAAAGAAAAAATGCCCTTTGTTAAAAAAATGGCTAGGCGTCGTTTTCGGGATCCAACCGAAATTAGTAAATATAATTTTTTTAAATGGAAGTCTTTCGAGTCAGCGCATGAAGCCATTTCATATAAAACAGGAAGAGGAAGGTATGTTGATTTGCTGTATCATAAAGGGGATCGTGTGTGATCGTCTAATCAGAGTTAACATTGTGTGATAATCTAGTTGTTCTGTCTATTTGTTCATATGCCGTTGTGTGTGTGTGTGTGTGTGTGTGTGTGGTACATGTATTTTAAGACATACCTTCCTGCATCGGATGTTGGTCCATCTGAATTAATCTCGTCTTGGAGGGAGACTGGTACTTGTTTTGGGGACGAAGATTCAATCACTCCAAGACAAGGAATTGGTTTTATAGTTTATTTCCTTTTTCAGATGTCTCGCAGAAGAATGGAAGTAAATCTCTGGCTTGCGTGGCACATGCCAGCGTCCCCCCCAGTGAAGTGGAGGAGACATCTGTGAAGCCGTCCGTTGTCTTCTAAGCCCAAACCAAATCTCAACGATTCAGCTAACCTGATCACGTGACTCACACGCAATCCGATCAGCCGATCCTGACTTTCGGTCAACGTGTCTCAATATAATTTACACACCTCCCTTTCTCTCTCTCTCTCGATCCATTCTCTAACATTCCTTCTATCCTTATTTTAAAAAAATGTACGCATTTTTAAATCATAGTACATTTTTCTATACATACACAAAAACTCCTTTATCAGCCCTTTCCAACTGACTTCACAATTATTATTATTTATTTTATTTCATTTTATTTTATTTTTTTATTAGATCAGACCCTCTCTGATCTTCTTGGCATTACTTTTTGGGTGTAGGGTATTCTCCCCTGATCCACGTCAGCTGCTTTATCCAGCCACCCTTATGCCGTAAACTAGAGGTCTCACCTTACCTCTTTCGAAATTGACAACTCCATTCGTCCAAATGTGTCCTGATCGTATCCTTTGCCGCGTGGTTCTATTAAGTATGGCTTTGTTTTCATTTTGTAACTATTTTATCTTTTCCGGGACATCCCAAAGCTCATAATTAATCTTCGTGGTTGGCTTCCAAATTTTAAGATATACCTTTTTCATCACACTGATTCACTTGGATTTCCTTTCTTGGACTCTTGGAATTTCGATGAAGATTTAGAGAATATCACCCTTAACTAATTAACCACCAACCTTTGCCCCATGATTCCTATTTGCGCCTAAATTCTAGCTAATAGCCCGATTATTTTTCTTTTTCTTTTCTCTCATCAGAGCTTCCAAGATCCAGCAGAGATCCCGCATTGATGCATCTCTAAAAAAGGTATATTTTCTTACTACCTACGGTATATTTTACTTTTCTCTCACCCCATTAACCAATATGTGATTTGCCTACGGTACTGCCTCTCATAGGTCCCTGGTACTCTTAAGGATTCTCGTATCCCCTCCACGCCTGCCTCTAATTAATTGAGTCAAATCTTACCTCCTGCTTGGAATCATCACATGCGACCAGCTTTTTTTCAAGCACTCAAATGCACAGGGTCAATTTTCTTCTCCGATCGGGGTATCTCTAATTCTTTTGCGGCAAGTTACTCTTCTTGCGAAAAAATATTTATGGACTTTTAAAAAACACAAAAATCTAATTATTAAAAAAGAAAATCTTTCTTTTGGCTTATCACATCTGTAAAAACTTCTAAAAAATACTCGCTTACGTAATTGCTATTTTGGTCCCACTCTAAAATACTAATTTATTCTAGGCCAACCATCTTCAGTATCATCTTATTTTTCGTAAATCATTTCAATTCTAATGTATATATTTTTAATGTGTCTATTTTTCTTCTTTTTTCCGTTGTGTCTATTTTTTTTTTTCACTACGGTAAATCCCCAGGTTCGATTTTTTTTCTTTCCACCCATGTACGGGTGGACTGGTCCACTGGCACCAAAATTTGTATTTGTTGCGTTGTTGTATCATAAAGTGGATCGTGTATGATCGTTTAGTTGTTCTGTCTATTTGTTCATATACCGTTGTGTGTGTGTGCGTGTGTGCGTGTGTGTGTGTGTGTGTGTGTGTGTGGTGCATGTATTTTAAGGCATACCTTCCTGCGTCGGATGTTGATCCATCTGAATTAATCTCGTCTTGGAGGGAGACTGCTACTTGTTTGGGGACGAAGATTCAATCACTCCAAGACAAGTAATTGGTTTTATAGTTTATTTCACTTTCCAGATGTCTCGCAGAAGGATGGAAAGTAAATCTCTGGCTCTCATGGTACACGTCAGCGCCCCCCCTCCAGTGAAGGAGAGGAGACGTCTGTGAAGCCATCCGTTGTCTTCTAAGCCCAAACCAAATCTCAACGATTCAGCTAACCTGATCACGTGACTCACACGGAATCTGATCAGCTGATCATGACTTTCGGTCAACGTGTCTCAATATCTTTTACACACCTCCCCCCTCTCTCTCGATCCATTTTCTAACAGGTAGAATCTCACGTAGACTAAGAATATATACTAAGAATACTATATCTTGATTTTAACCTTTGTAATGGACAAAAATGGCCGAAACTGTTCTGTTCATATATTACACTTGTGCAAATAATTATATTACATTGTTGAAACTTTGTATAACACCTTAATTGAAATGCTAATACGATATACAGCTTTATAAGTATATTATGTAACAAACGTATACGGCATAATTACGTTGACATACCGGTTCTTACCACATCACTAAAGTTAAGCAATTTTGGGCCTGGCTAGTACCAGATTGGTGGCATAAGCGCTTCAAGTTATATTATTATATCTTCAAACATTTATTAATTGTGTTTTGTTTGGTAGTTTTCTAGAGGAAAATTGTTGCAGAACATGATTGAGTTTTGTAAAGGAAAAGAAGGAAAACATAAGCGCTAGATGTCTGCTTATTCCGGCATTGTTTTCCGTCATCCTGAACTTATATGTAGTTAAAACAGTGTCGACTAAAGAGACGTGTAACTGGAGATAGTGCAACTTTTGCCATAAAAAATTACATAGAGGAATCCTTCAGTGAGTATCTATAATCTGACAAGACTGAAAAGAGGCGTTTATTTAAGACGTTCGTGTTTTTCAATCATAAACATGCCCCTTTCTCTTCCTGAAATGATAACGGATGGCTTTGCTGATGAGGTGAACTGAACTCTGCAACTTTTTTTGGGATTTGTATACTACTCCCGTAACTCTTTCTATTTTTCTTAAAATGTTCTTCCTATCGCCCCGAACACTTTCGAAACACAAATAGGTCTATTCCCTGCCTCGTACACCTACAAGTAGACCATATATGGAGTGCTGTTGTCGCATTTGGGCTGGTGATTTTCTGTTCCACTTGAGGATTCTTGATAGAGGTCATAGACGAATCTGTAATTTGATTGTTCCCATCCACGTTTTCTTTTTCACTGCATCTTTTCTATCATAGACTTTATGTTGCTATTGGCAGTCATTTATATTCAATTCAATTGAATTTATTCAGCATAGGTTAAAACATTACATTGTTTCGTCGCCGTTAAGAAGGACGCTAAAAGAGAGAAAAAGAAAGAAAGCGAACAAAGAAGGAGGGAGGGCTGCTGTGAATTTAAATACAGTTGACCAGCAGTTGTCCAATTTCGTCTTGAACTGGTCCATTGTTGGTGGGGCGACAAGCTCAAGGGGCAGTCTATTCCAGGAAGTCGATATGCGGATAGAAAATGCCGCTTTTCGTCAGTTTAGCCGAAATCATCGATGAAACAGCTTCAGGTCGTGTCCTCTCGGTCCAAGTTCGGATGCCGGGGTAAAGAGAAGATCTCAGGCGTGGTTGTAATGGGCATAAAAAAGGTTATAAGCCAAAATTAGGTCACCCCCTCAATCTTCAGCGCTCCAACGAACAAAAGGTTCAACTGCCACAGACGGTTCTTGTAAGGAAAGTTACAGAAAGCTTCGCACCAAACGGGTCGCCAGCGTCTGCACTCACTTCAAATGCTGAATGTCACGAACCAAGTATGGTGACGACGCCTTTATGCTATACTCCAACGCAGGTCGGACAAGCGTTACGTACATAGGGAGGAAGATCTCCGGAGTGAAGTTTGCAAAGGAGGGCTTGATGAGAAAAAGGGTACTCTTTGCTTTGTTGGTAGCCTGGATGCAATGACTGGAAAGCTTTAAGGCGTAATCAATCATCATCCCGAGTCTCTGATCTCTTCATGATTTGCGAGAGAGTTTTCTGCAGCGCCGAAAGTAGTGGCGATCCTAATGGCAACATTTGATGATGTTGAGGTCGAGATCCCATAATGATTGACCACTAGCATTTACACTGAAGACTCGACCGATGAAGACCAATCTGCTTGCGGTAAGCCACCAGCTTGACGTCGTCATTTAAAAAGCAGCCAAGTCCCACTCCTACACAATATAAATACCTAGATGTAAGAAGGCCCTCTACTCTAATATTTTCTTCCCTAGAACTACTAGACTCTGGAACTCAATTCCGGGTTCATGTTTCCAAAGTGTACTGACATGCAGAAGTTCAAGTGTAATGCTGCTTCTTGCTGCTCAACTCCCTACATAGTGTCCTTGCAACTACTGACCCCGATAGTAGCCTCCTACATAAAAGTGGGACTGTGCTTTGGGGTGAAAATATAATAAAAAAATATTGTTGTAGTAGTAGTATGTGAAAGTCTTCATCAAATCCCCTTAAGAAAAGTGAGATTCTATTTTTTTTCAGTCGATTACGCATGGGCACCCTGAAAAATTCGCCAGGAAGGAGAACATGAATTTTTTTTTAATATTTAGAGTTCCACATATAAAATTAACGTAAAAGAAGACCTGAATTTATGAGCTATTCTCATGTTTTATGGTAGTTTTATGGGCGTTTTTTTTTTGGTCATATAAACTTTTTAAAAAATGATTGAGTGTTGCATTATGATTATTCCAGTCAGACTTGGATTTAGTAGCAAAAAAATTATATAATGAAATGATCTAGTTCAAATTCTAAAATACTTCTTTTCGTTTGTTTTCTTCTTTTTTCTGTCAAGTTTTCCAAAATATTCAGTCATATAAATCGCCTAAAAGGTAGAATCTCATTTTAGAAGGAAATGATTTAGTTATTAATTACGTTTTATTCTATTTACTTATCTTCCCAACGATCCAGATTTAGACATAAGTTTGCTTTACGATATACAAACCGGAGTACATTACCATGGATGACATTGATGAATAGGAAGAAAAAGGTTGGTCCAAGCAGCAACCCTTGTGGAACTGCACTGTTAGCGCCAACCTTTTATTACTTTATCGTTATTAATATTATTATGGCATGCATATTTCAGAGTTGTCTGATATTTCCCCGGCTTCTTTTGTGGTAGCTCGTTTAACTCGTTGGTCTAGTGGTTTTCACAATTTCTCTGCCTTGATGTCTTGTTATAATAGTTTTCTATTCTTTTCTAAAATTTGCAGACTTGTGGAACTCTCTTCCTAATGACTGTTTTCCTCCGTCTCCACACAGCAGATATGTATGTGTAATGAGATACCATATCACTATGCAGCGATATGTGTGTACGTGTCACTAAATGTCTATGGTGGTTCTTCACTATATGAACCCAAGTTATGTTGTTGCAGTCTATTTATATTCTAAATGTTCATATGCGGGTGTGTGTAAGTATGCCTTAGTTTCATGCATCGTTGATCATGTCTACCTGGAATTCATCTTAATCTTAGAAGGGAGGCTGGAACCTGTTTGAACGAATATGCATCTACTTCAAAGACGATAATTGGTTTTATATAGTTTTTATTTCCTTTTCCAGGTGTCGATCGCAGAAGAATAGAAAGTGAATATCTTTGCATCAGTGGTTAATACTAGGTTACCATTTTAAGACACGTCAGCTCCATCCCGGGCGAAGGGGGGACGACCTGTTAAATTGTCCGCCCTTTTCAGCGTCCAAATTCCAACTCCAATTATTTTTCTCAGCTAACTAGAATCACATAACATACACGTGGTTCCGTCAGCTGACCAGATACTTCCGGTAAGCTTGTCTATGATATCATTTTTCATTTTATTACATTTTGACAGATTTATCAACATTCTTCCTATTCATATCTTGTTTATCTCTCCAGTTAGATAGATAGATAGATAGATCAGGATGGATAGATACAGAAATAGACAGATAACTAGATCGACATATCGACAATACACAGATAAATAGATAGATCTACAGACAGATAAATAACTAACAAATACTTTCTTGTTTCGACCTACTACATAACACTGCATCTAGTCTAAGTTCTTTTCAAAACTAATGTTAATAGACATATCCTGTCTTTACGATAATTATCATTTGTATTTTTGATCTCCTCATGTCAAGTGGTTCATACATTTCCAAGGGACATTTCCATAAAAAATAAATAAGAATTCGTCGCTTACGAGGGGTGTTTCAAAAGTAATACCATCTATATTTCATTCCGCCGGAATGGATCGGGAGGGATTGCAAATTGTTATTATGAAAGAACTTTTGCATTCATGATCTGACAGTTTCATCTCTCTGCTACAGATATTGACTGTGTGAGACTCGAAGGAAGCAAGTCTTGCCATACATATGCGCCAGAAACAGAAATGCATCATTAAATTCCTGGCAAAATATTCACCGAGACTGGTGGTAACTGTGTAGAAAAATTAATTCAGGAGCATGAACAGTTCGTTCGTTTTAATGGCACCATTCTCGTCTTCGTAGCCCTTTAACTTTTTGAGTTAACCCCCCCCCCAAATTGGACGATCTACTTTCGGAATGGTACTCACATCCGTGAAAAATGAATGTAATATAGAATACTCCTTCCAAAAATTAGACCTTTTATAAAATGCACAATCCTTGTTTAGTACAAATAAACTCCTGTTCTGCTCACTAACTTGTTATTGCTTTATAGCCGTTCATTGATAACCACGCCTTGATACGACGCAGAAAATCGAACTTAACACTAACACGCCCATCGCTTCTTACTTCGTTGTTATTTAATTGTGATGGGGGATATGATGAATATGAGTACAGCTGAATTCTTTCTTACAAGAATATGATAAGTGGTTTAAGTCATAAATACCGACTCGTAAATCAGCCTGGGAAAGACGTAGAAAGGTATGCCGAAAGCCTTACGCTAAGGATGTTATATTGTGTGTGTATATGAATATGTCCCAAAACGACGGACATATTGAATAGTGGGGTTTATATTGTATCTGTAAATTCACGTACGTGTAAATGCGTGTACGTATATACGTCGTATCATTTAGTTGATCGTGTAGTGAGTATACTTACACAGTTATGGAACTATTCTAACAGTAAACAACAGTTCTTTTAATAGGTGTAAATAAACACAGCACATATCTGAAAATATACGAACATTTATTTTCATGATTCCGGCCGGCATCTTCAGATATTACAACGTCTTCACATCTTGGCTGCCTGAGGAAACGCCGCTCCCTGCGCCATGGAGAGATGAACTCCCCCTTGAGTCGTCAGTTGTTTTCAACTTTAGCTAACGACTGACTAGAATCTCCCCAAATCTACATCTACTTACGTGTCTCAGACCAACAGCTGATGTAACCTAAATCTAGTTGTTTATTTTTCTAATCATAATAATCGATCCAGCGACCCGCTGTCGCTCGAATCAATTTATAATTATAATAATGTTTTGACCCTTGGGCCTGACTGCCATATTTAACACAGATACTACGCTATAATCAAAGCCAAAGGGTCACAACATTACAAGGATATACCAGCTGAAGCTACGAACATTATTAGATTATTACTCAAATTCTGTAGTCCATACCGCTGAGCTACTTTCAAACGAATATTACCTGGCACAGGCCAGTACCTCTTTTGATGCTACACTCAAAATAATTTGTCCTTGGTCAATGGAAGGGGAAATCCTTCTATACTAAGACAATTTTATATTTGCCTATTTCCGGAGTGCTTCTTTTTGGGGAGCTGGTTTTCCCTACATTAAAAAGCTTTTCATGCCTTCCCACAGCGACATAGTCCCTAATACATTGTAGTTTATATTGCACTGTAGAGAAATTTTATAAACCTATCTGTAAATGATAGCTTCACTTAGAGTTTAAAATGCAAAAGTCAAGTATCATTGTTCAATTGTGTTCAAAACAAAAAAAAATATTTCAAACGTGCCCCTGTTTTATCAAAGAACCAACTACTGATTTTATGAAATTATTTTTTAGATAATCACTTGAATTACAGTTAAGCATACAAAGGTCAAGTATCATAGTTCAATTGCGCTCTAAAGAAAAACATTCATTTCTGAACAGCCCCAGTTTTATAAAAAGAATCGACTGTTGATTTTATAAGGTGGACGTTTCTGCTTGGACAGCGAGAAAACTTCTCCAATGTAATGTGATGTTAGGTTGTCCAAAAGTGTTAACTTTGGTCAAAATTGATCTGTTCCTTCTTTGATTGGATGTTTTCGATTATCGATTTTCGATTCTTATCGAAAGCATTCCGATACAAAACCTACGTAAGGATACTCCCAGGTACATCACGTACCTTGATATGAAATTTTAAAAAAGATTGGCCCGGCCGTTTCCGAGTTCATAAGGAAGAACTCTCTCTCTCTTTCTTTCTCTCCCCCCCATCTCTCTCTCCCTCACAGACACACAAAGTTCCTTTATACAGCATAACTCGGCTTTCTAAAATTTTCACATTTAATCTTACGAAATAATACTTTTTAAATGATGTCACTATTTTAATTGTGAATAGTCTTTAAATTACGAAGTCATATGAATTTACTAGCCAGCTACCCAGCGTTGCCCGATCGTAAAATACGCTTAAATATGATATTTCAATTCATTTTGATTTCGTATTTATTACGACAGAGCACATTATCTATTGATTATTATATTGTACCCAATATATAATAGTGATTTAAAAAGTTTAAAAAAATGACTAGTGCTATCAGCTAGAATCGAAACCTAAATATTTAATACGCTAGGCTCAGTCATTAATGTTTGCACTATCGTCAGATGGATAAGAAATAATAAAAACTGAACCGAATTTAATATACAAATGTATATTTACGCATGTGTAGAAGAGCACTTTAAGTTGACTTCCATCTGCGATATTATTTTTAAATTTTAAACACTTAGCAGCTATTTTTACCGGCTAAAACCAAATCGAATATATATATATATATATATATATATATATATATATATATATATATATATATATATATATACAAGTAAGAAAAGCATTTCATCTAAGGCATGAAAATTGTTAAACAAAATGTTTTTACTATAGGCTTTAAAAATAAAGGTACATGATTCAATTTGACATTTATTTATCTTCAAAGTGCACTTTTATAAATTTTACAAAGTAAGGTATAACAATTTTATTTAAATTGAATCAAAAAATTCCTTGGATTTATTTTATGTAATGTACATTCTGTTGCACTTTTTAAAAAACATAATTGAAAATTTTATATCTATATCATTAATTGCTAGATGAAAGATAATGTTTTTAAAGTGCACCAAGATGCTAAGTTTTCTTTCTTATAATAAATGTTGGTTGTATGGGCATTTAAAGAGTGTATACATATTATTGGAACAACCTGTATATAGACTGATTGTCATTTTTTATGGAAAACAAAACGACCCGCTGCTTGTCTAGAATTACACAATTCCAAGAGTGTTTAATTGTTGGACATTATATGCTTCTACAATCAGGGTGTTAGTTCACGTTGGTCAGTGAGAGGCTGGCCGATCTGAAACCTTATTACTAAGTAGAGAATGACAAGCCAACAACAGCTCTAGGATTGTTGACTATTCCTTCACGTACAATGTAGCGAAATTATCGCTCTATTTTTTAATAGATTTTTCGTTAGGTTTTCGTTAGGTGGTTTCAACACATTATAATGTCTCCCAAAATATTAAATTACTAGCAGAACCTCTGGAATTTCAACGAAATGAGAAAAATATTTAAGCAACAAATAAGTTTAGATAAAGCTGATTTTTTTTTCTCAATATGGACAGTACAAAGTAAATCTAGATATATCTAAGGCTTTTGACAGGGTATGGCATGAGGGTCTCCTCAGGAAGATTAGATCTTACGGTATCACTGGTAGAATACTTAACATAATTAAATCCTTCTTAGATAAGAGAAAAATCCAGGTTGTCCTCGACGGTCGTACATCTAAACAATATGATATAAATGCGGGAGTGCCCCAGGGATCTATCCTTGGACCTCTGCTGTTCCTGATATTCATAAATGACCTCCCCGACAAAATTGCCTCTGAGATGGGTATATATGCTGATGACACCACACTCTATAGCAGGCACGACAGGAAAACAAATGAACATATATCTAAAGTAATGGCAGAAACACTAGAGGATGACCTCCAATCAGTAGTGGAATGGGGACAAAAATGGATGGTAACGTTCAATGCCACCAAGACAAAACTGGTTTCATTCAATAATTACAAGAAACCTTCTCTACCACCTATAGCAATGGCCAACGACTCTTTATCTGAGAGTACGTCTCTCAAGTTCCTTGGCCTAACGTTCACAGGAAACATGAGTTGGAACAATTACATCGAGGGCATTGCCAGGGCCGCTGCGAGGAAGGTGGGCTCTCTCTACCGTGCTAGAAAACTTCTCACACCCGAAAGTATCCTGTACCTCTATAAGGCCACTATTCGCCCATGTATGGAGTATTGCTGTCATATTTGGGCCGGTGCATCGGCTACTAGTCTCTCGCTCCTTGACAGGGTTCAAAAGAGAGTCGCAAATCTGATAGGCCCTAAACTGGCATCTAAACTTCAGCCTCTGTCCCATCGTCGAAACGTTGCATCCCTCTGCCTGTTCTACAAGTATTATAATGGTGAATGCTCTGAAGAACTGCAAGCACTTGTGCCCCCACGACGTGAACACCCTCGCCAGACCCGACAAGCTGCCAAATCCCACCCCCACACTGTAGAGATCCCTAGATGTAAAAGATCTTTTTACTCCAGTAGTTTCTTCCCCAGAACTGCTAGACTTTGGAATTCCATTCCAGGTCACTGCTTCCCCAACTGTACTGACATGCATAAGTTCAAGTGCAACGTGAACCAACATCTCGCTGCCCTAATCCCTACATAGTACCCCACTAGATGTTTCCCCTGATAGTAGCCCCCTACACCAAAGTGGCAATGTGCCTTGTTTGGGGTGAAAATGTAAAAAAAAAAAAATAAATAAAATTTTTTTGACAGAAAAACTAATAACACACCGCAAATAATAACATTTATTTGAAAATAGTGTCCATTGTGTTTTAAATTTAGAACGGTCCCAAATGAGATAAATTAAATGCCCAGAAAAATATTGTGCTACATAGTTCAATACAAATAATAAAATCACATTGTATGAGACAATGTTTAAATTATTCCTACACTCCAGCACCTCATGACAATGTTCATCCTTTGTTTCGCCCATTTGTTTTAAAATTTTTATTTTGGTGTTTTTTTTTTAATGTTCCCTTTTTTTACATAATATTTTGCTAATGTCTTTCTTCGGGGAAGAATAACAGCAAGTCGAAATTACTATAAGTTCCTTTCTCACACCATTGCAACAATGATCATATATTATTGTTATCATAATATTCGAAAATGAGGATAGATCAAAGTGAGGTTACTCTCATATTCTTGTCAAAGGTTGCCATGTTAGCTTTTTTAAAATAAAATTTCGTGAATTTGGCTTGTTTTGAAGTAGTTTGACCTTCAGAAATTCTATTTGACCGTTTCCAAAGTGTAAAGTACAGACTAACTAAGGATGAAACAAACAGATTGGGAAAAGAAACAAAAGCCAAAATAGGATTTACCTGTTTTCCCAAACGCTTTTGATTCCTGGCGTGTTTTAATTCTTTCTTTTCTTTCTTCCTCTTCTTCTTTAAGACGTTATTCCTTCTCTGACTTCAAAAAAGCCTGAAAACGTTTATGAGAATAACATTCATGATGAGGACTGTAGTCTGAATAATCCAAATAATCAATCTTCATCCAAGAAATTTTGAAAGATACAATCTTTAGTTTACTCCACCAATCCAGCATCTCTTGGTAAGCCACAGTGAAGGAATACCAGCTCCGACTGCGAAAACTCGTTCAGTAAGATGATTAATTTATTACTCAAATACTATAGCTAATACCACTCAGCTACTTCAAACGAATATATAACTTTAGAGAGATATATCAGTAACTAAGGGTTAACTTCACATTCTTTAAGTTTCCAAATTTGGGTCTCATCATCTGATGCACATTAATCTTCCCTCTGAGCGTTCGATTTAAATATAGGTACATCGAAACGTTTATTATACAAACTTTAAAAACGTATAAACAATTTAATAGTATGACACTTCTCTTTTTGTAAATTCAGTTTCGTTCAATTGTAAGCGTTTTACTCGGGGTTATTTGACTCCGACTTACCCATTTTAATTTAAAGCAGCTTTTCAATTATAAAACAAATTAAGCAAATAATCAATGATGTTGAATTCTTTTTGCTTTCGGGTTAATTCTTGTTTCCTATAAAATAAAAAAAAGCGCAACTAAACCAACAAACAAGCAACAAGAAACAAATCAGTTTGTATTTTAGTTTAATTACAAATACTTATTCTTCACTTACGTACATTTAACTTGTGCGTTTATCGATGGACATATTTTTACTCTTTTTCACACTAAACAATGCATATTGCCACATGGACGCAAGCGACTATTATTTGATACCATATTAACAGGAACACTATTGTGATCCGATCGTTTGCCTTGTTTCTTGGGTTGTCCGTGCCTAGTGGACGTTTCGAAAACGGTTGTTCCGTCCTGGCACGGCAACCAGCTCCTCAGGTGTTAGACACAATCCAGCACATCAAGGTGGTCGATATGGCGTCTGTTCGTCGAGTCTTTTTTGCGTCGTTATGGGCTATGGGCAGCGTTTCCATCGTCGGCAGTAAATAGCAGGGACCGCTTGCTGAAATGGAACGCTGCATAAGAATAAGCAGACAAGGCATCCTTTTTTTTTTAAAATAAAAATATAGAATTATTAATTTTACATTTAACACTGGCGGATCATATTAACTGACTCGACGCGTGTCGCCAACGTCCGGCGCAGAACTGCTATGCGTCTATCGCGCACGGAATCCACGCTTAGGTTGTCTAAAACAATACAATTCTCTCTCTTTGCAAGAGAGAGAGAGAGAGAGAGAGAGAGAGAGAGAGAGAGAGAGAGAGAGAGAGAGAGAGAGTGATGGAAATATAGAGAATGGGGAGAGAAGGAGATGTATAGAATTTGACACAAGCTCAAAATTAAATGTTATTTTGTTTTCTGAGCTGTCGTCAGCCAGCAGGCGCGAACCTTTTAAATTCCTTGCAATCGGCTACACAAAATACCTATCAATCTCCCAGATTGACAGCGTCAACCTTGATAATGTGAACACAATAAGACGTGCACTTACCTCTGCCTGAATCTGCCTATCTGCCTTCTGAGTAAAGGAAAGTTTACTACATGGTTTGTTAATGTACATGCCCCAGCTCCCGCAAAAAGGAGCTTCCTCATTGTGCTACACGATGTAAGGAGATGGGCGAGATGTCTGTTCCAAAATATGCAAATACCGAGCCGTGAACGAAATGACGCCACGGCAAGGAAAAAGAACACCATCTAAAGACAGATCACGTTCTTCAAGAAGACGATCAAATGAGATACATGGATGCCGTTCGAGAGCATGTTCGCGACGATCTCGTGAGAGACATCACAGCTGTAACGAGAATTCACGTGTGACAGGAGAATGAGAACAGAAATGTCGTTGTACAAAAAAAACAAAACAAAAAAAACAACAAAAAAAAAACAGTTTAAGTTCTTCCCTCTTTCGTATTCTTTGTCTACTTTGCAATTGAGGCTAAAACATGTCAGTTCCCAGATAACGTTACAGTATTATATTTAAAATGAAAGTTATCACAACCAAGTAAGCATGAATCACGGAGGGAATTTTATAGTCTATCAGTTTGATTGAAGATACAATTATAGTACAATGCTTTCCGATATCATAACAATGAAGATGTGAGATTTTGCTGTAGGCCGACTCATACGAAGGTATGTATGTCAAAGGGGTTCAAGGGCAACGAGTTCGATGAGCAGATTTCATTAAAGTATTTGTAAAACAGCCACATGGATGAAACATTGCGGTGATTGGACAGAGGTTAGAGCTTGACTGATAGTGTGGTACCTATAAGATTAGATATTTTTGGACCATGCCGGCTATTTCTTTTCGCTTCAGAAGGAAATCTATACTAGCATTTCAGCCCGGCGTTGCCCGGGTGTTTGGAGGTGTATGTTAAGTAAAAAAAAAAAAAAAAAAAAAAGCGGTAAATTTCTATTAACTTTGACCCCTATTATGACCCCTTAAAATTTATTGTTTTGGGCTCAAATCAATTTATTAAGTTAGATCCATGTCCAAGGAACCTATATCTAAAATTTCAAGTGCGTAGACCCAAAATTGTCGGAGGAGTTTGGTAGAGTTATCAAAGGTCAAATCGTTGAACTTTGACCCCTTAACAGCCAAATTTCTGGCCGAAAACCGTTCACAAAGACTTTCCCAAATCTCAGTACCCTGTATATCAAATTTCGAGTCTGTAGACTAAAAATTGACAGAGTTATTGCGTAGGGAAATGTACACAGACACACACACAGACTCACACACAGACACGTTCACTTTTATAGATATATAGATATATATATAGATATATATTTAATTTGTCTTTACATAAGAAGTAATTTGTTGCTACACAGTCAGGAGCATGTTTCGGTCTTCTAGTATTTAGTAACTAAAGACCTTGCCAGGCAACAACGCTTATTTTTAAAAATGGAATTCTTAAATTCCAAAGTTAGAATTCTACTTTTGAAAATAAGCGTGGTGGCCTGAAAAAGTCTCTAGTTACTTAATACTAGAACACCGAAACATGCTCGTGACCGTGTAGCAATAAATTACTGCTAATGTAAAGACAAATTTAAAATGTAACTTGCTCTACTTCGTATTGAGCACTCTTGTATTAACATCGTTATATTTCACTGGTTACCCTACCTTTGAAGAATGGCAACCTCAAATTATATATATATAATTGAAAACGAATAAAAAAAAGTTATAAGCTTTTATACTTTTCGTATTCCTTTTCATACATTTCCATTCACACACACACACACACACACACACACATATATATATATATATATATATATATATATATATATATATATATATATATATAAGTGAACGTGTCTGTGTGTCTGTGTGTCTTTCTGTGTGTCTGTGTACATTTCCCTACGCAATAATTCTGTCAATTTTTAGTCTACAGACTCGAAATTTGATATATAAGGTACTAAGATTTGGGAAAATCTAAGTTATCGGGGTTCAGCCAGAAATTTAGCTGTTAAGGGGTCAAAGTTCAACGATTTGACCTTTAAGAACTCTACCAAACTCCTCCGACAATTTTGGGTCTAAACACTTAAAATTTTAGATATAGATTCCTTTAACATGGATCTAAGTTAATAACCCGATTTAAGCCCAAAACAATAAATTTTAAGGGGTCATAATAGGGGTCAAAGTTAAAAAAAATTGAGTTTTTTTTTTTGCTCAACATAAACCTCCAAACACCCGGGCAACGCTGGGTACCCATGCTAGTATATAATATAAAGCTGAACGTCTGTGTGTGTATCTGGTCACGAATAGGCTCCTATATGGTTGACTATTATAGAAAACTGATCACATATAATGATAGAAGATGTATCGAAACACAGGAATGGGTATGTTTGATCTGGCATAATGATGATTCATTAAAATTGTGGAGTCTGCGTACGCGCCTGGTCCACAAAGTATAGAAATAAAAAATTAAAAAAAACGTTTACAAGTGTTTTTGATATAGATGTACATAATGATACTTTGATAAGTATGTTTTAATAGGGATGGTATAATAAAATTTTGGGATCTGCGTTCGCGTCTGGCCTCCATAGAATGGAAATAGGCACAAAATTTAATAAAGATTTTCATATCTATCTGCGTAAGTATACTTTGATAATTATGTTTCAGCTTGAAGAAATTTGGTGTTTGTTCGCGCCTGACCTCCATAGAATGGAAATATGTCACAAAATTTAACAAGGTTTTTTAATATAGATCCACATAATATTGTGATAACTGTTTCAGTGTGAACAGGTATGGTATAATAAATTATGGTGTTTATCTATTTTATTTTTACTTTCATCATATTTTGCTTTGGTTTTGATACTCCCAAATTTGGAGCTATCTCTTTACAACCCTTCCTTTTCATAACCTATCATACTTTCATAAATCAGAGTCCATTTTCTGTAGGCTGTTTTTGAACCCAGTCAAAGACGGGTACCTTTGCTAGCATATATATATATATATATATATATATATATATATATATATATACATACATATATATATATATATATAAATATAAAATTATTATTAAACGTTTTATTCAAATATCTATTAAATAATTTTACGTGCATAAAGTTATCCATGAACGCGAGTTTCTGGGTTCCACCCGTCACCAGCATAGCTAACCTTTCACAAGTTCGAACTCGTAACACCTTGTCAAGTAGTCTGGTGTTTTACCGCCATCGCACGGTACCTCGTTAAATTTTAGGTGAAAGTGCCTCAATAAGCAGACCCTATGAGGTTGTGCTTCCATACCTTAGCGAACAGAAAAATGGCCGACCTAACAATGGCATACACCCTGATTGCTTTGAGATGAAGGAAACCCCATCCCCAGCTGGACACGCTCTTATATTTTAAAAAATGCGGCTTTTGATTGGAAAATGTTTCACAAAACTTATAACAAATTAAGCGCTATGTACCAACGAAAATCCTATGGTATGTTGTTAGAGGACGAACGTAATATTTCAAAATTACGCGTGACAGACAAACGCATCTTATATACGATGCATCCATTAAATCAGTATGTTTAGAGATGGGAATTCTATTTCAAACGGAAGCGTGACAGTCGGACAAAACACCTGAAAGAAAACCATTTCTTTATAAAATACCGATTGTCATGAAACAGTAATCTAAAGTTCATGTTTTCATTTTTACTTAAAGAAAATTTCGATTGATGCAGAGTCTGTAGTTTTCAGTATTTCCCAGCAATAGCATTATTTTTTCATAGCGAAAGTTTTCATTTGCTTGGAGAAATAAGAAACACTTTATTTTGATTGGATTTGTATATGTTATTATTATTTTTTTCTTTCAAAGAATCAAACTATGAAAAAAAAATGTTTTTTTTTTGTCATTGTCGAAACTTTGTTATAAAACTTTATGCGATGGAAAAAAATCTAATTCATATGAAAATAAGATTTTCAAACATGAAAACATATTAACCAGTTACTTTCGAAGTGAATGATTCCGGGAAAATGTGTCATTTAAAATTTCATTCACAATAAATGATTCCTCCGTATTATTTGGATTTTTCGGACTAATAATCTCATCTTCAGCGTTATTCTCACGACATTTTTTTATATAGGCATCACCACTTATAAAGGCGCAGGGGCCACTCGAGGATAAGGGTTAAAGAGTGTACTGTAGTCAATTGGACAATATAGTAATTGTCAGTAATGGACATTCAGTAAATCTGTTAACTTAAGGGGAACGGCTTATCAAGAACTTGTTTACATTGGACTTGAAGACAACCATATTGTAGTCAGCTGGAAAGCGGGAAAACGGAAGACAATACCACAGGCGTGCAGTTCTAAGAAAGAAGCTTTGTTCATGGAATCTACGTTTAGGTTTAGGCACAGATAAAGAGTGGGGGAAATTATTGATAGTGTTTTCAGCTAGACGCGTGTTACTTGTGAATGTTTGGCGAGTGGGGACCATAGATTGTAAGCTAAGTCGAGCAATTGCCATGAAAATAACGATAAAGCAAAGACAAACTCGCTACATCTCTTCTGTGAGAAAGAAATTGCAGGGAAGAAATAAAGACATCTCCTATCTCCGTTTCGATCGATGTTCCCTCCGACCTTCTTCAGATATTTCTTGTCAAATTCGGGATCTTTCTGTTTAACACGCTAATCTGTACAGAATTTCGAAGGAAACCTTTTATTTAATGCAAGGGGGTAGCACGCTCTCCTTCCCTCAGACATACTGGGCACAGTTCTAAATAATTTATAATTGTATTTTGAGTTTCGCCCGCAGTCATGATTGGGCCTTAAACCTCCAGAAGAGTGTAAATTCTATTGATTTTACCACGTACTTTATCAATTGCTCTACCGATCTGAGCTTACATTTGAACGAAATGTAAAACAAAACCAAAATATTCAAAATAAGACACGTGCTCTCATAGAAAACTCCAAATAATACGAATGATCCCCCCCATCATCTAAAAAATTAAGACAGTTCTACTGTCTCATAACAATAATCAGAGCGTTGGTAGTGAAAAGAGGCTGGTTTGATTTTAGAAATATTTAAAATAACTAACCATCGTTTCCCCACCGTACTACATGTTCCAGAACGGAAACGTACAAATCCTTGTAAACAAAACTGCAAATAATACGAATACCCCCCTATCATCTAAAATATAAAGACAGTTCTACTGTCTCATAACAATAATCAGAGCGTTGGTAGTGAAAAGAGACTAGCTTGATTTTAGAAATATTTAAAATAACTAGCCATCATTTCCCCAACGTACCACATGTTCCAGAACAGAAGCGTACAAACTCTGGTAAACAAATCTTCAAAATGCTGCCATAGACAGTTGTGTCGCCTGCATCGATATCAACAAATGATCTCAGAATATGAGTTTAAAGAAAAAGGTTGGGTCTCAAATAGATTCCGGACAATGTTAGCATTGACAATATATATTTCAAACTTACGACAATCGACAACTATTGTTATAGATCCCTCAGAGTAAAATGATTTGACGGTTGATAAGATATTGCCAGATATTTCAGAAATAGCAAGTTTGTTAAGCAACCCTTTGTGCCAGCTTCAAGTAGAGTCATGCAATATTTTCTCAACAGGCAAACCTTTTGAAGAATTAGTAAATAAAGCACCTAGTCAATCTGTTTAAACCATTTATGGTGGCTTTTCGTTATGGTTCCATGAGTTCCAATTACAACAGGAATCACTTCGAATTCTTTACATTTTCATCGTCTAAATAAGATCATGCTACTTATGTATGATTTTCTGTTCTTTATTCTAAAGTCTGGTATCGAATGAAAAGGTGATTAAGTTAATTCTGATTTTGTTTCGAAAGACTAAGTCGTTTTTTTTTTTAAATTTAAGAACTTTTTCGGCCAACCGGAGGTTTTCCGGAAAATCCGTTCTGTTACTTTTTTTTTTTTTACTCATATCATGTTTAATATTTATGCAAAATTTCACAAAAAATTCCAAGGCGTAGTTATTGAGAAAAGTGTGGACAAACAAACGGACGAAGGGATGAGTTTCAATTTACAGGTCCACCTTCCTTTTGTCGGGGAGGGGGGCAAAAATATATACAGCTCGGCTTTCTAAAATGTTCATATTTAATTTACAGAATAATTTTTTCAATGAATGCGTTTAACTTCTGTTCAACCACGCGGTATACATCAGACCTAACTTTCATACAATCGTCAACGAGATCGGACGTACAATTTTTCTTCTAGGCGCCACCACCCCCGAACTTAACAATACCAACAAAATTAGAAAAAAGAAATTGGCCAATGAAAAACAAATAAGATTGGTCACAGAAAAACAAAACTAAAAAAACAATACAAAATTTTTACAGCTTTTCTAATACTTTCAAATCTAATGTCACGTGTGTGAAAATACATTTTAGTTACGTTCACACACCTGTAAGATATTACGTTTTTCTGTCGCTGTCACGTATGCATTTGAAGTATAATCTGTCCCGCAAAATGCGCAGATGTAATGGCCGTATCTTATCCGTGACGATTCACCTTCCTTTGGTCACATTTGCAAATTAGACTAAATTAATGTCAACAAAGAAACAAGGTACAAATAGAATAACGATTTCTTTTGTCTTTCTTTTTAAACAATTCCCCATTTTTTTTTTTTATAAAAAAAGTTCTAAAAACTTCCGTTTCTATGATTATTTTCAAATTATCTCACATCAAACAAGTGATTTCCGTTTGGTTTATTTCTTTTGAAAGACATTTCCGTTCCCAAAAGACTTGTTTCCTTCTTCTGTGATTTCTTTTTATTCGGTCAATATTCGAAAAAAAAAACCACAAAAAAACTCGAGGTAGTTTGATTAGTGAAGGAGAAGAGAGGGGGGTGCAGCAAAGAGACATTGTTTACAACAGTGCAAACATAGATTTACTTACAGAAAAAAGAAATTGATCGATTAAACTTCAACAAAAACAATATATATATATATATATATATATATATATATATATATATATATATATATATATAAGCCTGAAGAATCCAAAAGTGGATGAAACGCGGAATATTCAGTGTAGCTTAATCGCCATATACATTTTATGATTTACTATATATATATATATATATATATATATATATATATATATATATATATATATATATATATATATATATATATATTATATCTTCCCCCTCCCTTATAAGCAAACAACAAAAAGCACAAAACAAACACGGATTCTCACTCCAAACTTAAAACAAAAAAGGTTCCTTTTTTCGCACAAAGATTATAGTTATTATATCTGTTGTTAACGTCATCATTAGCAAGTATCGCAGAGTTAATGTGAAACGCAAAGTTGAATAAAAGTTAAAAATACACCGTCCAAGCTAAGAAAATTAATCACAGTGGCGATCACATATATTGAACTACATCTGGTTTTGTCATCCGCATAATTATTTTGTCTGTAAAGAAACATATTTAAAAATATTTAAATAATCAATCCTGCTCAGGTGCATGCTATCATAAGAAAGTATGTAGACCTGATCTCATCCCGGCTGTGCTATTAAAAAAGTGCGCTGCCGAAGTAGCTCCAGTTCTCTCCAAATTTTACAACAAATGCCTTAATGAATCTTGCTTTCCTGCCTGCTGGAAAACTGCTTCTGTAGTGCCAGTTTTCAAGAATTCAAGCGAAAGAAACGGCCCAGTAAATTATCGCTCCATTAGCCTCCTCCTACTTTTCGCCAAAATATTTGAGATCATAATTAACCACGCTCTAGTTCATCACCTTACAGATGCTAAACTTCTGACTGACCAACAATATGGATTTAGGCAAGCCCGTTCCACAGCAGACACCCTAACTGTAATCTCAGAACGTATATACCAGTCACTGGACAAAGCGGGGGAGGGTAGAGCGGTAGCTCTAGATATATCTAAGGCTTTTGACAGAGTATGGCATGAGGGTCTTCTCAAGAAAATCAGATCATACGGCATCACTGGAAGAATACATAACATAATTAAATCCTTCTTGGATTTAGAGAACAATCCAGGTTGTCCTTGACGGTCGTACATCTAAAGAATATGATATAAATGCGGGAGTGCCTCAGAGGTCTATCCTTGGACCTCTGCTATTCTTAATGTTCATAAATGACCTCCCTGACAAAATTGTCTGTGAGATGGGTATGTATGCTGACGACACCACGCTCTATAGCAGACACGACAGGAAAACAAATGAACACATATCTAAAGAAATGGCAGAAACACTAGAGGATGACCTCCGATCCGTAGTGGAATGGGGACAAACATGGATGGTCACCTTCAATGCTGCCAAGACTTAACCTGTTTCCTTCAATAATTAAAAGAACCTTCCCTACTGCCAATAGCAATAACCAATGACTCTTTATCTGAAAGTACATCTTTTAAACTCCTTGACCTAACGTTCATAGGAAACATGAGTTGGAACAATTACATTGAGAACATTGCCAGGGTCGCTGCGCAGAAGGTGGGTTCTCTCTACAGTGATAGAAAGCTACTAACGCCTCAAAGTATCCTATACCTCTATAAGGCCACCATTCGCCCATGTATGGAGTATTGTTGTCATATTTGGGCTAGTGCATCTGCCACTAGTCTCTCGCTCCTAGACAGGGTCCAAAAGAGAGTCGCCAATCTGATAGGTTCTGAACTGTCAGCTAAACTTCAGCTTCTGTCCCATCGACCAAATGTTGCATCCATCTGCCTGTTCTACAAGTACTTTAACGGAGAATGCTCTAACGAACTGCAATCACTTGTGCCCCCACGACGTAAATACCCCAGACAAACCCGACAAGCAGCTAAATCCCACCCCTTCACAGTAGAGATCCCTAGATGCAAGAGAGCCTTCTACTCCAGTAGTTTCTTCCCCAGAACAACTAGACTTTGGAATTCCCTTCCGGGTCTCTGCTTCCCCATATAGGCTCCTGTAATTATGGTACCCTTTGCCAGGAAATCTGTCATCACTACTCCGCCTGGTCCCAGAAGACTATGAGCATGACCTTGCCAGTGGAGGGCTTCACCCTTGCCTTCTTTGGAGGTAGTGAGTTCAAGTGCTTCCATTGCATTGACTGGGCTTTGGTCTCTGGATCATAGGGATGGACCCAGGTTTCATCCTGTGTAATCAGTCTTTTGAAAAACTTTGACTCATCTTATTGGCACATCTCCAAATTTATCCGCTTCTCGCTTCTGTAATGGAGTGAGCAACCTGGGAATCCATCTGGCAGACACCTTATGCATATGCAAATGGTCATGGATGATAGTTTCCACATACCCTATACTAATCTTGACATCTTGGGCTATTTGGCGAATAGTAATGCGCCGATCTTCCGAAATGGCAGCCTCAACTTGACAAACAGAATCCTCATCAATGACAGAAGGGGGGCGACCAGGTCTGGGAGCTGTTTTCACAGACTTCCGGCCATGTTTGAATTCACGATACCAGCGTTTTACAACGTCATATGATGGGGCATTATCACCATACGTTTCTTTCATTTCATCAAAAGTCTCCTGTGGTGTGCGTCCTTTCAAATACAAAAACCGGATCACTGCTCGATATTCAACAGGCTCCATTTCACACCTGACTCAGTTCAAACACATGTAAAACAGAAACCACAATGAGTTTAGAGTTGTAATTTGCCACATAACCCGTAGAGATATAAATCATTGCACATGCAAAATTTCAGCTAAATCAGACAATTGAAAGTAGGTCAGGGGTATTACTTATTGCACGCCCCTCGCAAGTGAGTGGGCCATTTCTTTCGGACTAAGAGAAAGAGACTAGTTTTAGATGCTGGATGCACAAGCCCAGATGTGGCAACACCACTCCATTCCTGAGCGAATTATGGCTTTGTAGAGATACAGGATACTGTCAACTGTGAATAATTTTCTAGCATAAAACACTCGTCTTGCTGAGACTACTGTTAATAATTTTCCCCACTCTTTATCTGTGCCGTAATCAAAACGTAAATTCCATGAACAAAGCTTCTTTTTTAGATGCGCACGCCTGTGGAATTCTCTTCCGTTTGCCTGCTTCCCACCTTACTACAACTTGGATGTTTTCAAATCCAATATAAACAAATTCCCGATGAACCGCCCCTTAAATAAGACACTTTATCAAATCTCCAATACTAACGATTACTATGATACTATCCCATTGATTACTGTACACGCAATAACTCTTATCCCCGAGTGGCTTCCGGGCCTTGATAAGTGGTGACCAACATGTAAAAAAACAAAAATAAAAAAAAAGGGAGCCCACATTTTTACAGCAGCATTTAAAAAAGTTTGTTCTTAAACAATGTAACCCAACGAGACGCCAACAACGTTAATATTAAGACTCGAATTTTAAAGTAACCCCTCCCTCCTCCTACCCCCACATATTCCCCTTCGCCTCCATGTATCCCTATGCCCTCAGCCACACCAGAAATAAACTGCCCAGACCCTCCCCCCACAAGTTCCTTAAACTCCAAAACTAAAACATTACCGACATACCAAACGCCCCTCCCACCTTCCCCCTTGTTCCCTTTCTCTCTTTCTTTCGCCCTCCCCTCACCTCACTGACCTCATTCACTCTTTCACTCTTTCATCCCATAATAACGAACATTTCTGTAAAAGTCTGAGGAAGCTACAGACGGCCAAAAAAATGGCCGGGTAGCTGAAACAATAATGTAACTTAACAGGAAGATACGGTAATAAAAAATAAAACGTATATATATATATATATATATATATATATATATATATATATATATATATATATATATATCAGGAGCTACAGCTGCTACAGCTGTAGCCTCCCTCATTTTATCCAGACCAACAACCAACTTCTATACACAATATATATATATATATATATATATATATATATATATATATATATATATATATATATATATGTATATTTAGGTAGCTCGATAGTGCAGTACAAGAGTCATAAATACTTCTATAATATACCGCTTAACTAGGAACAATCATTCATTTGTATACTCTAATACGCAAGTAGAAATGAATTTCCCACAATCTCTGACATGGCATTAAACCATTCAACACTACATATTTATGTGAAATTACTTTTTCAGTATTAATAGATAATAAATCCCAACATTGTCTATCGCTAAAAAAATGTTGGAGAAATTTTACGTTCAGAAGTGTCAAATATTGTACCAGTTTGATTTGTTATTCAGTAAAAACAAGCACATCCATCTTATTAATAAATCCCGCTTAACCATAATTAGCTGACACTTTCGCTTTTTGTAATTATGATAAGTATAATTTCACGACAATTTTTGATTTTACATTATTACATGTTCTGCATGTATGGTTACATAAATATATTTATTTAATATTTGCCTAGGGTCGCGAAAAGCTCACACTCATAAATGGGGTCGTGATAAGAAGAAAAGTTTAATAAGCTTTGTTCTACACATTTTTTCTTTTTTATTTAATGTTCGTCATCTTTCGTCTCTTCTCTTATACCGTTTTTTTTTTCTTCGGTACCCTATATTTGTGACTTGTTTTCCTTCACTTAGTCTGGTATTGCCAGATCAGGATGTCTGAAGATACCGGCTTCCTGACGAAAAATGCATCAAACAGTGATGTTATTGTTGTGACCTTTCTATTTGTATAATTAGATTATTTTCTCTTACGAAACAATCAATCCAAACACCATGAATAAATAGTTAAACATATAAAAAACTTGAAGAATAACCGGATTTGGCTTCAAATAACTCGAAAAAAAGTTGATCTACTGTAAGAAGGCATGGACGCGTATATGACAGCAACTGTATGCAAATAACCACGCCGTGTGCGAGGTGACGTCACAGCGAGGAAGAAAGAAAATTATTAAGGACAGAAATAGACGTGTTACACATGTGGCTGAGATCGACAGGGAAAGACATATCCTAAACATGGCTTAAGTAAGACAGAATAGCAAGCCTTTGACATGGCAGAGTCTTGTTAAGCATATTGGAGCACGAGAATTCTTTGGAACAAGAGACAAGGCTTGTTCTGGAAGTACCTGTAAATAAATGTCTGTTGTTTCAATTGAAAAAAGGCGAGTCGAATTGTTTCCTTGTCTTTGTTACCTTGCGACTGTCTGCATACGAAATGTGGGTTCCAACTGTTGACGTGTAACGACTACGTTACAACAAAAGTGTTGACATGTAACGACGAGGTTACAACATAAGTGTTTTGACATGTAACGACTACGTTAAACATAAGTTTTGACATGTAACGACTACGTTACAACATAAGTTTGGAGTTGTAACAACTACATTGCACTGCCATAAAACGATACAATCAAACAAAACACCATGAAAAATATTTGAAAATATAAAGAACTTTATATACAAATTACCGGATTTGGCATTAGATAACCCGAAAAGGGCTGATATGCCGTATTCACCCATTTATCATTCGTTCTTTTTTATCACTAAATATTGCTGTGATCCTTTATCCCTTTATTTTCTTCTTTCCTGATGTCAGAATTGCAATGCTCATTAGCAATAATGGCTTCAAGTAAATATTTCCGCGGTAAGTTTCATAAACAAGCCTCCATTATTCACAATCCTCCCTTCATTCAATGACGTATGAATAAAACATCTACAAAACTACATGAGACAACATTAAAAATATAAATTCGTACACTAAGAAATGTGACTTGCTAAATTGATGTTTGCTTTGTATATAAACATTTGTCCGAAAAAGGCTGTTTCATAATTTGGAGGCTTTTTTTTTATGTTTCAAACGAGCAGGGTTACCCGACGTTACTCAGAATCTTTACTAACAGAATAGAAGAATTATAAATATTGTATCACATATTCTTTTTAACCCATTACCTCATGTTTTTTGTGTGTCTTCCCCTCTCTCTCTACATAAACATAAAATGCGACCAAACCTTAGGTTTATGATTCACTAGCAAGCCACCCGATCGTAAAATACGCTTAAATATGATATTTTAATTTATGCTGATTTCGTATTTATTATTATATCATATTGGACCCAATATATAGTAATGATTTAAAAAGTTAAAAAAAAAAAAAAATGACTCGTGAGCCACCACCGAAAATCGAAACCAAAACACTTACCTCACGATTTACTTTTTCCATTGACGTTAATGCCTGAGCTAGGAAGACATGCTTGCAGCAAGGCTAAAAATTAAAACATGAACCAATAGCTATTACGTTACGCATGTATATTCGTAATGCCGTCGTTCGACCTTCACCTGGCAAATTCTATTTTTTAATTTTCACACTTTTGCATCGAGTTTCCCCAGCTAAAACCCAAATATAAAGTTTCGCATGGGTTCGAATATCCTATGTATAATTTGCATGTCTGCACACCAAAAACCGACAGAGGAGTTTGGTATTCAAAATTTTTTAAACAAATATATATACGCATACATAAATATATATAGAAAGAGGTTTGTGTTTACTACAATCTTTTTGCGCAAATAGTTCGCAAATATAAATCATGTAGAATATTTGCATGAATATAATTATTATATGTAATAGTTAACTAAAGATGATCATCCCATAAGAAAACTGAAAAAAATATAATAGGGAATTAATTAAAATGAAGATGCAAATTAGTTGATGTTTTGCCGATGAATGCAATTCCACGACCTATGTATAACAAAGATGCGTTTTCTTTTAAAATAAATAAAAAAAAGGTTCTCCTTTTTTCTTCTTGGCCTTCGGACCAAGATCTTTTTTCTGTTATCAAAGTGTAGTATCTGTTCCGGCAGATACTGCAATCAAAGTTATATGTGGGGGCAACCCCACATATAAGACCATTGATCTTGAGCAATCAGTTTTGGTCAATGTATGGGAAACCCTTCATACCAATTGTCATTATCTAGTACCCCCGAGAGGGAACTGGTCCCACTCCCCCCACTCTCCACATTAAAAAACGGCTTTGTGCCTAATTTGCTCAGTGGGGGAAGCAAATAAATAACTAAATAGAAAAAAAGGGTTTTTAATATGAATAGGGATACACAAAATGACCCAATTTTATAGGAGTATAATTTACAGGATTTATTTTGAGAACATGTCTAAGATTTAAGTTAAGCCCAAGACGTCTCAGATGAAATGGAAATTCAGGGAATCTTGGTTTATTAGTATTTAATGACTATGGATCAAATTTAATGCAAATCTGAAATATTTGCATTCTTTAAATGAAAAGTTATACTAATATTATACCATCTAAAGCCCCATTAACTTGCTCCGAAAAGAATCTTATATTTGGAGCATATGCATCAATTGATGCTCAATAAGTATTGTTACGATTTTACAAAAATCAGAAGCCGTAAAAGTTTCATGAGCGTTTCCACCTCTATTTTATGTCTTTGCGTAAAACTAAAGTAATTTAAGTACATTTAATTAATATATTTGATTTGAACTACTTACTTATAGCTAGCATCTGTATTCTAGAATTTTTAATGATCGGTTTATTAGTTTAAAATAATCTCATCCCACAAATAATTAGACATATAGACGTATTATTTAGATTATTCGAATTACTATTTTTATTTTTAGTGTTATCCACACAAAGTTTACGCCGATGTACCCTTCGACCTTCTTCATGTGTCCCTTGTCGAACTCGAGAATGTTTTTACTGGACTCGGGAATCTGCACGGAATTTCAAACGGAACCTTTTTATTTAATCTGGAATACAATTGTGAATTACTTAGAATTCCTAACGAGCCAATCACGGAATGAGACCATGCTGTACCTGTGGATAAAATAAAAAGATTACGTCCTAAATTTCCTTACAGATTCACAAATTCGACAGAAATATTCCTGAGTTCGATAAGACAAAACATATCTCTACAATTATATAAATACAACGTTGTCTCTGACACCGAAACGGCTGAAAAGATTTTCTTTAAAATTTACAGAACTTTAGTCTGGGAATGATCTTGGTAAAGTTTTGTCTCAAAATACCCCCGATAATTACCGGTAATCGATAATCGAAACCGTTATTTTAATTTATCTATCGTCGGTAAAGCATGCTCTCGTTCGCAATTGTATTCTGAGTATCACCCACACCGAGGATTCAACTTTCAACCTCGATGTCATTGCTGGCAGAGCGAGAGTATGGATTAAATAAAAAGGTTCGAAATTCACTTGAGATCATGAGTTGAAGAGAAAGATTTTTGAATTCGACAGATCGATCTGAAGAGGGTCGAATGTTATATAGACCTATACGTTATACGAATAACACTCAAGATGAGAACAATAGTAATTTATTTGGAAAATTCTGCATTCACCTTCCCTGTAATGGTTTTAATAGTTTTGAATTCACCTGCCGTGGCTTGAGTAGATGTCGCTCGTACCAGCAGGGAATACGTCATCGACAGTCAATCCGACAGTGGCTTTGTTGCTGCCTGGTTGAAGTATAGTTCTGTTCAGTCCCAAGAGGTCCATCCTCTCAAGCTTTACATTATCTATGAGGAGGGATTACTTCATTGCTTATTACATCGCCTTAAGCAAGCACCGATTGGGCTGCACAGGCATTTTTTCTCTCACTTATGGGGCTAACGTTTGAAAACCTCAGTTGCTTTTGTATCTGAAAATCATCATCATCATCATCATCATCATCATCATCATCATCATCATCATCATCCGGTTTTGGTATTAAAGATGCTGTATGTGTCCCAGATTCTGGGGTGAGCAGCACCAGGTAGCGTCTCACGCCTGTTTTCCATGCGGTTCGACCCATAGGATAACCAATCTTGTTGTAGCAGTCAAGTCACTTCATATGGACCAAGCTTTCCTTGACCTTCTGTGCACCCTCTTATCTGTTACTAGCCTGGTGTCCGGCGTCGCCCGGGTGTTTGGAGGTGTGAGTTGAGCAGACAAAAAACGTGTTAGTAGGCCGGCAAGCTCGAACCCGCACCGTATCTGTTATGGAGTTGATTCCGGACACTTTACATAGTCAAACCAACCGAAATATCGAGTGACTAAGGCATCCAAAACCTTACCGACCGAAACAGTGTTAAAATAACACTCGTGATCAATTATAACTCCCCATTAAAAAAAAATCAAGAAACAGACAAGTAGACATGCATAACTTTAGATAAATAGAAATGATTACAAGAGAAATGTCTTTCATTTGGTCAATGTTAGTACATCGTCATTTTTTTCTTTTTGTCTTCTTTTCTCTTATGACCTTATTCCTTGTACTTTTGTTCTTTTATTATTCCTCTTTATTTACGTTGTTTATTTATAAATGGACGACTGATGAACAGAATAAACGTTTGATATTGTTTTGTGTCTTTTTCTCGTTTATTCAACTCACGTTTGTATTCAAATGATTTCACAGCGGAATGCAATTTTGTTCTATATACGGAGTATTTTTTTAACGAAAAATAAACTTTCTTTCTTTGTATTCTCTTTGTGTTTTATTTTCTTTTTCTATACCTTTTTTTGTTCAAATAATCTTCTGTAACTTGCCATGAATATCTTTTCCTCATCATTAAAAACATTAATTTCCACTCCGTTTCATCAATTTAGCTGCCCATTTGTCCATGCAGTTCCATCCAAGATTTTTTTCTTTGGCGTTACAACGGGTTTTTTTTCTGGCGTTTGTTAAACGTTCTTTATTTTATTGCCATTTTAAGCAAAATAAATTCACCGGAAGAAACGTCTTTATATATATACTAGCAAAGGTACCCGCGCATCGCACGTGACTTTTCTGTACACTTAGGTACGCGATTTGTGGGCACCTTTCCAGTAAGTGGATGTTGTAAGATGTTGTAAGAGGGAAGTACATTTAAACTCGATGCTTAAATCTTATCTAACACATTGAATACTGAAAACATACCACAATGAGATCATATCAGTTTTTCATCATATCCTTTTGTAGAACTTTTAATTGAAGAGCCTCGTGGTAAACTACATTTCTCCTTCTTTGATTTGGAGCCAGAATGTAGAGTTTTTCTGAACATCCTGTCCGGCTGATGGAGACGTAGAACATAACGTGACTGAAGCAGTCTGATGTCAGGTCTACGCAAATGTTTTAAAACGTCTGATTTTGTCTTTTATTTATGCTCATTGCAAAACACACCTTCACAGGAAACATTTCTAGATAGTACAATTACAACAACGCCCCAACATCCCTCCGGCCGCCGGCGACATCCCCCCGCCCCAATATAAACAAAATGTTTTCTGGGGGGGGGTAAACGTGTGGGTGCTCATGTTAAATTATCATAGAAAAGTGATCCCCCACTTTATTGAAAACCGCATTTCTTCAAAAAGTCCCAGGGTCCAGGAGTTCATACCATGCAAACGGTAAAGTTTGATTATCAGATTTGGTGTCAGAAGAAAAAAATCGATTTGCGTCAAAAAACGAAAATAAATGTCTTTTTTTTATCATAAAAATAATTATGTGTCCAATCATGAGAAAGTGAAAGGGGGCCTGGTGTCATTTTTTTGGCTCGTTTGGCTCTTCTTGGTGTTTTTTAGTAAATGCACGAGCGGCCATCTTGCTTACCAAACTGTAGTGATTACGTTGGATGCTAAATGTCTTCAAATATGAATAACTACTTGTTTACGCAAGAAATAAATGCAATATTCGTTCTCAGCGTCCTCCAAAATTTATAAAAGTCGACAATTCACAGATGAATGCCGAGAGGTCGGTAAACTAAAATAAAATACCGATTTATGGTAATAATTATTCCATAGCGATGTATGTGATATCATATATGGTAAAAACGTTATATTTTATATTAAATCTATGTAATTATAAAACTCAAATGACCTTGTAACGGGTATTGTAACCCAATATCCGGTTTACAACTTCCGGTTGCGTATGAACATAAACCCATAACAGCGTAAACAAATAAACATAAATCCCTACTTTTGCAGAATTTGACCTGCGCACTAAAATATTAACGCTATTATTTAGAAATTATTATTTAAATTTGGAAGGGTGGGGATGTTTTGCAACTATTCTGTATTACAACTATACTGTCATAATTTTCTTACAAATAAATCAACTTTAACCCGTTGACAACGCATTGTTTTACTGTGTACGTTTTCAACATCCCAATTGTTTTTTTTCGCGTTTAAATTATCCAAATAAACAATTGTTAATACTTTCTGCATTTTTTTACATCGTTCATTTCCGTATTACGTTTAAGTTATTTTAACGCAATTTTCTTACAAATAAATCTACATTAACGAGTTGACAACCATAAGAGCATTTTACAACGTATTGTTTTACTGTGTGCGTTTTCAGCGTCCCAATTGTTTTTTTCGCGTCTAAATTAAAAGATATATCAAAATTTGAATTTAACTTTAAGTATTATGTTATCTGTTCAGTACACGTTTTACCTATAAGTATGTCAAACAAACCACTTATAGTTCAATGGCTGTAATTTTATTTATCAAAAATAAACTATTATAAAGAGAACGATGAATTATATCGGCGTAAAACTACTAAATACAGTTAAAAACGGATGACTACACAATAACAAATAAAAAAAGGGTTGTACTAATGCAGAGAGTGATCCAGACGTAACTCAGCGCACGCCGCCTTTCTCCGGAACATGACGTCAACAGCAGAAGTAAGCCGAGCGTCGCCGAGAAAATTAAGCCGTCTGACAAAACATGAAGCTGAACCAATGACAATGTAGTGTGATGGTTTTCAACGCGACGCGCGTTCGCACGAGTTGAAAATTCAAAGTAGCAGACGACAATTTGGAAGAGGAAGAAAAGAAAATAAATTAGTAAAAAAAACACACCATTTCGTACTTTCACGTCAGAAAAAACGCAAAAAACCATGAATTTTACAGCCTTAAGTGAGCAGCTGGAAACACCAACTGGAGTCCTCGACTTTTGTCAAGAAGAAAATTACTGGCACGGACGAAAACTTGTGCATGTCTGGAGGTGTCAGGCTACCACATGCCGAAACTTTACATCAACCGGACTGGTACCTTTTTGTTTTTCCAAGTCTCGGCCTACAATTGCCATTGTGGGCGTTTGAGCGAGCAACACAGAAAGACCTCCAGCGCGAATGCGGAATACAATTTACGCACACACACCATTAATAAAAAACGGTCGGAGTAAACAACAATAATATCTGTTTTAATCTGAAAAAAAAAAAGAAAAAAATGTGTCCCACCCAGTTTTGTTTCAATTTTTCTAGTTTTCAGGTTTTTCCTTTAGAAAAAAAAAATAATAAATAAAAATAGCACCCCAAAAGAAAGGTAATTTAAAAAAAAAATTTCTTGAAAAAAAAAAACTTTATAAAAAAAGTGTTTATTTGACTTACCTTTGAACCTTTTCTCGAACAAAAAAATCGATCAATTTCAAGTTTCTTTCCAACTCCTCAAAACACATTTCTGAAGATTCTGCTTTAATGGTTTAATGGTTAATGTCGGCACGTTACTTACGGAAAAACGGGTAATTCAACTACAGAAGCACCTGTTAAAAACTATACAAGTTCTATAATTGAATATCCACCTAAAGAAACCGCTCATGTAAGCTTATTGGCGACATTAATAGTGTCCTAACTTATAAAAAATGAACGAATCTCATAGTTAAAAAAAAGAAGAAACAGCGGCGGTTTTCGGGGGTGCTAAAAAAGAAAATCACAGTTAAATTTGTTTTATGATATGAAGTAATTACTAGGTAGCCAGAAAATGGGTGCTCATTTTACGTCAAATTCATATAGGACAGTGATCCCCAACTTTTTGAAAAAGAAATTTCTTCATATCATGTCCCAAATTTAAATGTGATATTCGTTTTCATCACCACAGGAGAGACGTTGCGAGCCTTTGTTTTATCGTTACTTCCATGACAGGCGCTCGTCTGAGCTCCAATCCCTGATCTCCCCTCGCCAATCTTTCACGAAAAACACCCATCTAGCTGAAACCACTGTCAAAATTTTCCCCACTTTTTATCTGTGCCAAAACCTAAACGTAGATTCCATGAACAAAGTTTCTTTCTTAGAAGGGCACGCCTGTGGAACTCTGTTCCGTCTGCCTGTTTCCCACCTGATTACAACTTGGATGTCTTCAAGTCCAACATAAAAAATTCTTGATGAACCGCTCCCTTAAGTAGACTCTTTATCAAATCTTAAAATTAACGTACTGTACACGCAATAACCCTTATCCCCGAGATGCTTCCGAGCCTTGATAAGTAGTGACCAGCTTGTAAAAAAACAAAACAAAAAAAAACAAAAACAAAAACACCGAAAACCTATAAAAGTCGTCATTTTAAAGTTTTTTGAGGAGTTGGAAAGAAACTTGACATTGACCCAAAAATCTTTAACATTATTTATCTAAAAAATATATGGTGCTAAAGCAGAGAGTGATCAGTGCTATTTTTTAAATCGCACGTCCACGTTTAATTAGAGTTTTATATGTTTTTTTTATTCTATTGTAAGGTTACAGTACAGAATAAGTACAAAACCCCTCTCCTCCCCATGTTAAGAATGGATTTTTAAATAATAACGTTATTATTTCAGCAAGGATCACTCTCTGCGTGAGTACCAAATATATATATATATATATATATATATATATATATATATATAGCAAAAACAACACAAAACAAAAAATATGATTATAAAATTTTTCTTTACAGTTAATAAAATTTAAAATTTAAGGTAGGTTTTCTTTTCTTGTTATGCTTTCATCGGCGACGCTCGGCTTAATTTCCCCAGCGACGTTCGGTTTACTACGGTTGTTGGCGTCATGTTTCGGAGAAAACCGGGTGGACTCTGAGTTCACTCTCTACATGAGTACCAAAAGGTTACTTAAAAATTAAGAATAAGCGAAAAAAAACAAAAAACCTCCGAATAAAAAATAAAAATAATAATTCAACTTAGAAGAATATTTCGAAATGAAAACAAATCTATTATAGAAAATATTTAATAACGTGCTGAAGGAATCAAACTAGCACAGTTATTACCCTTGGTTTTCTGGGTTGAAAATTAAAGGTTTCAGATTTACGATAATAATAAGTAAATTTAAGTTAAATAAAATTTAAATTGAAATCAAAATAAACTAAATAATTACATTTTAAATTATATTTTTAAATAGTACAGTATTAACGAGGCTATTATGTCGAATATGTAATATAATCTAGCTAATTATTTAAACTGATTTAATTTAATGTGATATGCTAATAACCATAACTAAGTCGATGTATATGTGATGTGAAGAATGCTATATCCAGAAGTTACACATAAAAATAAATGTCTCCTTTGACGGAAGTTTCCTACAATGGGCATGAATATTTCTTGATCAGGTGAGTGTACATACAATATAGATACTTTATATTTGTTTGATCATAGGGTGTTGTACATACAGACAAGCACACACACGAAGGCTATTACTTTATATATATATATATATATATATATATATATATATATATGACTACTTCATTTAATCACATGAATTAATATACGCAAGTATTATTTTCTGCGTAAACTTTAAGTATTTACTTCAACAGTGCTCAATACATAGGTAGCAAGTTATAAAAATATATATGGCAATTAAGCTGCACAGAATATTCCGCGTTCATCCATGCATAAGCCTTGCGAATCCTTGCGTGGATGAAAAGCGGAATATTATATATATATTTATTATTTTTAAAAACAGTAATCTACGGACACGCGTATTTCGGAGCCCTACTCCTCTTCAGCGTAGCTTGACTGTTGGTAGGATTCAAATAATAAAATAATAAAATTGGGCGACTTTCTAAGAAAAACACCGGTGCTCCGAGGCGGAGACATAAACATTACTATCGTTTAAAAAATCAAAACAAAAACCACTTATATATATATATATATATATATATATATATATATATATATATATATATATATATATATATATAAAGATTTGTTAAATTAAACTTTCTTTAAAATTTCTTCAAATTCTTTATTGATATTGACATACAGAATATGTTCATCGAAAAGCTACTACGTGTAAAATCATTGCTTATAAAATCAGACTAAGATTCAAAGATTTAATTTACTAGAATCACGAAATGATCACCACGAACACTAAAAGCAAATAGTTATAATCGTTACATTCTTCCTTTCTCCGATTTATTGGAATTAATTTTTTTCATCACTTTTTACAGTGGATAAAGATCGTTTCAAACCACCAAAAGTAACACGTCTATGAGAAAATAATAAGTCAGTGCAAGTGTAGAAACTCGTATAAGATCTGACCCTAAAAAGTTTCGTGTAGAATTCTTAAGCTGGCCAGGGTAGCAAAAGACCTCAGTAACATATGTTTAACAACACTCCCCTGGGGCTTCTGACCGGGAGAAGCAGAAGGCAAGGCGGAAAGTACTCAATGATATACATTCCAGCTTTCTTCATCACGTGAACACGTTATTATATAGCAGAGAGAGAGAGAGAGAGAGAGTCAGGCGAACAGAAAAGAATTACTATCCACTTAGATGTACTGACAAGGATGAAGAAAACCAATGCACACACATACACAGTGCCACGCTGCCAAAACTTACATATGCATATTACTTACATGCGCATATTATTTGTACTATAAACATATTTTACTTGTGAATGCTAATTCAATATGATGTCTGTATCCAAAAATGGCTTTGCCAAAGCTAGGGACCACAATTCCAGTCGTTTAGAATCTGCCAACCTTAAATTATTGTTGATGAACTGTTTTTATAATCTTTAATCATATCATGTTTTCATTATATCAAATCTTATTCCATTTTCTTAATAATAATAATAATAATAATGATAATAATAATAATAATAATAATAATAATAATAATAATAATAATAATAATAATAATTGAAAATAAAAAAAATGGTGATGTTTCTTGTTGAAAGTTCAGTAATAATTGAATATTTTAAAGATAACATATTTTTATTATTTTAGTGACCCAATATTTTTAGTGGCTTTTTCTTTCACAACTTAAATTACACAAAGTTATTTCTAATTTAATTACAAAATGCTCTGGAAATGTCACTTCTGATTAACTATAAAATGCCCTGGAAAATGTCCATTCTGATTATTTTATTTTACTTGCCTTTCCACAAGGGCAGAATTGGACATGAGGTCAGTCATAAATTTAGGGGGAAACCAGCTCCCCAAAAGGGGTACTCTGGTCAATAACAAAAATAAAACTTGTATCAGTAATGCAGGATTTCTCCTCCATTAACCAAGATCAAAAAAGGAGGAATTTAAGTCACTGGAATTCTGAAACTGACACTACACTCAGAAATTAATGTTGAAGCAATGGTTGCCTAATCTCTAACCGTGTTAATGTTTTTATGTATTACTTTCGAAAAGCTGCTTAAACAGTTTATGATTTAAACATTACTTTATTTCAAGTATATTTTAAGCAGTGGGTTACGGGATATGAAGTAAGTCCCGGAAATTACTCAAACCGTTTACGATTTAAACATTACTTTATTTCATGTATATTTTTAACAGTGGGGTGGGGGATATTAAATCAGTCTCGAAAATGGGTGAAACCATTTACGCATTACACATTACTTTATTTAATGTATATTTTTAACAGTGGGATGGGAAATATGAAGTCGGTTACGGAAATGGATGCAACGATTTACGTTTTGGACATTACTTTATTTAATGTATATTTTTAAAAGTACGATGGGCGATAAGAAGTCGATCCCGGAAATGGGTGAAAAAGTTTACGATTTATACATTATTTATTTCATGTATATTTTCAACAGTGGGTTAGGGATTATAAGTCAGTTCTAGAAATGGCTGAAACAGTTTACTATTTAGACATTACATTATTTCATGTATATTTTTAGCAGTGGGTTTGGCATATAAAGTCGGTCCCGGAAATGGCTGAAACAGTTTACTATTTAGACATTACATTATTTCATGTATATTTTTAACAGTGGGGTGGCGGATATGAAGTCAGTCCCGGGATTGAATGAGATATGCAAATATATACTATCAGAAAGCGTCGCCCAGTATTGAATGAGAAAGGTGCAAACATATAGTAGCAAAATACCCAGCGTCGCCCGGGATCGAATGAGATAGGTGAATGATACATATTAGCAGAATATGCGGCGTCACCTGGGATTGGATAAGATAGGTGAAATATATATACTATGAGAATACCCAGAATTGATTGATTTGTTTGTAATGATATAATCAGCCTAGGTAATATATCAAAGTTATTATTTAAGTAAGGGGGAGCGACATAGTGGGTTAAAGTTATGAAAATTATTGTCAGAATTAGTAACATATCCAAGAATTATGAAAAATGATGAAATGATAGTTACTTGATTGCTGTGTTTGTAATGATATAATAAGCCCAGACAATATATCAAATATATTATATAAGTAGGAGGGAGAGGCATAATGTGGGTTTTTAATTATAAAAAATATTGTCGAAATTAGTAACATATCCAGGATTATGAACAACGATTAAATGTAATCGATTGTGTGTTTATAATAAAATAATCAGCCCACGAAATATATCAAAGTAATTATGTTAGTAAGAGTGGGCGATAAGGATGGTTTAAATTATGAAAAATAATTGTCGAAATTAGTAACATATCAAAGAATTATGAAAAATGTAATATGTTATTTAATGCATTAGTGTGTTTGCAATGAAATAATCAGACCAGACAATACATCAACGTTATTATTTTAGTAAGTGGGGCGATGATGTAGGTTAAAATGATGAAAAATGATTGTCGACATTAGTAACATATCCAAGAATTATGAAAAGTGACAAAATGTGAGTTAATTGATTGCTGTGTTTGAAATGAAATAATCATCCCAGATAATATATCAAAATTATTATTTTAGTAGTAGGGAGTTGATAATGTGGGTTAAATATATTAAAAATAATTGTCGAAATGAGTAACATATCCAAGAATTAAGAAAAATGATTAAGTGTGAGTTAATTGATAGTTGTGTTTTTATGAAATAATCAACACAGACAATATATCAAAGCAATTTTTTAGTAAGAGAGAGCGACGAGGATGGTTTAAATTGTAAAAAATTATTGTCGAAATTAGTAACATATCCAAGAATTACGAAAAATGACGAAATGTGATTTAATTGATTGATGTGTTTATAATAAAATAATCAGCCTAGACAATATATCAAAGTTATTATATAAGCAAAGGGGAAGGAGATAAGGAGGGCTTAAATTATGAAAAATTATTGTTGAAATTAGTAACATATCCAAGAATTACGAAAAAATGATGAAATATTAGATAATTTATTGGTGTGTTTGTAAGGAAATAATCAGCCTAGACAATATATCAAAGTTATTATTTAGTAAAGAGGGAACGGCGAAAATGTGGTTAAAATTATGAAAAATGATTGTCGAAAGTAACATATCCAAGAATTATGAAAAATGGTTAAATGTGATTTCATGCATTAGTGTGTTTGTAATAAAATAATAAGCCCAGACAATATTTCAAAGTTATTATTTTATTAAGGAGGAGGCGATAATGTGGGTATAAATTATGAAAAATGATTTTCGAAATTAGTAACATACCCAAGAATTATGAAAAATGTTGAAATGGATGTTAATTGATTAGTGTTTGTAATGAAATAATCAGCCCAGGAAATATATAAAAGTTATTATTTTAGTAAGGCTGGTCGACAACGTGGTTTAAATTATAAAAAAAATATTGTCGAAATTAGTAACATATCCAAGAATTACGAAAAATGAAATTTGAGTTGATTGATATGTGTGTCTGTAATGAAATAATCAGTCTAGACAATATATCAAATTTATTTTAGTAAAGTGTGCGATATGGTGAGTTAAAATGATGAAAATTTATTGTCAAAATTAGTACCATATCCAAGAATTATTTAAAAAGATGAAATGTGAGTTAATTGATAGTTGTGTATTTTTTATAAAATAATCAGCCAATACAATATATCAAATTTGATATTTTAGTAAAAGTGAGGGGCAATAGTGTGGGTGAAATTATGAAAAATTATGTTCGAACATAGTAACATATTCAATAATTATGAAAAATGATAAAATGTGAGTCAATTGACCGGCGTGTTTGTAATGAAATAATAATCCCAGGTTCTGCTAGTTATTATTATTATTAGTATTCATACCGTTTAACAATTTCATTTCTATTCCATTATACACATTGAAATCAATTGCGTCTCATTTTTGCCATTTAGATTAAACGCTTTTACGTTGCAACATTAAAAAAACATTAAGAAACGCAATTTTCTTCCACAAACGGCTAGAATAATCCACGTGAACTTTTTCGAACATGATTGCTAGGAATGAACGCTGTCCACGCTACACATCTCATGTTCTTTCAAGGGGTTTCTTTTTCTTTTTCATTTCGATACTTTTTTGTGACCAAGAGCGCAGGCCAGCTTGAAATATAAAAAAATAACAACAAAAATATTAAATACAAAAAGTAACACCCGTTTTCATGCCTCAAAAAATCCTCATAACCTTTAAATCACTATCCTAGAAGCATACGTGGACTTTTGACATTATATATATATTTATATATATATATATATATATATATATATATATATATATATATATATATATTTATATATATATGTATGATTAGTTTTTTTTGGAAAAAGAATTCCAGCAGAGTGCTCAATTAAAAGGAAAATCCAAATTTTAAGAGCGTACTTATATTTTGTGTACAGAAAGTTGTTAGTTGAGACAGGTCACTGGTACCGTCGGTTTCAAGCCCGATAATAAGGCCCGTTTAAGGTATCCTTATCAAGCTCTCTTCAGCCAATATTCGTCTATAGATGTATATATAAATAGACGAATATTGGCTGAAGAGAGCTTGATAAGGATACCTTAAACGGGCCTTATTATCGGGCTTGAAACCGACGGTACCAATGATCTGTCTCAACTAACAACTTTCTGTACACAATATATATATATATATATATATATATATATATATATATATATATATGTATGTATGTGTGTGTGTGTGTAATTATTTTTATATCTACAGACACTCGTATTTCATGCTTTCGCAATCACCAGTGCAGGAAGTGACGATTGCCACTGATCATTGCATACGTAGGAGGATGTCGACACCACTCTGTAAGAACTGAAAAAAAAACAAAAAAAACAAAACAAACAAACAAAAACAAAACAAACAAACAAAAACAAAACAAAACAAAATAAAACAAAAAAAACAAAAAAAAAAACAAAACAAAACAAAACAAACAAACAAACAAAAAAAAACAACAACGCCGTCATCTTCACAGCTGGCGAGATACAAGCAACTGGTTGCCGCTTGTAAACTTGATATTCCCATTAAAATTCTTCCTTCAGAGGAAGTCGTTTCAATCCATCCAGAATGAGTGCTGATTCAGTTGGTTGGGCGTCTTATCTCTTGGGTTGTATCGTATCTGTATGATTGTCATTCTTTAGTCGAATATCTTTCCTAGTATTATTAAAGTGTATTATAATTATTTCTTTTGTGTAATTTGTAACATTACACAAGTGTTAACAGGTAAACGCAAGGAAATAAAGACAAAGAAATAATTTGACTCGCTTTTTTACGATTGAAGCACCATACATTTATTTACAAGTACTTCAAAATAACGCCTTGTCTGCTGTTCAAAAGTCTTTTTGTACTTCAGTGTGCTTAAAAAGACTCTGCCGTGTCAACCACATGGTAATCTGTGTTTGTCCTGTCATGTTTTTGTCCGGCCATGTTTAGGTGTTTAGGACACGCTTTTCCCTGTCGCTTTCGGGCCACGTGTGTAACACGTATATCTATTTTCTTTTGTAATATTTTTTCCTTCTTCCTCGCCGTGACGTCACTTCGCACACAGCTCGGTCATTTGCGTACAGCTGTTGCTGCTACTGCCATACGCGAGTCCGCGCTCTATTACACCGATTGGTGTGTCTATAGATGTGACCATCTGTTTTTGTTCTGTCCGTGAAAAAACTCAACTATTTTTGAGAGTCGAGGTTTTGATCTTCAAACCGATATTAGCAACTATTGTTGCCTCATTGGTCAACACTTTTTGGTGAGAAATCGATTCTTTACGATTACATATATTTTTTTTCTTTATTCTAGACGCGTTCTCTCCTGAGACGAGGACAAGTAAAAAAAAAATTACAGTCTAGCTTGAAGATATGTCTGGAATTGACTTCCTCTGACGATTCACTGTTCTCTTGAATTATTCTTGTTCATTGCGTTTCTAAAAATGTCCACAACCGCAAGAAGCACCGACTCATTTCCCATAACATATCAGCTAGTGATCTCTCTCTTTTATTTTTGTCAAATATTTATTCTGGCAATATTTTTTCTCTGTTTGACCACATTTAAAATTCTTACCTTATTGGCGTCTTATTTCTCCTTAGGCTTCCTGTCTAAAAAAAAAAAAAAAAAAAAATCCAATGCTTTTGAAGTTTTTAGATGACGACTGGTTCAATGATTTATTTGCATTATTCGGACTACTGTTCTCATCTTAACTATTATTTAAATCCGACGTTTAAAATCAATATTAACTGTCAATATTTACCTAAAACATAAAACGTGTACAATGCATTTGTAACTCTGTATCCCGCTTTATTTAACATACAGGATGGAACACTGCTGCCATATATGGGCAGGAGTTGCTAAAAAACAGCCTATCCTGCCTTGACAGAGTACAAAATAGACTTCGTGGCTTAGTGGGGGTTGCCCTTTTCTCTTCCCTGCAACCTCTCTCTCTCTCACAGAAGAGACGTTGCGAGCCTATCTTTGTTTTATCGTTATTTCCATGGCAGGTGCTCGTCTGAACTCCAATCCCTGGTCCCCCCTCGACTATCTTTTACGAAAAACACCCGTCTAGCTGAATTCACTGTAAAAAATTTCCCCCCTCTTTATCTGTGCCTAAATCAAAACGTAGATTCCATGAACAAAGCTTCTTTCTTAGAACTGCACGACTGTGGAACTCTGTTTCGTCTACCTGCTTCCCACCTGACTACAACCTAGATGTTTTCAAGTCCAACGTAAACAAATTCCTGATGAACAGCCCCCTTAAGTAGACACTTTATTAAATCCTCACACGAACGTACTGTACTTGCAATAACCCTTATCCCTGAGTGGCTTCCGGGCATTGATAAGTGATGACCGCCTTGTAAAAAAACCCCAAAATTATGTACTCAATCTTCTAATCCTGAGATATTTCAATTTCACAAATATGATATGACTAGCAGGGAGACCCTATGTTGTCCGGGATTAAATGAAAATCAACGAATAATACTTATATTCTAATACTTTTTTTATACTAATACTTTTTAACGTCATTCAAATCAGGGAAATTGTCCAGTATTCAATGAAATCGATTGCTTCTAATCAGAGACCCACCGCGATGTACCGGGAGGAAGCCTCACATACCTCCCGCAGTGATTTATTTCACAATACATTGTAGTCCACATTGCACTGTAGAGAAAATACTGTTGATTTCATAAAATATTTTATATATTTTATAAAAATATAATTTAATACAAATATTTTAATTTAAATAATTTAACATAAATATTTTTAATATAAATAATTTAATATAAATATTTTATATAAATATAATTTTCATATAGATATTTTATATAAATAATTTAATATAAATATTTTATATAAATAATTTAATATAAATATTTTAATATAAATAATTTAATATAAATATTTTATAAAAATATAATTTTGATATAAATATTTTATATAAGTAATGTAATATAAATATTTTATGTAAATACTTTTGATATAAATATTTTACATAAATAATTTTGATATACATATCCTATATAAATAATTTAATATAAATATTTTATATAAATAATTTTGATATAAATATCTTATATAAATAATTTAATATAAATATTTTATATAATATAATTTTAGATAAATATTTTAGATAAATATAATTTTGATAAAATATTTTATATAAATAATTTAATATAAATATTGTAATATAAATAATTTAATATAAATATTTTAATATAAATAATTTAATATAAATATTTTATATAAATATAATTTTAATATAAATATTTTATATAAGTTTATATATGGCTTGAATTAACGTTTTAAATGCAAAAGGCAGGTATTCTTGTACAGTTGTGCTCTAAACGCGCCCTTGTCTTACCAAATAAACTACTGTTGATTTTATATGCCAGACCCTTTTGCTTGTGGGACGATGAAACTTCTCGAATGCACATGGCTGTAAAACTTTGGTCAAATGAGCCTGTTCTTTATTTAATCGGATTTTTCAATTATCCATTTTTGTATAATTATCGAAGACATTCCGTTATAAACCTATCTAAGATCATCCCTAGCCGTTTCTGAGTCCATAGAGAACTCTGCCTCTCTAACACACATAGAAAAAGTGCATTTTATGTATAAGTATGTGTTTATACTATGAGACATTATTTATGGCTTATTTTAAATGACAGATTTTTAAAATAGTTTTTTTTGTATTACGTGGATTATTGTTCTCACTCCGAGTTTTACAAAAGACACCTGAGGAAGGTCGAAGGTAACATCAGTCGAACGTTGAGAAAATAATACTCAAGATGAAACAGTAGTCCTAAGTAACCAAACAATACATAAACTGTTTCTTATTTACAATCGGTCATAAATAATGTCACATCATATATATATAAATAATGGTGATGAATATTTAATAATGATGTTATATTCGTAAAATAAAAAAAATCTCGGGATTAGAAGATATTAAGAAAAGACGACATGGAGTTTATCTGACTAAATCAGGTTTTAGCTAAGTATTCACAGGTAGTATTTATGTTGAATACCTGGTTTTCGTTACCGCACATAACACCTGGCCGAAATAAATAAAACCTGGCTTATTGATACAGGAAAATATCTTGCAATAAAGTGATTTAATGTACAAACAAACGCAAATATTATCCGTTTAGGTCACATTTTTTTTTACAAAGGGTCACTGTTTACATATTTAAATACACCCATCGCTAAAGAGGCAAAAAAAAAAAAAAGATCAAATATAAGTTTCATTAAATATGTAGGCGAAAAATCCCGTTGCAGTTTAAGAAGGAACGGCTGTCTAAAATGTAAAATAGACTTGTGTAAATATAGATCGAACCGATAATCGCTGGCTGGCGAATTTGAGAAATCAACTCTCACAAAAATTTTAAGCAAAATAGCTACAAACATTTGTATATGTTTTCTTTTCTCCCGCTCTCTGCCAACAACTACATGAAACTTGCATGAGTAAAGTACCTTTTCATAGCATTACCGTCTGTGGAGCATAATACCGCAGGGCTAATTCCTAACTGACATTGTCGTTTTTAATTTCAATATAAGCTAATTCTTGTTGAGCTATCCTCCTTAAAAATGGAATTCATCCGAACCTCCACCATTATTACGAATCATCACGGTGCTGTTTTACCAACCAATTGACACTCGTTTAATCCTTATCCCCGAGTGGACTTTAGGTCTTAATAATTACGTTGCGAGGTCTACATATAAGCGAGTATATATTATATATTAAATTAAAATAGCTCTAGGATATATATGCCTATCGAGCTTATTATATATCTAAACTACAACGAGCATTTTTTTCTTTTCTTTTATTTTAATTGTATTAATGAATTTACTAATACATTAAAATATACTCTGCTCTTTAGACTACTGTTGTAATCCCCTTAAAATTATATATATATATATATATATATATATATATATATATATATATATATATATATATATATATTATGGCTATGTAAAGACTAAATTTAAACTTGTTCGAAAACATTATTTATTTTAGATTGTGAAATTACAAAATAAAAATGAATGTGTCAGCTGACCGGTTTCGAAGCTCGCTCAACAGAGCTAAAATCGAGCTTAATTACGTTTTAAAAAGAAAAAGAGGGGGGGAACAATGAATCGGAGATGAAAAAGTAGGGGGGGAACATATGTATAAAAAAATTATTTTTTTCCATCCTTAGCAAATCTCAAAATTCTAGAAACTATATATATTAAGACTCTGAGACCTTCTCTTTGCAAACAAAAAGAGAATCTCTACGGGCTTAATCTAGTTTCTATTTAATAATTAATCCCCCCTTTTTTATACATATATTCCCCCCTACTTTTTCATCTCCGATTCATTGTCCCCCCAATTTTTCTTTTTAAAACGTAATTAAGCTCGATTTTAGCTCTGTTGACCGGTCAGCTGACGCATTCATTTTTATTTTTTAATTTCACAATCTAAAATAATGTTTTCGAACAAGTTTAAATTTGGTCTTTACATAGCCATAACAAAATTTTGTACCCCGCAAAATATATATATAGTCTTTGAAGTTTTTAACATTTGAAACTATACAAAAAATTACTTTTTATCATTCGTTAAAAAAACCCATCTAGTCAGTAAGTCATTTAATCACCTGCAATCACTGCATCAACTCTCTCGAATTTACTATAATACCAAATTTTTTTTTCAAGGGATCATCAGTTGTTTACCATGAAACACTGTTTCGGGGATTTAAAAACAAAACAGTATATTACATCATGGCTCCCCAGCAGTGTTGATCAAACACCACCACCTTTAATCTTAGGAAGAAGACATGTTACAAAAATTTGATCCAATTTCCTATTCTTAATTGCAATTACTAACCTTTTCATAGTATAAAAATGAATTTCTTACCTGTGCGATTCATCAATTTCCACATTTAAAAAGGATTATATTTATTTGCTGTCCACTCAGCAAAATGTGGCACAAGGCCGGAAAGTGGTAACCCAGCAGGCTCCCCTAAAGGAGGGGCACTCCTGCAATTTTAAAAATTGCCTGAGTAACCCCGTCGGCATTCCCCGGTCGGGGCGCCTCAGGCAACAAGCAATAAACTTGCCCCACCGGAAAGCCCGGTGGCAAGGCCTGGGAGGGTGGACCTCCTAGGTATTACCCAAGCGGTGTACCTCAGTCCAACAGGTGCTGGGCCGGTCTCCGGCCCCTCACCTGCTGGGCTGAGTGTCAAGTGACGGATCCTTGACTGGTACTATCCATTTAAAAAGGATTATATTTATTTGCTGTCCACTCAGCAAAATGTGGCACAAGGCCGGAAAGTGGTAACCCAGCAGGCTCCCCTAAAGGAGGGGCACTCCTGCAATTTTAAAAATTGCCTGAGTAACCCCGTCGGCATTCCCCGGTCGGGGCGCCTCAGGCAACAAGCAATAAACTTGCCCCACCGGAAAGCCCGGTGGCAAGGCCTGGGAAGGTGGACCTCCTAGGTATTACCCAGGCGGTGTACCTCAGTCCAACAGGTGCTGGGCCGGTCTCTGGCCCCTCACCTATTGGGCTGAGTGTCAAGTGACGGATCCTTGACTGGTACTATCCATTTAAAAAGGATTATATTTATTTGCTGTCCACTCAGCAAAATGTGGCACAAGGCCGGAAAGTGGTAACCTAGCAGGCTCCCCTAAAGGAGGGGCACTCCTGCAATTTTAAAAATTGCCTGAGTAACCCCGTCGGCATTCCCCGGTCGGGGCGCCTCAGGCAACAAGCAATAAACTTGCCCCACCGGAAAGCCCGGTGGCAAGGCCTGGGAGGGTGGACCTCCTAGGTATTACCCAAGCGGTGTACCTCAGTCCAACAGGTGCTGGGCCGGTTCCCGGCCCCTCACCTGTTGGGCTGAGTGTCAAGTGACGGATCCTTGACTGGTACTATCCATTTAAAATGGATTATATTTATTTGCTGTCCACTCAGCAAAATGTGGCACAAGGCCGGAAAGTGGTAACCCAGCAGGCTCCCCTAAAGGAGGGGCACTCCTGCAATTTTAAAAATTGCCTGAGTAACCCCGTCGGCATTCCCCGGTCGGGGCGCCTCAGGCAACAAGCAATAAACTTGCCCCACCAGAAAGCCCGGTGGCAAGGCCTGGGAGGGTGGACCTCCTAGGTATTACCCAGGCGGTGTACCTCAGTCCAACAGGTGCTGGGCCGGTCCCCGGCCCCTCACCTGTTGGACTGAGTGTCAAGTGACGGATCCTTGACTGGTACTATCCATTTAAAATGGATTATATTTATTTGCTGTCCACTCAGCAAAATGTGGCACAAGGCCGGAAAGTGGTAACCTAGCAGGCTCCCCTAAAGGAGGGGCACTCCTGCAATTTTAAAAATTGCCTGAGTAACCCCGTCGGCATTCCCCGGTCGGGGCGCCTCAGGCAACAAGCAATAAACTTGCCCCACCGGAAAGCCCAGTGGCAAGGCCTGGGAGGGTGGACCTCCTAGGTATTACCCAGGCGGTGTACCTCAGTCCAACAGTTGCTGGGCCGGTCTCCGGCCCCTCACCTGTTGAGCTGAGTGTCAAGTGACGGATCCTTGACTGGTACTATCCATTTAAAATGGATTCATTTTTTAATTTATCAGTCTTGTATTTATAAGATTTGGATTAATCCATTTAACTACTTATCACCCCCACTATAGTTAGTAGTTTGTATATTTACATTCTTATTTATTTAAAATTAGATATATAAAGGTTAAAAATATTTTATTTTTACATATATACATATTTTTTTTTATATACATTTATTATATGTAATTATAAATACATTTTATACATTGCTAATATAGTTTTGGATTTCCTTTATTAATATAGTCTGGTTTATCTTAAACGATTCAAAAGCATCAGGATAACGAACAAATGCTTTATTTAACTGTTTAAATATTTTATTTTTATCCTCACCTTGTTTTATCATCCTTATTACTAAGTTAGAAACTGGTGGTATAAAATCTATTAATTTTAAAGTAACGCGAGCTATTCTCAAAAATTCTGATATAATGGTTCCATAAAACATAAAAACCTGGCAGGTGCTATCTTTATGCGGCATACGTACTATTTTAAAGGGGAAAGCGTTTCTTTTATCTAATATTATATAAAGAAAAATCCCATCCTCAATTTTTATATCTAAATCCAGAAATGTAGCCTGTTGTCCTCTATGTTCACAATTCAATTTTAGTTCGTTTGGATATATAAGATGTTTATTTTTTTCGAATTCATCATTATCGTTTATGCATATAAAGTCATCTATAAATCTCCTACACCCATGAAAGTTATATGTTTTAGATATATCTGTTTTTAATAATGATGACATATATATATACTCGAGTCTATGTAAATACAAATTTGCCCAAAATGGTGCCGGATCCAATCCCATTGGGATACCTATCGTTTGGAGTAATATTTTATTTCCTATTTGAAAATAGCATTCTTTAATAAGATGACTTACAAGTATTTTTAAAATACCTTTAGAAACACTAGTTTCGCTATTTTTATTTTTACACGAGAAAGCTTTATATATATATATATATATATATATATTTACATAGGCATCACCACATTATCGAGGCCAAGAGGCCACTCAAGGATAAGGGTTAAAGAGTGTACAGTAGAAATTGGACAATATAGTAATCATTAGTAATGAAAATTTGGTAAATTTGATAACTTATATGGAGCGGCTCATCAAGAACTTATTTACGTTAGACTTGAACACAACCATATTGTAGTCAGCCGGAAAGCAGGAAAACGGAAGACAATTCCACAGGCGTGCAGTTCTAAGAAAGAAGCTTTGTTCATGGAATCTACGTTTAGGTTTAGGCACAGATAAAGAGTGGGGGGAATTATTGATAGTGTTTACAGCTAGACGAGTGTTTCTTGTGAAAGTTTGGCGAGGGGGGACCATAGATTGAAGCTCAGTCGAACACTTTCCATGAAAATAACGATACATCAGAGACAAACTCGCAACATCTCTTCTGTGAGATAGAGGTTGCAAGGAGGAGAAAAGGACATCTCCTACGAGGCTACGAAGTCTATTTTGAACTTTATCAAGGCAGGACAAGTCCTTTCTTACAGCTCCTGCCCAGATGTGGCAACAGTATTCCATCCCTGGACGTACCTGGCTCTTATATAGATAGAGAATAGCATCAGCAGTGAGATATTTACCGGATCGATAGAAAGATCCCACCATTTTTTCAGTGGCCTTGGCAACAGATTTGATGTACGTGTTCCATTTAAGATCAGGAGTGATGGTCAAGCCCAGAAGCTTGTCAAAACTAGAGGCCTCCTGAAGACGAGAGCCATTCATTTCAATTGATGCCAGATGTGGCTCAGAATGTTGATGATGTAAAGAGAGAAGCTTGGTTTTAGATGCATTAAAAGTAACCAGCCACTCCTTTCCCCATTGTACTATATATATATATATATATATATATATATATATATATATATATATATATATATATATATATATATATATATATATAACTATTTATTTGTTCTTAATGTCACTTAACGACACAAAGACCTAGCACGTGACCTTCTGTCACGTTTTCTGACCAAATTTATTGTTTTTTTTTCCTAGGTTTGAAAATCCGCTCTGCTTATGTCCACCACATTGTTTTCTTGTAATTGTTTCTTAGTTAACCAAAATATTTTACTAAAAATTCATTTGTTTCAAATATTCTCTCTGCATACCTTTTCCTACATAACAGTTAACAAAATAATACTGTTTATTATCTAACATTCTACTATTTTATAATAATAATGGTTGAGTTTCCAAATCGAACATTATTATTATTATTATTATTATTATTATTATTATTATTATTATTATTATTGTTATTGTTGTTGCTGTTGTTATTATTATTGTTATTATTATTATTATTATTATTATGAGGAGGAGGAGGAGGAGGAAAAAAAACAACAAAGCCTTTCTAACTGAAATTAGAATTTAAAACTTATGGTTAAACGAGGAATTGTCTTTCACATGTTTGGATGCTTTATGTTTCTGTTGTTGTGTACATTTTTCTGGCCAAAAGTAACATCGACAGAGGAGTTAAAAAAAGCGAACAAAGTAAACTTTTCTAACTGAAATTATTATTATTATTATTATTATTATTTTTATTATTATCATTATCATTATTATTATCATTATTTAATTATTATCGTAATCATTATATATATATATATATATATATATATATAAGGAGCAGATGTATGGAGAAGTGGTGATAAAGTTCGAACTTTGACTTCTGTAGAAAAAGAAGTACTTCAGAAGTTAAGAGAGGTTTTTCTTAGAGACGATATCATAGAGATTCCAAGTATGAAGAGTAGTGATAGGCGGAAGGTGAAAAACGAGGTAAAAATAATTCAAGGAGTAATTCACAACATCATAAGAAAGAACATATCGATTACAGAACTTAACAGGTTTCTATATGCTGCGTCATGCGTTATTGCGAATCGTCTTGGCTTATTACAGAAGAAAAAGGGAGAAATGAAGGATAGAAGGCCACACTGGCAAAGGCGGCTTAAAGAAAGTATTGAACGGTGGCAGAAAGACATTGGTAGAATCGAAGACATAAGAAAAGGGGTTAAACTAGGACAGAAAGCTAAGAACGAGCTTGAAAGGAGGTATAGATTGCCGGAAAAGGGAACGATGAACGTTCTAACAATGTTGAAAGAGACGGTCCACACTGTTGGTATAAAAATTAGGAACTTTCTCGGAAAAAGTGTTGCATTTCGGCAGAACAACCTTTTCCGGAACAATCAGTTTCAGCTGTATAAAAATTAAATGGTAGTAAACAGGCGGGAAATAACAACACTCCAAATGCAAAAGATACAAGGAAGTTCTGGGGTGGGATTTGGTCTGTCGAAGGGCGATATAATGAGAAGGCTAGCTGGTTGGGAGAGGTCAGAGAAAGGCTATCAGGAATGCAGCAGATGAAGAAAAAGTGAATCTAGGATAGGAAGTTGCTGCAGAATGCCGGATTTGTGGTAAGACCTCAGAGTCAATTGCGCACCTTGCAGCAGGGTGTAGTGGACTGGCCAAGAGAGAGTACCGCAAAAGACACGATCGCATGGGACTCCGAATATATTGGGAGGTGTGTAAGAGGGTTGGGGTGAAGTGTGCTGAAAAATGGTTTGAGGAGGTGCCTGATGAAGTGAGAACAAGTGAGGATGGCAAGGTAGAGGTATGGTGGGACAAAAGTGTCATAACGACCAAGCAATTGGAACATAATCGTCCGGATTTGGTCGTCATTGACAAGGTCTCAAAAAACTGGCAGATTGTAGACTTCTAGTACCCTGGGACAGGAATGTGAGAGAGAAGGAGAATGAAAAGTGGAGCAATTATGCTCCATTGGCCTTGGAGATAAGGCGTATACACAGGGTTAAAACACAAATAATCCCGGTCGTAGTTGGTACACTAGGAGTAGTATCAAGTCGTCTGGAAGGAAAATTGAAAAAACTACACATACCCGATGTTTTAGGCGGCCTTCAAACCTCTGCAATTATAAGTACCACCAACATCTTTAGGAAAACTCTTGATCTTTGAAGCTCCTGGTTTGAAGCCGGGATTAAGGGAAATCCTCTGGAAATGAATCCCATCCCTTTTCCAGATAGACGTTTATAAACGAACTCAGAATTATTATTATTATTTTCAAGGACATCCCATGTTGCTCCGACATAATCCAACATGATGAGTGGTGACGCCTTCGTAAAAAAAAAAAAATTGAAAAAACCCACATGTAGAATATGTAATATTTTGTGATTAAGAAGATCTCCAAATCGAAAATTTTATAATCATGTTTTATTGAAGCTGGAATAATAATAATAATAATAAAAAAAAATTAATAAAATTTTAAAGCGATTGTTCGTTTACGCACAATATTAACAAACAAAGGTACAACGTTATTTTAAAATCAAATACAAAGCACATAAAACATTTAAAAAGCGTAGGTGAACAGCGACTATTTCTGTAAAAGTTTCTATTCTACTCCATACTTATTATCCTCGAGTGGCCTTTAGGCCTGATCAAGTCGTAACTCTTTAGTAATAAAGTAATGTATAACATTAAAAGCTGCGACGGTTATACGATTTTGCATCACACCTCTTCTCCATATTTAAAGATTATTCACTGCTGCATGAAGCATTTCACAGAGTTTAATGAAACTAAGTATGAATTGTGAATAAAATGTATGCCGTATGATAAAAGAAAGAGATGAAAGTGAGAGTGATAGGCATCGTTTTAAATAAGAGTGGGGTTAAATTAGCACACTGTGGGATTGTTGTATGGCTGGATATTATAACGTCTCTATTGAATATTTTTACGTGTGTTTTAGACGTGTGTTACGTGTCTTTTGTTTGTGCGTGAATAACATTCTTCCGTTCCAGTAGATATCTCACTGCTGATGCAGTCCTCTACCTGTATAAAAGCCAAGTACGTCCTAGGATGGAGTAGTGTTGTCGCATCTGGGCAGGAACCGATCGGAGCATCCTATTCTACTTTGACAGAGTTCAAAACCAACTTTATAATCTAGTAGGTAGTGCTATTTTCTTTTCTCTGCAACCTTTTTCCCCACAGAAGAGACGTTGTGAATTTGTCTCTGCTCTATCGTAATTTTCATGAGAAGTGCTCGACTGAGCTCCAATCTATACTCCCCTGTCAATCTTTCACCAAAACACTCGTCTAGCTAAAACCACTATATAAAAAAAATCCCCCACTTTATATAGGTGCTAAAACTAAAGGTATGTTCCATGAACAAAGTTTCTTGCTTAGAACTGCTCGCCTGCAGAACTCTGTTCCTCTGGTCTGCTTTCCAGCTGAGTACAACATTGTTGTGCTCACGTTTAACGTAAACAAGTTCTTGTTGAACCTTTCTATTAAATAATCCAATTATACCAAATTTTCACTATTAATGATTAACACGCTATTGCCACAATGACTATCGTACACACATTAACCCTAATCCTTGAGTGGCCTCCAGGCCTGGATATGTAATGATCCTTTTGTAAAAAATTACATGGTGCATATATAACTGTTGTATTGTTGATTCCGGGGCAACGCTAGACGGTTTGCTGGTTGATTATTATTATTGTTTCGTAGTCAAAATTGAATGTCAACTAAAATGGGTATTTTAGAATAAAATAATTATTTACAATAATTTTCAAATGCTATTAAAAACCGCAAATTTTGTTTTATCAAATTTATAACACATCCAATTTTGTTTTATTAAATTTAAAACACATCAAATTTTGTTTTATTAAATTTAAAACACATCCAATTTTATTTTATTAAATTTAAAACCCATCAAATTTTGTTTTATTAAATTTAAAACACCTGCAATTTTATGTTATTAAATTATAAACACCTCAAATTTTATTTGATTAAATTTACAACACATCCAATTTTATTTTATTTAATTTAAAACACATCTAATTTTATTTTATTAAATTTAAAACACGTCACATTTTATTTTATTAAATTTAAAACACATCAAATTTTGTTTTATTAAATTTAAAACACATCCAATTTTATTTTATTAAATTTAAAACACCTCTAATTTCATTTTATTTAATTAAAACACGTCAAATGTTATTTTATTAAATTTAAAATACATCCAATTTTATTTTATCAAATTCAAAACACATCAAATTTTGTTTTATTAAATTTAAAACACCTCAAATTTTATTTTATTAAATTTAAAACTCATAAATTTTGTTTTATTAAATTTAAAACAGATCCAATTTTATTGTATTAAATTTAAAACACATCCAATTTTGTTTTATTTAATTTAAAACACATCAAATTTTGTTTTATTAAATTTAAAAAAACCTCCAATTTTATTTTATTAAATTTAAAAAACCTCCAATTTTATTTTATTAAATTTAAAACACATCAAATTTTGTTTTATTAAATTTAAAACGCCTGCAATTTTCTGTTATTAAATTATAAACACATCCAATTTTGTTTTCTAAATTTAAAACACCTCAAATTTTATTTTATAAAATTTAAAACACCTCCAATGTTATTTTATTAAATTGAAAACCCATCCAATTTTATATTATTAAATTTAAAACGCATCCAATTTTATTTTATTAAATTTAAAACACCTCCAATTTTATATTATTAAATTTAAAACGCATCCAATTTTATTTTATTAAATTTAAAACACCTCAAATTTTGTCTTTTTTTTAATTTAAAACAATCAAATTTTGTTTTATTAAATTTAACACCCCATCACTTTTGTTTTATCCATGTAAAATGCATCAAACTTTGTTTTATTAAATTTGAAACACATCAAATTTTCCTTTATAAAATATAAAACACCTCAAATTTTGTTTTATTAAATTTAAAAAAACTCCAATGTCGTTTAATTAAATTTCAACACTTCAAATTTAGTTTTATCAAATTTAAAACCTCTTAACTTTTGTTTTATTCAATGTAAATGCATCAAATTTTGTTTTATGAAATTTAAAACACCTAAAATGGTGTTGCATTAAATTTAAAACAACTCAAATTTTGTTTTATTGAATTTAAAACACCTCAAATTTTATTTTATTAAATTTAAAACAACTCAAATTTTGTTTTATTAAATTTATAACACATCAAATTTTGTTTTATTAAATTAAAACACATCCAATTTTATTTTATTAAATTCAAAACACATCAAATTTTGTTTTATTAAATTTAAAACACCTCCAATTTTATTTAATCAAATTTTAAAAACCCCAATTGTATTTTATTAAATTTAAAACACATCAAATTTGGTTTTATTAAATGTAAAAAACCTCCAATTTTATTTTATTAAATTAAAAACACCTAAAATTTTGTTTCTATTAAATTTAAAACACCTCCAATTATATTTTATTAAATTTAAAACACCTCAAATTTTGTTTTATTAAATTTCAAACCCCATAACTTTTTTTATTCAATGTAAAATGAATACAGATTTTGTTTTATTAAATTTGAACAACCTCAAATTTTGTTTTATTAAATTTAAAACAACTAAAATTTTGTTTAATTAAATTTAAAACACCTCAATTCTTTTTTATTAAATGAAAAATCTCTTAACTTTTGTTTTATTCAATGTAAAATGCATCAAATTTTGTTTTATTAAATTTAAAACACCTCAAATTGTGTTTTATTAAATTTAAAACAACTCAAATTAAATTACATTAAATTTAAAACACCTCAAATTTTGTTGTATTAAATTTAAAACACCTCAAATTTCGTTTTATTAAATTTAAAACTACTAAATTTTGCTTTATTAAATTAAAAAAAATCCTCAAATTTTGTTTTATTAAATTAAAAAACACATCCAATTTTATTTTATTCAATTTAAAACACGTCAAATTTTGTTTTTATTTTATTCAAAACACGTCATATTTTTTTTATTAAATTTAAAACACCTTAAATTGGGTTTTATTAAAATTTAAAATATCAAATTTTGTTTTATTAAATTTATAACACCTAAAATTTTGTTTTATTAAATTTAAAACACCTCAAATTTTGTTGTACTAAATTTAAAACACCTTAAATTTTGGTTTTTATTAAATTCAAGACACCTCAAATTGTGTTCTATTAAATTTAGAACACCTCAAATTTTTTTTTATTAAATTTAAAACACCTCAAATTTTGTTTTATAAAATTTAAAACAACACAAATTTTGTTTTATTTTATAAAATTTAAAACATCTCAACTTTTGTTTTCTTAAATTTAAAACACCTCAATTGTTTTGTTTTTATCTAATTTAAAACACCTAAAATTTTATTTTATTAAATTTAAACCACCTCAAATTTTATTTTATTAAATTTAAAACACCTCCAATTTTGTTTTATTAAATTTAAAACACCTCATTTTTTATGATTAAATTTAAAACACCTCCAATTTTGTTTAATTAAATTTAAAACACCTCCAATTTTATTTTATTAAATATAAAACACCTCAAATTTTGTTTTTATTAAATTTAAAACACCTAAAATTTTATTTTATTAAATTAAAAGAAACCTTAAATTTTGTTTAATTAAATTTAAAACACCTACAATTTTTATTTCATTAAGATTAAAATACCTCAAATTTTGTTTTATTAAATTTAAAACACGTCAAATTTTATTTTATTAAATTAAAAAAAACCCTTAAATTTTGTTTATTTAAATTTAAAACACGTCACATTTTATTTTATTAAATTTAAAACACCTCAAACTTTATTTAATTAAATTTTTATAAAACATTTATTTTATTACTGTTTTATCGATGACGACAACCTTCCTTCTTGCGAAACAATGGTGTTCTGCACCTGGTCTGGTGCACTGCAGTGTCAGTTGTCGCTATGCAGTTCGAAACTGGAATTACCTCTTCAGATGCAGGCATGAACGGGTGATAAGGAGACATATATTTGTACAGTTACGAGGGTCACCCCCTCAAGATTACGAAATCCGACCGAAAGGCAAGCCAATACGGTCGGAGCCAATGCAGCTGCAGGAGTGACCGGATAAGTCTTGCAGTGTTTCACCATCCACCAATCGCGACTCTACCGTTTTATGACTGTCATTGTAATAAAATTATCTATATTACATTAATATTTGTCTGTATGTCTGTTTCGTTTTTTTTTTCGGAAACTAGCCTGTCTATCTTGGTGAAGTATTGTATGGACCATTGTTATGATGAGTTGTGACGAACGAAGTATTATGGTATCTGTTCAATGCACAGTTAAGGATTTATAGGAATCAGTCAACGCAATACAACATTTAAAGGTTTTTCGGAAACTACTGTGCTGATCTGGTTAATCATTTGTATGCAGGTTCGTTATGATAAAGTTCGGAGAATTAAGTATTCTGGTATCCGTTTGATGTACAGCTTGGGATAAATAGGTATTAGTCATTATAATAGAATATTTAGTAGAAGCTTTATCGGAAAATACCGGTCCGATGGAGTTGAACATTTGTTTGGATCATTGTTCTGATAAGTATTCATGAATCCGTTCAATGCACAGTTAAATATTATGGATCAATAATAAGTAGCATTTAAAAACCAAAGTAAGCACAAATTTAAACATATTCAACCATTAATTTGGCGTAAAGCACTCGTAAATCAACGGGCTATAACTTTTGCCCATTTTTAACGTTTAGTAAATTTATAATCTTAAATATCAAAGGACTGAAGCTTGCGTATTCGACATGTGAGAAGTATATAATAGTGATCATCATTCAATCCCGGACAACGACGGGTCTCCCTGCCAGTTCAATATAAACTGATATTGTACGATACCAGTTTATTTACTCGTTTCTTTTTCTTCGATCATGTTCATTTTTTTCCGTTATTAAATTTGATAAATATTTGTGAAGATGTTGTCAACTAGAAGCTATGCTTTTCTAAAAGGGTCATTTTTTTAAAATTTAGTATTTCTTCTTAATATGCACAGAAATAAAACCTCTGTTTCAATAGGAGCGCGTCGTTAGTCTTTTCTTAAATTATTGATGAGATATTTTCGTCCAACGGAGAATTCTGCAAGCAATTCAATATCTTTCATAAGAATGGTTTTATTCCTGCATTTCTCGAAAGAGATTTCTTTTTTTTTCTTTTAGACTCGCTTTCCACTTCAAACGTGTCAGTTTGATTGAAGGAAAATAATTGTTTTATGTTTGCTTATCGTATTTTTAAATTTTGTTCTTACCAGTTTCTTCTACCTAGGGACATGACACTCTGCTGGATTCCAGAGATTCATATGCCATCTCGTGCATTGCAACCGAGAGATCAGTTAAAGATTCTAACATGTCTATCAGTGCAATAGTTTGAATCTCTCTTGCACTTGGTTCGCCGGATATGCTTGGCCGATAGTTTTGGAAAGTCTTTTTCATGAGTTCAGTTGCTCCTAGAATTAAATGAAATGATGGAGATCTTCCTAAGATTCCAGTTTCATTTTATGTCGTACATAAGACCTTGGTATTTCGTTACCTTTTCTCTCTCAACTCTGTTTAAGCCAACATCATTTGGGATACTGACTTCTACTAAACTTGCATCTTTTACCCTGTAGTCCCAAATCACTATGTCAGGCTTAATAGCTCCGCTTTTGTAGGTGTTACATTATAAGGGCTGTCCCCTTTTCATGTAAGTATAAAAATAGAGAGATTTAGTTAAAATGAAAATGAAATAGCAATAGACGAAATTCGAACCTCGTAATTTAGGTTTAGAAATAGATTACGTATGAGAATTAGAAAAAGGAATGTAAAGCAAACGATTGTTTAGAATAGAGATAAAATATTTCAAGAAAAGAATGTGCACTGTCAATTTTGTTATGAAAATTTAATTGAAAGAATGCAGCTATAAGATAATGTTTTTAACATATTGGAAAAATAGGTTACTGAGTATAGGTTAAAATTCCTTTTGTAAAAAAAGGAAAAGTTTTGGACACGTATGTCCAGAACACGTGAAAGAAGGCACATGTTTTAACATGTGTATGACGTCATGGAAAACAAAGTTCTAGAAATAGATAGAAAAACTTTAGAGTTGGACAAACAGAAGCAGGGGGATTTGGAGAGGGACAGACGACAGTCCAGTTTGATTTTCGAACGTCTAGAAGCGAGACGATCACTTTGAAACTTAAGATGTGAAGCTTTGAATTCTTGATGAGAAAACCACGGCCGGTCGTGAAGAAATAAACCCATCATGTGTTTTTGTAAAACGTCGTCTTGTGTTGTGATTCTACAAAAAGGTACATTGAATTGTTATTATATGTCTATATGTCTGTGTTATAAAATGTCATGACATACACATCTCATATCCACAATGTGAATCTACATCTCATATCTACACTAAGACTGTCTGAACACTATCTCCTCACTCAAAGAGCTTTCTCCTTCTTCAACACGTCTAAATAATGAACAGTTAATATATATGAATAGTCATAAAACGAACAATATCTCCCTTAGAACAATTTCTCTCTCACAACATCCCTCTCTCCCTCTCTCTAGAACTCTTACAACACATCTCTCTTCTAAGACTGTGCTCTTAATAAAAGACTCTCTCCAAGACACAACGACAAACTCTCTCTAAGACTCTCTTTTAATGAAACCTCTATATAACATAGGTACATATCTCTAAGAATTGCATGGTCATAGTGGATGGTGTGTGACTTATTTCCAACTGTTTTTTTTTTCTGGTAAACATATTCCGATAAGTATTCTGGAATCCGTATTGTCAATATCAGTGATATATTGAACTGGCAGGGAGACCCGTCGTTGTCCGGGATTGAATGATGATCACTATTATATACTTCTCACATGTCGAATACGCAAGCTTCAGTCCTTTAATATTTAAGATTATAAATTTACTAGACGTTAAAAATGGGCAAAAGTTGTAGCCCGTTGATTTACGAGTGTTTTACGCAAAACTAATGGTTGAATATGTTTAAATTTGTGCTTATTTTGGTTTTTAAATGCTACTTATTATCCGTAATATATAACTCTGCATTGAACGGATTCCAGAATACTTATCAGAACATATACTAGAAGACGTTCTGCTACATTCGATATTCAACTTTTAACAGATGGTCTAGTGGAGAAACTTACAATTTCTATTGTGTAAATTAGAAAATTATTTTTCATGAGTCCGGGTGCTTTTATAATTACAAGAATGATGGAGATCTTTTTAAAATTTCAGTTTCTTTTCATAAGACCTTGGTATTATTGTTTCCCTCTCAGCTCTAGTTACCCAGTATCATTCGGGGCACTAACGTCTAGTAGTGTAGTAGCAGTCCTCATAGCAGAACTTTACAGTTGAATGTCAGGTGACACACACTTTCTTCATTTGTGTGGCAGAATCTGCATTTGTTGACATTGCTATTATATAAATCTCACCTGTCTGCTTAAATGTATGTATGTATGTATGTATGTTTGTATGCTTGCCTAAAACTTTCGGCAGTAGCGATGGATTTTCACGAGACATTACGGTATAGGTTCGAGCCTGCCTGCCTACTACCACTTTATTTTTTTGTTCAACACACACCTCCAAACACCCGGGCAACGCCGGGCATCCAGGCTAGTCTTTAATAAAGCATTAGAATCCTCCGAAACTATATATATATATATATATATATATATATATATATATATATATATATATATATAGGCAATTTGTTATTTAATCAAGTAAATATAAATCTGTTATTAAAAAGGCACACACATGTAACCTAAAATATCCATTTATTGTGACACGCCCAGCATCTTATATTCATATTCTTATTTCAACTTAAAAAACACACACACAAACACTACGTCACACATACACTCATTCATATATATCCTCAAGAAGTACTTCATTATAGTATTCGAATATCGCTCGTACTGAGATTGAACATTTAATCCCTAAATGTTTCATTTTGTGAAGGTTCAGTTTTTAGTACAAGCATTCATTTCCAAATATATATTAATAAATAAATCATCCCAAATTTTTCGCAAAGTCCTATACATATTATCCCAAACCATCTCTTATAATTGAATGGGAGAAGCTGCCTTAAACAAGACCGTTCTGTCCGGTGGTAAAGAATAAAAGAGAAAGATTTTATCAGCTTATGCATTATATTTCCCATCTTACAATATATTCTGAGACATATATCTTTCACTGTTAATTTTCTACTCCTAATAAACTTTTTACTAATAGTCTAGTGGAAAAATTGACATACTCTATTGTGTAAATTAAAAAGATATATTATTCTTGGCGGGGTCTTTTCAAAATAATAGCAGCCGTACTCTGCTACAGTGCTTCAGAAGATTGCGCCCCAGCTTAGTCTCAGAGCCAACAAACAACATCAATCGACAAAAGAACCCTCCGAGAAACCATACATATTACCTCACGATATCTGAAGTCAATCCCAACAAAACGGCTACCAGTAGCAAGCTCAATCTCACCACCCCCATGTAAGGGAAAAGGCAAAAATGGAATCAAAATTGGATTCAAATGTTAAGGAGGACACCAGGGGCTTGCCAATTCAACGCATTTTAAAAGATGTCTCAGATGCCTCCACACTCAAGTTCGGAAAGCCTTCTACAACTCCAAAAAAAAAAAAAAATCCACCCAGTTGAGACAGGGAAGGAGGAATGGAGAAACAATGATCTCAAAAGAGAGGACATCATTGAAGACCCAACTTTGCGCCTCCTTGGTTTTGTTACGAATAGTAGAAAACAGTAGGTAGCCACAAACCGGACTAGAACAAGACACTGCAAGACTGCAGTAAATAAACACAGTTGGAGGCAAATAGACTCCCCAATCTGCCCAAAGTGTAACGAAGCTCCCCAGGACACAGACCACCTGATCCTACACTGTCTAATCACCCGACTGGAAAAAGGCTATGCAACAACCCATCTATCTGAAGAGAATTTCGCAGACTGGCTAAAATATAGCGGCATATACATATATAATAATAAGGAAAACCCTATTTTCTCATTTTACTTATATATCCTTTACATATCAGTAAAATGGTGAAAATGTTGGTACTTGACTAAATTAAAAAAAAACAAGATAATTAAAACAATTATGAGTGTAGATTGATTCTTAAATTTGGTGAATCGGAAGTGGTTAATAGGCGTGTGCGCAAACTGCGCTAAACTGGCGGGCCAATTTATTTTGGCAAAACTCGAAACTGGAAATATATACAGCCGACGCATCTTATTTCAGATGCGTGATTACGTCTTTATGGAAAGTTACGTCTGTCGGTCGATTGGTCTGTGATGTATAAGTTTGAAATATGATTTTCCGCGATGAACGCGCAGATTGAATGTACGCATCTTATGGTTACCAACCTCCCGTATCTTCTGTGCTGTCATCTCAATCACCGAAAGTGCGAATTTGAATAGAGATGACGAAAAAAAAAAAAAAAAAAAAAAGAGAGAAAAAAAAAGCGAACACATTGACTGGTGCAAATGAACGTTGATGTGGCTCTTTACCAATCGCAGCCTTTCTCTTCCGATAGAAGGAAAGGTTATCTAATATAGACCTTACTTGTTCAGCTGGCAGCCATATATGCTTTATATTGCAGGAAATATTAACACAAACGACGCTTTTCTCTACGTGCTCGAACAGTCAGCAAACAAAGAACAACACAAAACGATGGAAAACCTAAGAGAAATAAAATACACGGCAATGAGAAAACGAATGAATTTTCTGGTTTGTTCATTCAAGTTCCTCCCCTACAACATTTAGAGAGAAAAAATATTTATTAGATGCTGTTGTTAAATCGGTTCTTTTGGAAACCGGAAATTGAGAAAAACGCAATTCAATGCTTGCGAGATTAAAAGAGTTCTTCGACAGAGATTTGGCGCATATATATATATATATATATATATATATATATATATATATATATATATATATATATATATATATATATATATTCGTTGCTTCCTTACACGTAAAACTACTCAGTTTACTGGCGTTGTTATTATGCATATAAAGCATTGAACTAAATGCGGATTTATATACAATAAACACATCTGTTATTATATATATATATATATATATATATATATATATATATATATATATATATATATATATATATATATATAGTAATTTATAAAATATATATGGCGATTAAGCTACACTGAATATTCTGCGTTTCATCCACTATAGGATTCGTAAGCCTGACGAATCCTATAGTGGATGAAACGCAGAATATTCAGTGTAGCTTAATCACCATATATATTTTATAAATTACTAACTAGCTCTACGTACGTATTGAGCACTTTTGAAGTAAATACTTAAAGTTTACGCATAAATCTATACTTTCGTATATTAGGTTTATGTGAGTAAATGAAGTAGTTATATATATATATATATATATATATATATATATATATATGTGTATGTGTGTGTGTGTGTGTGTGTTAGGGTTTATGTGCATAATAACCCAGATTTAGAATGCATTCGTAGAATGAAAATATAGAGAATATCAAACCGAATTCAGAAAAACAGCTAAATCTGACCCCCAAGATCGCCATGGGCATGGAATATGTGCCTACATTAAGGATGGCTTCCCGTGTGGCAGGGATATCTCTAGAGAAGATCCTAATTTACCCTATATGTGCTTCAGGGTTGCACTTGCTAACACCACTGCATTTATATTTGCCCTCTATAGGCCCCACAACAGCGGAGTTACTATCTTTAAGAGCATATCTGAGAAAATTGACCACATACTGTCTTCACATCCCTCGGCTAACATCCACATATGTGGTGATATCAACGTCCATAACGTGGAATGGCTGACCCATTCAAATAAGACAGATGACGAGGGAAGGTTTTGTCATGATTTTGCCATTGCTTATGACCTCACTCAGATTGTTCGCGAACCCACCCGTGTGCTCAATATGCAAGCCTCTAAGACCTTTTTCTCTCAACTTCCCCTGAGCTATGTTCATGTTCTGTTCATTCTCCTCTAGGATCCTCCGACCACTCAGTAGTATCAGTAAAGATAAAAACGAAATGTAAGAAGCCCCCAGACGTACCCCTCCACCGTACTGTATACAGATACTCTATGGCTGACTGGGATAGCTTCCGTACATTCATATCTGATTTACCTCTGCACTCCATGTTTAAAAAGGAAGTGTCCTCTATAGTATCAGATCTGACCGAATGGTTAATTGTAGGCATAGACCAATTCATACCATCTAAAAAATTTCAACAAAAACCTAACAGCCAGCCATGGTTCTCCCCAGAATGTGCTGCTGCTATCGCGCACAGAAATCACTTTTTCCATAGCTACCAACGTAATAGATGCACTGAAACTAATACTGCTTTCAGGTCTGCCAGAAACCACTGTAAAAGAGTAATCAACAATGCAAGAGAGCTATATGCCCAGTCTGTTAAATCCAAGGTAGCTGATCAGCGGCTTGGATCCCACCAGTTTTGGCAAATAACAAATAAAATCCTGAACAGAAGTGTGCGTTCTATACCAACCATTATCAATGGACCAGAGGTCATCTCGTCAGCGTCAGACAAGGCCAAACTATTTGCAAAGAACTTTGCAGCTAATTCTACCCTATGCGACGAAGGCCATAAACTCCCCATATTTCCTCCTATAACACAGAACAAGCTAGGTAACATTCAAATATCCGTGCAGGAGGTCGCCAAACTAATAAAGAACCTAGATTCCAGTAAAGCAACTGGCCCTGATGGCATCCCAATTATAGTGTTAAAAAAGTTTCAACCAGAACTTGCTCCCATACTTACGAAACTATTTAAGCGCTGCCTTAAGGAGAAGTGCTTTCCGACTCCCTGGAAGACCTCTTCAGTTTGCCCTATATTTAAGAATTCAGGTGATAAGTCATCTCCCTCTCAATACAGACCTATAAGTCTCCTGTGTGTTATGAGTAAGTTGCTGGAATCCATATTAAATAGAGAAATAGTCAACCACCTCAGCAGGAATAACCTTCTTAGTGACGCACAATATGGTTTCCGCTCTGCGAGATCTACCGCAGATGTGCTGACGGTTATATCCCACAGGATAAGTGAATCTCTTGACAAAGGTTTCCTTTCTAGGGCAATTGCTCTTGACGTATCAAAGGCCTTCGATAAGGTATGGCATAAGGGTCTACTTCACAAGATTTCCAGCTACGGTATAACGGGAAATGTTTTCTCAATCATTAAATCATTTCTCTCTGATAGGCTCATAAGAGTGTTCGATGGACAAAAATCGGAGGCCTGCAATATAAATGCTGGAGTCCCCCAGGGGTCAATCCTGGGCCCAACTCTCTTCCTGATCTACATCAATGACCTCCCTAAACACATACTTAAATCATTCGTTGACATCTATGCTGATGACACAACCATCTACGGCAACACATCAAAGGCTGTAAATGACAAAGTTCTCTCTGATTCTCTCTCCTCTGATCTCGAACGCGTGGTTCAGTGGGGGAAGATGTGGCTGGTTACCTTTAATGCATCCAAAACCAAACTCCTATCCTTACATCATCAACGCTCTGATCCCCATCTGGCATCAATTGTGATGGATGGCTCTCGTCTGGGTGAGGCCCCGTGTTTTGACAAGCTTCTGGGTTTGACCTTTACTCCTGATCTGAAATGGAACACGTACATCAAGTCTGTTGCCAAGGTCGCTGGAAAGATGGTGGGATCCTTCTACCGCTCGAGAAGATATCTCACTACTGATGCAATTCTCTATCTATATAAAAGCCAAGTACGTCCAAGGATGGAATACTGTTGCCATATCTGGCATCGTTATTTCCATGGCAGATGCTCGTCTGAACTCCAATCTCTGGTCCCCCCTCGCCAATCTTTCACGAAAAACACCCGTCTAGCTGAATCCACTGTGAAAAATTCCCCCCACTCTATATCTGTGCCTAAATCAAAACGCGGATTCCATGAACAAAGCTTCTTTTTTAGAACTGCACGCCTGTTGAACTCTGTTCCGTCTGCCTGCTTCCCACCGGACTACAACTTGAATGTCTTCAAGTCCAATGTTAACAAATTCCTAATGAACCGCCCCCTTAAGTAAACACTTCAGCAAATCTCCTCACTAACTTAATGTACTTGCAATAACCCTTATCCCTGAGTGGCTTCCGGGCCTTGATAAGTGGTGATCACTGTATAAAAAAAAAATAGTGCTACAGAATGAGTAGAGATGTTTATATTAATATATTGTAGTTATTAATAACTAAGATCGAAACATCGTCATGTCAGTGTACCTATTTACTATGCCTCCCCACGGGACAGAGTTAGACACCAGGGTCGTTTTTTAACGTGGAGAAAAGGTACAAAAATAAAAATTGTCTCAGTCGTGAAGGATTTCTCCTCCACCGAAAGAGAACAAGAAATAGAAGTACAGCATCTGAAGAACAGATACTACACTTTGATCTTGTCCCAAAGGATGTCAGTGTAACGAAACTTGTACATCTTTCACTATCCCTCTTTCTCACTCTCTCTCTCTATATAAGTATTTATACATACATATATATATATATATATATATATATATATATATATATATAAACACGGGATATATATATATATATATATATATATATATATATATATATTCATATCTATATATATAAAGTAATAGCGTTCGTGTGTGTGTTTGTCTGTGTGTACAACTCCCTATGATCAAAGAAATATGAAGTGTCTATAGTGTGTGTATACCTCACCTGATCAAGAAATATTCATGCCCATTGTAGGATGCTTCTGTCAAATGAGACATTTATTTTTATGTGTAACTTCTGCATATAGCATTGTTCACATCACATATACATCGACTGAGTTATGGTTATTAGCATATCACATTAAATTAAATCATTTTAAATAATTAGCTCGATTATATTACTTATTCGACATAATAACCTCGTTAATACTGTACTATTTAAAAATATAATTTAAAATGTAATTATTTAGTTTATTTTCATTTCAATTTATATTTTATTTAACTTAAATTTACTTATTATTATCGTAAATCTGAAACCTTTTAATTTTAAAACCTGAAAACCAAGGGGAATAACTGTGGTAATTTAATTCTTTGAGCACGTTATTAAATATTTTCTATAATAGATTTGTTTTCATTTCGAAATATTCTTCTAAGTTGAATTATTATTGTTATTTTTAATTCGGAGGTAAGTTTTTTTTCGCTTATTCTTCATTTTTAAGTAGCCTTTTGGTACTCATGCAGAAAGTCCACCGGCTTTCTCCAGAACATGACGCCAACAGCTGGAGTAAACCGAGCTTCGCTGAGGAAATTAAGCCGAGCGTCGCCGTTGAAAGCATAACAAGAAAAACCTACATTAAATTTAAAATTTTATTAACTGTAAAGAAAAATTTTATCATAATATTTTTTGTTTTGTTTTGTTTTTGCTATATATATATTTGGTACTCATGCAGAGAGTGATCCGTGCTGAAATAATAACGTTATTATTTAACAAGGTCGATAGCCATTAGTCGAATGCTCTCATGTAATGAATGAATGCGTGAATTTAGGATTGACATGGAATTCTTAAAGATAAAATAAAATGACCGAAAAAATGGGCTGAAGTGACTTAAATAAATAAAAAGTAAATGACTTAGAATGACTTTAATGAACTTAAGGATGAATTCAATGACCTTAAGAATGACTTAAATGCTTAAAAAGTAACTGGGATCCTTCAAAAGCAACTTGAATGATCTGGACAATGACTTGAATGACTTTGAGATTAAGTGGCTGTAAAGTGGGTGATCATTTTACATTAAATTAATACAGAAAAGTGATCCCCCACCTTATATCAGAAAGTTACAAACATAAGTACAGCATGTACTAAGAACAGATGGTATTTATTTGCTCCCCCACCGAGCAAATTAGGCACAAGGCCAATTTTTAATGTGAGGAGTGAAGGGAGGGGGAAGGGAAAGGGGGGACCAGCTCCCGAGAGGCGGGAAATGGGAGCTGGTTAAAGGTCAGGCATGTGGGGTTGCCCCCACATCTGGTCTTTGCTAGTCATAGCTAGTCCTAGCTAGTCATAGCTTGCAGTATCTGCCGGAACAGATACTACACTTTGATCCTGACAATAAGGCCAAGAAAAGGGTATTTATTTGCCCCCCCCCCGAGCAAATTAGGCACAAGGCCGACTTTTAAAGTGATGAGTGAAGGCAACTCCCCGGGGTGCAAGGGGAGCAACTCCCCGGGGTGCAGGGGAGCTGGATAGTGACAATTGGTATGAAGGGTTACCCATACATTGACCAAGGTCTTATATGTGGGGTTGGTATTTATTTGCTCCCCAACCGAGCAAATTAGGCACAAGGCCGATTTTTAATGTGAGGAGTGAAGGGGAAATGGGGACCAACTCCCCGGGGAGTAGGGGAGCTGGATAGTGACAATTGGTATGAAGGGTTGCCCCTACATTGACCAAGGTCTTATATATAGGATTGCTCCCACATATGGTCTTTGCTTGCAATATCTGCCGGAACAGATTGGATTTATTTGCTTCCCCACTGAGCAAATTAGGCACAAGGCCGTTTTTTAATGTGGAGAGAGAGGGAAGGGTGAGGGAAAGGGGATCCAGCTCCCGAGAGGTGGGAAATGGGAGCTTGATAGTAACTGTGGTCTGTAGGGTGATCCCTACATTGAGCAAGTTCAAATTTGTGGGGTTACCCCCACATATGGTCTTTGCTTACAGCATCTGCCGGAACAGATACTACACTCTGATCTTCATATTTAATTTATTTGTTTAAAGAAAAAATTGCAATTAAAAAAAATTCCAATATAAAATTAAAACATTTAAAAAAGTAAATTCTCCAAGAGACAAAACAAATTTAGGCACAAGGCCCTATAAGATCTGGGGAGGGGAGTGCTGCAGGGTCTTTGTAACTAAAGTAAGAATGGCGTTTGTGGCGACTTTACTCTTGACTGGCAACATTTACCACAATACCTCATTCACTCTATGGGATCTAAACCTAACTAATGAAAACCCCAGCGTTTTTACCAAAAGGGTATATATATACTACACTCTGATCTTTGCCAAAAGGCCAAGAAAACCTTTAAAAGTTAAGAATAGCATCTATTAAGAACAGAGCTTTGATCTTAACCACAAAGGCCAAGCACAAAAGTATTACGGACAGACCGACAGACCGACCGACCGACCGACCGACCGACAGAGTGACTTATAGAGTCGCTTGCACGCGACTAAAAAGCCATTCTTAACATGGGGAGGAGAGGGGTTTTGTACCTATGCTGTACTTTAACCTTACAATTGAATAAAAAAAAACATATCATAAAACTGTAATTAAACATGGACATACGATTTAAAAAATAACGCGTATCACTCTCTGCATTAGCAGCATATATTTTTTAGATAAATAATGTTAAAGATTTTTTGGTCAATATAAAGTTTCTTTCCAACTCCTGAAAAAACTTTAAAATGACGACTTTTAAAGGTTTTCGTTTTTTTTTTTTTTTTTTTTTGCTTTTTTTTACAAGTGGTCACTAGTTATCAAGGCCCGGGGTAAGGGTTATTGCGTGTACAGTACGTTAATGTTGAGATTTGATAAAGTGTCTACTTAAGGGGGTGGTTCATCAGGAATTTGTTTATGTTGGACTTGAAGACATCCAAGTTGTATTCAGGTGGGAAACAAGCAGACAGAACAGAGTTCCACAGGCGTGCACTTCTAAGAAAGAAGCTTTGTTCATGGAATCTACGTTTTGGTTTTGGCACATATAAAGAGTGGGGAAAATTTTGACAGTGGTTTCAGGTGAACGGGTGTTTTTTGTGAAAGATCGGCGAGGGGAGACCAGGGATTGGAGTTCAGACGAGCACCTGCCATATGAGTAACGATAAAACAAAGGCTTGCAACGTCTCCCCTGTAATACGGAAAACGAATATCACATTTAAATTTGGGGCATGATATGAAAAAATTACTTTTTCAAAAAGTGGGGGATCACTGTCCTATATAAATTTGACGTAAAATGAGCGCCCACTTTCTGGCCACCTTATAATTTCATATCATAAAACAAATTTAACTGTGATTTTCTTTTTTAGCACACCCGAAAACCGGCGCTGTTTTTTTTTTTTAACTAAGAGATTCGTTCATTTTTTATAAGTTAGGACACTAATAATGCCGTCAGTAAGCTTACATGAGAGTGTTTTTTAGGTGGGCTTTCAATTATAGAACTTGTATAGTTTTTAACAGGTGCTTCAGTAGTTGAATTAACTGTTTTTCCGTAAGTAACGTGCCGACATTAATTATTAAACCATTAAAGCAGAATCGTTTAATATTTCACATAAATTCTGTTTACATTAGGGGGCTCTACAGTCCCCTAATATAAACAGAATTTTTGTGAAATATTTAACTGCTGAAACACCTGTTAACCTCTATACAAGTTGTATAATGAAAAAAAAGTACGCGTTTGCAAACTTACTGACAGCAGAATTAGCGTCCTAAATTATGAGAAGAAAAAATGAAAGAAGTAAAAAAAAAAAAAATAAAAACAGCGCCGGTTTTCGGAGATGCTGAAAACGAATATCATTTAAATTTGTTTTAACATGAAGAAATTACTACGTGGCCAGAAGGTGGGTGCTCATTTTACGTTAAATTTATATGGGAAACTGATTCCCCATTTTTGAAAAAAATTTCTTCATATCATGAAAACCACTAATCTGCCCCAAATTTAAATGTGATATTCGTATTCAGCACCACCGAACACCTTTAAAAATGTTTTTTGAGGAGTTGGAAAGAAACTTGACATAAACCGATTCTTTTGTTCGAGAAAAGGTTCAAAGATAAGTCAAATAAACACTTTTTTTTTGTAAATTTTTTTTTTTCAAGAAAAATTGAAAAAAAATATCTTTGTTTTATGGGGTGTTATTTTTATTATTTTTATTTTTATATTTTTTTTCTCAGGGAAAAACCTGAAAACTAGAAAAATTGAAACAAAACTGGGTGGGATAGGTTTTTTCTTTTTTTTAATATTAAAACAGATATTGTTGTTGTTTCCTCAGACCGTTGTTTTATTAATGGTGTGTGTGCGTAAATCGTATTCCGCATTCGCGCTGGAGGTCTTTCTGTGTTGCTCGCTTAAACGCCCACAATGGCAATTGTAGGCCTAGACTTGGCAAAAAAAGGTACCAGTCCGGTGATGTAAAGGTTCGGCATGTGGTAGCCTGACACCTCCAGGCATAGCCATCGCTTACCTTTCCTTGTCCACATGATGCACAAGTTTTCATCCGTGCCAGTAATTTTTTTTTCTTGACAAAAGTCGAGGACTCCAGTTGGTGTTTCCAGTATTCACTTAAGGCTGTAAAATTCATGATTTTTTTCTGACGTTAAAGTACGAAATGGTGTGTTTTTTTACTAATTTATTTTCTTTTCTTCCTCTTCCAAATTGTCGTCTGCTGCTTTGAATTATCAACTTGCACGAACGCGCGTCGTGTTGAAAACCATCACGCTACATTGTCATTGGTTCAACTTTATGTTTCGTCAGACGGCTTAATTTTCTCGGCGACGGTCGACTTACTTCGGCTGTTGACGTCATGTTCCGGAGAAAACCGGGCGTGCGCTGAGTTACGCCTGGATCACTCTTTGCAGGAGTACAAACCTTTGTTATTTGTTATTGTTGAGTTGTCCGTTTTTTTTCACTGTATTTAGTAGTTTTACGCCGATATAATTCATCGTTCTGTTTATAATTGTTGATTTTTGATAAAAAATGAAATTACAGCCATTGAACTATAAGTGGCTTGTTTGCCATACTTATAGGTAACTGCGCACTGAACAGATAGCATAATACTTAGTTAAATTCAAATTTTGATACATCTTTTAATGTAAACGCGAAAAAAACAATTGGGACGCTGAAAACGTACACAGTAAAGCAATACGTTTTAAAATTCTCTTATGGTTGTCAACGGATTAATGTAGATTTATTTGTTAGAAAATTGCGTTAAAATAACTTAAACGTAATACGGAAATAAAGGATGTAAAAAAAATGCAGAAAGTATTAACAATTTTTTATTTGGATAATTTAAACGCGGCAAAAAAAAAGAAACAATTGAGACGTTGAAAACGTACACAGTAAAACAATACGTTGTGAACGGATTAAAGTTGATTTATAATATCCCTACCCTTCCCATGTTAAATAATAATTTCTAAATAATAGCGTTAATATTTTTGTGCGCAAGACAAATTCTGCAAAAGTAGCGATTTATGTTTATTTGTTTACGCTGTTATGGGTTTATGTTTATGTACGCATATGCAACCGGAAGTCGTAAACCGGATGTTGGGTTACAATACACGTTACAATGTCATTTGAGTTTTATAATGATATAGATTTAATATAAAATATAATTTTTTTAATATCACATACATCGCCATGGTATAATTATTACCATAAATCAGTATGTTTTTAGTTTACCGACCCCTCGGAATTCACCTTTGAATTGTCAACTTTTATAAATTTTGGGGGACTCTGAGAACAAATATTGCATTTATTTTTTGCGCAAACGAGTAGTTATTCATATTTGAAGACATTTAGTATCCAACGTAATCACTACAGTTTGGCAAGCAAGATGGCCGCCCGTGCATTTACTAAAAAACACCAAAAAGAGCCAAACGAGCCAAAAAATTACCCCAGGTCTCCTTTAACTTTCTCATGGCTGGACAAATAATTATTTTTGTGATAAAAAA
>NC_136508.1:52210249-52230249 GCF_053919585.1 Euprymna scolopes
ATCGCAGCAATCGTTAATAATGGATATTTGGTAAATTGGATTACTTAAGGCTCATCAAGAACTTGTTTATGTTGGACTTGAAGACAACCACATCGTGATCAGCTGCAAAGCAAACAAACAGAAACGAATTCCACATATGTGCAGTTCTTAGAAAGTACCTTTGTTCATGGAATCCACGTTTAGATGAAGGCTCAGATAAAGAGTGGGGGAAATTATTGATAGTAGTTTCAGTTAGACGAGTGTTTTTCGTGAAAGTTAAGCAAGGGGGGCATAGATTGGAGCTCAGACGAGCACTTGCGATGAAAATAACAATAGAGCAGAAACAGGCTCACAACGTCTCTTCTGTGGGAAAGATGTTGCATAGAAGAGAAAAGGACATCACTAACTGGGTTTCGAACCGAGCAGCTTCTATCCTAATTTGGCAACATTACTCTATTTTGGGACGTACTTAGCTCTTATACAGGTGGAAGATTGCATCGCAGTGATATACCTATTGGAGCGTTGCTACAAAGAAATGAGAGATCTAAAAATGATGATAAAACTTCACCGCTCAAATTCTATTACATAAAAAATATTAATAAGAAGAAACGTTCATTTGTTTTCATAGTAAAAAGAAAGTTCAATGAGAAAGGTTAGGGATATATCAATGAATAAGTCATACATTGATCTTAAGTGAGTATATGATAATGAATCATACCTTTCTATTCTTCTGAATGTTGTAGGGGTGGGATTTTTGCCGCTTCTGTTGCTTGGAGACCTGAGTATTGAGTACCAATAAAAATTCGTTTTTGACAATCAGCCTGACAGGTGATGAGCCAGTTTTTGGCCCATCAACTATCGGGCTGATTGTCAGTCACGGATTCAGGTTTAGACACGCCGCCTAAGTATTACTTAGGAGGTTCATACCCTCCCAAACCTTGCTACCTGGTTTTCAGGTGGGACAAGTTTATTATTGTCTGAGGCACCTCTACCGGTAATTTTTGCTAGGTTAGAATGCCTCTCTCTTAGGGACGCTGACTTGACATCCCCATTTTCCGACCTTGTAACACATCTTGATGAGGTAGGCAGCAAGTCAATATCTACGATAATGAAATATTTAATGAGTTGTATGTCTGTGTGTTCGTTAATATCTGCACGGAAATGCTTATGACTGTATGTGCGTGGGTTAAAATGACAACAGACTGAAAGGCCAGAGGGGCGAAGTAAGAGCTGCAGTGACGTAGATTTTAGATCTGTTGTGGATTTCGGCTCAACTGTTGATTGAAGAGTAATTTGTCTGTTTATGCATCTGAGTTGGATTGAAAACAGCATTTTAAAAAATAAATTCGGAGAAATGATTAGCTTAGAATGTTTTTTTTTAATTTTGTTTTATTAATGCAATCGAGTGCATGCGCAGAAAGACATGCGTAGAAAGGAGTTTAAGCATTTTCATTTTGACGCCAAAGTATAAACATCGCCGCCACATATGTGAACATTTGTTTGTTACAGCTAAGCACACTATTGAAAATAACCGCAAGAAGGAGGATGTGGATGTTAGCTGAACAATAAAATAAAAAATGGAGAAAAAAAAACATTTGGTGTGAAATCGAAGGAGAAAATGAAAATAAATGAATAAGAAAATCAATTAAAAGCAGAGAGAACAAAATTGGAACGTGAATAAATTGTTTAATTTTGGAAAATGTAATTTAACCTAAAATATTTCAGAGAAAACTCGTGTTTTCAATATATATATATATATATATATATATATATATATATATATATATATATATATATATATATATATATATATATATAGGGTGACCAAAAAAAAAACGGGCCCCAACTCTAATTAGGCCCCATTTCTTAGTGTTTTGTCCGAATGAAATAAAAATTTAGTCATAACTAGTTTATTATATTCAAAACATCACATCAAAACACTAGGATCTTTGGCTTTTTTTCTCTCCATTCTACAGCATATGTTCTAGATATACTTTCTATGTTTTTTTGGTTACCCTATATATATATATATATATATATATATATGTATGTATGTATGTATATATATATATATATATATATATATATATATATATATCGCACGAATATTCTTAACATACGTCCATTCACATGTGCCGTTTCGTAACATACGTCTATTTAAATATGCAAATTTCTATTCTTCTATATGAATAAAACAGTAGATGTATGTGCGTCTGTCTATTTAGATGTCTATATGTAAATACTTAACCGATAAGCTCTTGAATACTGAAATTAACATGAAATATACTGTTATCATACACTAAGGATGTTTATAACGAGTAAAATCTTTGTTTGGGATGGATAAATAACGCATGCAGAGATATATCGGTAAGTTGGAATGCAACTGTTCATTTCAATCTGCCATGTTTCTATTTATTATAAATTATCTAATTTAATTTATTTCTTAAGGTCGTTTAATATTAATTTTTTTTTATCGATCTAGATCAGTGGTTCTCAATCTTTTTTTACTCATGGACCACTTTTCCCTTCTTTTTATCTTGGTGGACCCCTTCATGACTATTGGTCATAAGACAATCTTCTATTTTTCACTAATATAAATTTTGAGGTTTTATTAATCAAAGAAATATTATATAATTAATATTTGTTTTTAAATGAAAACTAATTTAATGCAAATAAAGTATTCTACAACAACTATAATAATTATGATAATAATGATAATAAGTTTTATTATGTTTTGCATTTGCACCCCCAGAAATATTATATGGACCCCTAGGGTCCATGTGGACCCCGGTTGAGAACCACTGATCTAGATAGATACATTGGTAGAAAACGTGGTTGGAGTGCTAAACGTTTTGGTTTCGATTCTAGCTGAGGGCATCCAAGTTGTTATTTTTAAACATTTGAAATCATTACCATATATTGGATACAATATAATATTCAATAGAAAATTTGATCTGAAAATTTGATCTATAATAATAAGTACAAAATCTGTATGAATTAAAATATATTTAAGCGTATTTTACGACCTGGCAAGGCCGGGTGCACTCCTGCTAGTTTTAAAATAAGCACGGAATAAATTTCAAAGTTCTGCAATCGACCATTAACTCAAATTATGTTTTCAGCTTGTCTTTTGAAGGTCCTTACGAAGGATCTGGAGTGCTACACATTTAAAAGATCTGTGCCAGACTTTCTCAGTACTCGTAAGGATCATGCTCTGCTGCAGAATTTGACAGTACATGTTGGAGTTCATGTTTCCCTCAATGAAATGTAACTCTCCAATACCTGCAGCACTCATGCAGCCTCAGACCATGACATTCTCACCACCATGCTTTTCTGTAGGCATGACACACTTATCTTTGTACTCTTCACCTGGTCGCCGCCACACATGCTTAAATCCATCAGAGCCAAACAAATTAAATTTCGTCTCATCAGACCATAGAATATTGTTCCAGTAATCTATGGGCTTTGTTGACATGTCTTCAGCAAACTGTTTCCGTGCTTTCTTGTGTATTGCCTTCAGAAGAGGCTTCCACCTGGAGTGACAGCCATGCACACCAAGTTGGGGAGTACAAAGATAAGCGTGTCATGTCTACAGTCAAGCATGGTGGTGAGAATGTCATGGTCTGAGGTTGCATGAGTGCTGCAGGTATTGGAAAGTTACATTTCATTGAGGGAAACATGAACTCCAACATGTACTGTCAAATACTGCAGCAGAGCATGATCCCCTCCCTCCAGAAAATGGGTCGTAAAGCAGTGTTCCAGCATGATAATAGCCCCAAACACACATCCTAGACAACCACTGCTTTACTGAGGAGGCTGAGGGTGAAGGTGATGAACTGGTCAAGCATGTATCCAGACTTGAACCCAATAGAATAAATTTGGGGCATCCTCAAGCAGTAGGTGGAGGTGTGCAAAGTCTCAAATATCTGGAAAACACCATGCTCAGGAGAGTAAAGGAAGTTTTGATAATGCTAATAATATTGAGAGTTGACATGTTGTATGTTAATATTGACAACTTTTCGTAACGAGTGTAGTCACTTTTGTTGCCAGGGATTTAGCTTTTAATGGCTATAGTAACTAAATAAATTAACTCTGTTATAGATGCTGCCGACAGACTACTTTTCATTGTGCCAAAAAATCATTTTTTCAGTGTTGTTTCATGAAGAGATATACTTTAATATTTGAAGAAATGTGAGGGGTGTATTCACTTTTATGATACGCTGTAAGTGGATACAATGGCTTGATCTTTGTCTTGAACGCCTAGCCTTGGGTTAGATCTGAAATTTACTGCACCTTCAATTCGGCAGGCTACAACAAATAAAGAAAAAGCAGTGGTCATTTTTCTTAAAAAACAAAAAATAATTATTCACTGAAAGTTACAACACTATGATCGCTCATAAGTTGTGACATCCATTAGTAAAGTTATGCTTGTCTCTTCACAGTTAGATTCAGGGATTTAGAAAACAGTGAGACTCAATTCAGGGGTTCTCTCTAATTGGTGCGAAAACCCCAAACAGATGATAGAGTAGGTTCTCGGGGCTATTTTTGCCGTTCATTATATTAAAAATCAGGTGAGCTGAACCCTGATTCCGATTCCCAGAATTCCATTTCACCAGTCTCAGAAAACAAATCTCTAGCAGTTTTGGAAAATCGCAGGCTCTGAAATTTTTTGGTCCACATGAGAAAAGGAGGATGCACCTCTAAATTCACCCTTGTCCGTTCGTCCATTCGTCCGTTCATCTATCCGTCTGCCCCCACTTTTCTCAATAACTGCGCCTTGGAATATTTTGAAATTTTGCACAAACATTAAACGTGAAAGAAGTAAAAAAGTAACAGCAGGGATTTTCCGGGAAAACTCTGGTTGGCCCCTTTAGGGGCGCCATTTCGGGTTAAAATGGGTAAAATTGACACTTTTGTGGTTATTAAAAAAAAAAAAAGAAATGATGCCTTGGATTTTTATAAAAGTTTCTGAAAAGTTATAGCTAACTGATTTCGATATAATTTTCCTTGTGTATACTTCGCAATGACTCTTGGATGTGCCCCAGGAGGTCTTTTAGGACTAATAATAACACTTCATTTTTGGGACTGTTTTACAATATTTGTCCAAAATTTTCTGCGTATGTCTATTTAGCAGTTTTGCATGGTGCTGAACTCAAATTTAAATATGTTAAGGCCTTGGGGACTTTTGGGGCTAAATGGTGGGGGGGGGGCGGCCAATGATGGACTTAGTCTTTTGCATGGTGCAGAACTCAAATTTACATATGTTAAAGCCTAAAATTGCACCGTTTCTTCATGTTCACCATGATTTGACGTCCCCTGGCGACTTTTGGGGCTTAATGGAGGGAGCAAATGCTGAACTTATGATTATTTTATGCCTCGTTCACTGTGCACTCACGTGGGACCATGTATGCTTCACGTTTTCCTTTTTTTCTCCGTTAATGTCCATCTCTGACTGCTACGCCCGATAGGGGGGGTAGTAATTACCTTCACCTTCGATTGGATCTCTATCTTTCACCGTCACTCACGTGGGAGGGTTATCTTTTATTTGCATAACCAAAGGTTTTTCAAGTATTATTGCGTATGATTAAAAAAAAAAATTGTTTACCTTTTGGGGGTGATCGAATATCCCCGGGCACTTGACTTTGTTTCCACCATCTTGTTTATCCAAAGAAAATATTTGGCCTATCAAATTTTAACCGCCCAGAATTTGGTTAACTGCTTTTTCTTAACATGGGTAGCGTATTCGAATGAACTTGCTAAACCGCCAAAACGGCGACGCTATTTCTAACATTTTTTAAAAGTTTTCTCATATTGTAATGTCACGTTTACAGCTAGTATTCATTTTTAATGGCCGTTTATGTAAACAGAAATTATCATAAAACAAAACAGATTTCTTTTTTATCAATAGCCACAAAAAGGTTGTACGTGTATTAAATTGATACCAAATTAACCTTTCCTAACAATACTCTTTATTTCCATCATCATCATCATCATCATCATCATCATCATCATCATCATCATCATCATCATCATCGTCGTCGTCGTCGTCGTCGTCGTCGTCGTCGTCGTCGTTACATCTGACGACACTGTTACATGATGAGAAGCACTTAGCTTCGAATTACCATGGCCTAAAGAGGTTATTTTCCATTTTCTTTCTCACATTTATCCTTTTTGACCTGATTATATAATGATATAATAAAGTTAATGTATTGAGTAGGTGCAAAAATAATGTCGTTTTGTATACGTAGACATAAAAAATGACATTATTTTTTCATCAACACTTTAACTTTTATTCTTTATGGTTTTAATTTAATATATATATAAATTATAATTTAATATATATATATATATATATATATATAAATTCAAAATGGCGCAATGAAAACTTATAAGATATTTATCAGCTTCTTTTCCAATTTTCGGATTTCATAATCATGTCAAAACGCACTTTATTTCCTTTTGTTAAATTGATTGTGGCTATTCCTTCTGATGAGTTAAGGGGATAATAGATTCACTGATTGATATCATAATTCCGTGATTGGTTTTGCGCTACGAAACAGATACTGTCAAGAATGTCAACTGAATTTAAGACATATAAATTATAAGATGGTCAACATCATTAACTTTATAGTCTTTTATCACTTATTCACTATATTTCTCTGTAATTACACTGGGCTTCTTAAATAAGGATTGGTATATATTATAAGAAAATATATTTCCATAGAAATCTATCTATCTATCTATCTATCTATCTACCTATATATATATATATATATATATATATATATATATATTCTGGCTTGAGGTAATCGCTTGTCTAGCCGCACTAATAAGCTGTGAAACAGCGAAACAGTACTGTATATGAATGCTCCCTATCTTGGGTTGAGCACAGGGAAGTGATATACAAATTATCATTAACGTATGTAGCTTTGTGTAACGTATGAAGCTCTTTGTGTAAACAAATTGAGCTTAGGTATTTGGGCAATATCAAAACATTGAAAATTCACTGCCCGCATAGCAGCAGCCATATAGCGCAACGGTTAGAATCTGCAAAACAAAAAACAAACAAACAAACAAACAAACAAAGATCAAAAACAACCCATCCTGTTCCCCTTTTCCTTCTTCCTATTTCCCCTTTCTCTTTATATCTCGTCCACTTCCTGACTGGTTTCCTAACTTAAAATGTACCAAACATTAATACTGTAACCCTTTTCCCTCCCCCATTGCAAAACTCATAATGCTCCGCATGGCAGGAAACAAAAACACGATAAATCCACCATAAAACAACCAAACCAAACACTACAAACTAGCGATTACAGATACAAAGAGCTTAAAAATAAAAGACTTCTATAAAATAACTGAATACAATATGAATACTATTACCAAAACAACTGTATTCGGTATTAAACAGCTCGAAAACGGTTGATATACCGTAAAACAACAAAACCAAACCAAACTCTACAAATAAATATTTAAAGATATAAAAAAATTGAAGCATAAAAACTGTTTCCAAAATAACTGAATTCTCTCGGAATGAGTTGATATGCCGTAAACAAAACAACCAAACCAAAGCCAAACGAAAGTCACTGCCTATTCTAAAAAACAAAAAAACAAAAATAACTATAATTTATTTAAATAATGTAATATTTTTCTCAATTTTTGTGTGTATGTTAATTACTGTGTGGTAATTAAATCTATAGTTTTGTTTTCTTTTCAGATATGTTATATAAATTTGTTTTTTTAATTATGTAGGGAGAATACGTGAAGTTATTAGTTGAAATCAGTTATTGTGGTTTATGGTCAGCTTGAAAAGCTAGTGGCGACTGCTCGTGACCATACTTTTAAATAAAAAAAAACCATGTAATATACTTTCTTTTCATATTCATTAATTGAAGAAATTATACTTCAAAAATATATCATCAACGCTCTGATCCCCATCTGGCATCAATTGTGATGGATGGCTCTCGTCTGGGTGAAGCCCCGTGTTTTGACAAGCTTCTGGGTTTGACCTTTACTCCTGATCTGAAATGGAACACGTACATCAAGTCTGTTGCCAAGGTCGCTGGAAAGATGGTGGGATCCTTCTACCGCCCCAGAAGATATCTCACTACTGATGCAATTCTCTATCTATATAAAAGCCAAGTACGTCCAAGGATGGAATACTGTTGCCATATCTGGGCAGGAGCTGCTAAAAACAGCATATCCTGCCTTGACAGAGTACAAAATAGACTTCGTGGCTTAGTGGGGGATGCCCTTTTCTCTACCTTGCAACCTCTCTCCCACAGAAGAGATGTTGCGAGCCTATCCTTGTTTCATCGTTATTTCCATGGCAAAAACACCCGTCTAGCTGAATCCACTGTGAAAACTTTCCCCGACTCTATATCTGTGCCTAAATCAAAACGCGGATTCCATGAACAAAGCTTCTTTCTTAGAACTGCACGCCTGTGGAACTCTGTTTCGTCTGCCTGCTTCCCACCGGACTACAACTTGGATGTCTTCAAGTCCAATGTTAAAAAATTCCTAATGAACCGCCCCCTTAAGTAAACACTTCATCAAATCTCCACACTAACATAATGTACTTGCAATAACCCTTATCCCTGAGTGGTTTCCGGGCCTTGATAAGTGGTGATCACTGTGTAAAAAAAATATTATAGTTATTTTTAAATAGAGTTACTTTCGAATTACCCCTCTCTTTCATTTTTACTATGTCTTTCTCTTACTTTATATCCCTTTCTCTCTTACTTTCTCTCTCTAACTTTCTTTCACTGTCTCCCCTTCTTACTTTCTCTTCGTCTCTCTCTCTCTCTCTTACTTTCACTCTCTCACTTTCTTTCCCTCTCTCTCTCTCTTCATCTCTCTTACTTTCTCCCCACTCTCTTTCTTCCACTCTATCTCTTACTTTCTCTCTCCCCCCTCTCTCTCTCTCTTACGTTCTCTCCCTCTGTGGCACTGTTTTTCGTGCCACTGTTTCTAACACGCTCTACAGCATGGCCGAGTGGTAATTTGGCCATGAGCGTAGAGATACAAAGAAATCCCTTCCCATAATTTCCTTGCTATCTTTCTGTCTCTTTCCTGCACGACCACCATGAAGTGAAGACGAATATTCTGTCTCTCCGTAAATGGGGGGCACCCCTCCGTCAATACTAGTTAAGTTAGTTAGCTTTGAAAAGTCTATTGTTGAGTTTTTAATTGTTTTTGTAATATATATTTTGTAAAATAAAATAGTTAGTTATGCTTTATATATATTACAATTGTGTCGCGTGTCGTTTTTCTTGTGTCTGCCATAAATGCCTCCATAAACGCCTACGTTGAAACAACGAAACGGTCCGGAAAATGAAGAAAGAAAATTCCAGTCAGAGCGCCACATAGGGTGAAGAGGTCAAGACGTTTCCTGAGAGAAGAATGAGCCACATAGCACATCCAGCATCTCCGGTATGCTTTTCTTCTTATAATCCCTAATGACGGCCATCTTCATATCTTCCCGAGACCGCTTTAAGACATTTACTATAACACGTCTGTCGGTCACACCTCAGTGACCGGCTGATAATGTATAAATGGTGCCGTGACCAGGATATATTGTTTCCCAGCATAGAAATAATTTAGACCCTTAAACCCACATCACAACCAAAAATAATGACCACTAGACGAATTGAATAAAAAAAATGGTGTGCGGTCTTTAAAAACGAAAAAAACTGAATATTTCAGGCAAAATTTAAAAAAAAAATGGCAGACCAGTACACACGCGCACAAAAAAAAACACTCAAAAAGAAAATTCAGAACATGAAAAAAAATTTGTCTTGCACCTACAAAAAAAAACAGTTACAAAAGATTGATTAAAAAAAGAGTATTGAAAAATAACCCTTCGAAAAAAAAAAGTAAGGAAAAACAGAGACGAATAAAAAAGTGTCTCTAGAATATGCAATATCTCCTTCTCTCTCACGCTCTGTCTTTATCTCAAGATATATATCTATATGTGTGTGTATATATATGCATATTTGTGTGAAAAAAAGTAAATTTAAAAGAAAGAATAAAAAGAAAGGGGGAAAAGTGTTATTGGTGAAAATCTGGATTACATAATATGAAAGTTTTTTGCGTCTTACAAAATTGATCAAAATAAGATTTTTTTCTATTTTGTTATTTCTTTTAAACTCGTAGAAATGTTTATATCTGTCACTCATATTGTTTAAAATAATGGCCGCACATGGGAAAGATGAGCGAAGATGACCTCGCCATGGTGTTTGTGATGGTGTTGAGGGATGGGTGGTAGAACAATGCTACCTGCCTCTATCTCTCTTCTTCTCTCTCTCTCTCTATCTTTCTCTCTCTCTTTCTCTCTCTCTCTATCTCTCTCTCTCACTCCCTTACCCGTTAGGGTCTGTGAGAACGAGAGAGTGACTTTTGGGATTGTCGAATATTTTTTTTTGTGTGTGTGTGATTACGTAATGGTGTTAGGAGGGTGCTGGGGTGTGTAATGGCATCGTTATCTCTCTATCCCCTTCTTTTCCCCCTCATTTTCTCTCTCTGTCTACTCTTGCGTTTTAATGATTGTATAGCTAACCCCCCATGGCTTGTTGCAGGAGGGCATATAATAACGAATTAACTTGGATTTTTTAAAATTTTTCTACCAAGTTTAAAAAACAAAAAATACGTATGCTTCCTTTAATTACATTAAATGATGTCTTCAGTTGTTTTTTTATTATTAAAAATAAAAAGAGATAGTTATTCAAACAGCACTTGAAGTACTTTCTTGAAATCTTCGAGTGTTTGGAAAAGCCAACTGTTACATGATTACGTTAATTTTTAAAGAGTTCTCTGAAATTTTCATAGTTTTTAAAGAAAAATTATGCTGTTACATTTCGAATATTCTCTGAATTTTTTATGATTCCTAAATAAATATTATTTGACTAACGAAAGAAATTTCCCTGAATTCTAGATGATTTTAAAGGAAGAATTATTCGAGCGAATTCTTTAATTGAAGGTTTATTTGAAATTGGACCGCATGATAGGGGTCCCTGAAATATTGACTGAGGAGTATTTACGAAAAGTTGAATTAATTTTGAGAAGAAACAGGATTTCTCAGTCTAGAAAGATCTCTCTTTAATTGAAACTTTAATTTCTTCAAGCTGTTAAATATACAGAACTGGTCGTTAACTACTATAGCTCCCAGGTGTGGCGGGAGTTTATTAATTTGAAATAATCTTTGTGAGTGATCTTAGGAAGAGGGTTTTTTTTAAATAATAAACTAATTACTTTGAAAAAAAAGTTAATTAACGTGAAAAGTTTCTGAATTCGAAATGACCTTGATAATGGTCTATGAGAAGAAATGATTTTTAAGAATCAATTAAATAACTTTAAATGTACACTGGATTTTAAAAATAATAATTACGAAATGAAAAAGTTCTGTGATGTCTCTGAATTTCATTGTGAAGAGTAAATTGAATTTTCTATGATCTTTTTGGAAGATTAATTTTAATAATGAACCAAATGTTTGGAATAATTTTTGAATTGTATTGTGAAAAATGGGTCTATTCGAAGTTTATGATCTTTTGAGAAGATTGTTTTTAAAATAATACGAATTACTTTGGAAAGAAGTTAACTAACATAAATTCGGAATTTTTAATGGTCCTTTGGGAAGAAAAAATTGATTTTAACGATGAACCAAAATACTTGAAATGATTTTTAAATTTTGGAATGATATTTCAATGATCTTTTGTAAATAAAGTTTTGAAAAAAAAAACACACATACTTTTTAAATTTACCCTAAAATTTGGGGAAAATTATGAATATAATAACTTGAAATGCGTTTACATTGTTTAAACAAATTCTAATTGTGACCGAGGTGCTCTGAAATGGTTTTTTAAAAATGTTTTATTTTTTAAGAAAAAAATTGTTAACACCCTATTTCATTGATTTAATGTATACCAGGTTTCTGAATTGTTTAATTTGAATTTTTTTTGTTCTATTGAGTATTCTAACTCATGAAGGCTGAGTGCCCTTCTTAATTAATTCTTTATATAATTAATAAATATCCCGTGGTGCATAGTTTTTATTAGTCGTTCGGCGGCAGACTCCTTGCTCTAACAGAATTAAATTGGATTAGAACCTCTGAAGATCGAGGTTTTACTAAATCCATATAGGTCGGCGTGATGAGGTCACGTAACACCGACTTGGTTAAAATACATTATACTGGTTGCTGAAGGAAGCGTAAATCCAATTACGGAAATAATGTTATGCAGAATAAATTAAAAAACGTATAGGTCGGCGTGATAAACTCACGTAGAATCCGGCTTAGTGAAATACGTATAGGTCGGCGTGATGAACTCACGTACAATACGTTTTGTTAAAAAATATACTGGTTGCTTAAGAGATCATAAATCCAGTAACTGAAATAATGAGGTCACTGCCTCGATGGATGACGAGGATAATTACCCTCTCTGGTATTTGAAGCAGTATACCAGTCTGCCAGGGGCCTGGCGAAAAAAAATTGCTTCACTGAGTTCGTGACGGGACGTTGAGCATAGGGACATTGATCGCTGACGGCCGGTTGACGCACCATCCACGGAAAATTAGGGACTTCTGAAATTTATGAATACTTATAAATTTTGGATTGCATTGAAAGGGATGTGGCACTATTTTCTAACACGCTCTACAGCATGGCTGAGTGGTAATTTAGCCATGAGCGTAGAGTTACAAAGAAATCCTGCCCATAATTCCCTTGCTATCTTTCTGTTTCTTTTCTGCACGACCACTATGAAGTGAAGACGCATATTCTGTCTCTCCGTAAATGGGGGACACCCTCCCTCAATACTAGTAGAGTTAGTTAGCTTTGAAAAGTCTATTGTCAAGTTTTTAATTGTTAAAGTTTTTGTAAAATATATTTTGTAAAATAAAATAGTTATGTTCCATATATATTACAATTGTGTCGCGTGTCGTTTTTCCTGTGTCTGCCATAAATGCCTCCATAAACGCCTTCATTGAAACAACGAAACGGTCCGGAAAATGAAGAAAGAAAATTCCAGTCTGAGCGCCACCTAGGGTGAAGATGTCAAAACGTTTCCCGAGAAAGGAAGGAGCCATACAGAGTAACCAAGTTATGGGGTTGATATGCCGTTATAGAGAAAGAGCCAAAATAACGAAAAAATAGGACGATCAAATGACTCTTTGGTTAGAACAGACAAAGGAAAAAGTATGTCAAGAGATACTTATTGTTGTAACGGTCAGAGTTTGGAGTGAGCTGGCTGTTTATTTTGAAACACAGAATTCGAGATGAAATGACAGGCGGTTGTTTATTTTAGAAAACAAGGTTTGAAAGCTGATGACAGGCAAGTTTTCTTGCTGTAAACAAATACAAACTCGTGATGTTTAAAGGGCATTGATGGATATGTATATATTCCTCGAACACAGAGAAAAGAACAGAAGGAGAAGAGAGGAGGAGGAGAAGGAGAAGAGAGAAGTAGAAGAGAGAAAAAGAAGAGAGGAGGGGGAGAAAAGAAGGAGAAGAGAGAATTCGATTTTGGCGAATTCAGATGGTGTTAAAGTCGGGCAGAGAGGGCTTTTGACTTAAAACACGTATCTCCAATGGCCGAAAAACTTTTCTGAACTCGAGTCACAAGCTACTGTTTTAAAATAGCTACAGCCAACTTCCTTCAAACTCTGAAATATTATTAGACCATTATTATTGTGAATAAACCCAGATTAATTGTTTATTCGTGTGTGGAATCGTTTTTATTTCCTTTTTCACCACACTAAAATCCACGGCTCTCTTATCGGCGATGTTCGCCGGTAAGCGGGTACACAACGTCAGGTCCGGAGTATAGATTTAGACGAAAACTGATAATTCTGTCACTACCAATATCAGCAACATTAAAACGGCTAAGAATTATCACCGGTAGTGGTCACTGGAAGGACGGAAATAGTGAGCTGCAAACCGCCAGAGTCGGGTCGTTTTCAGGCTGCCGTAATTGGAATGGAAGAGTTCTGAGGTCGACGATCGTCTCAACCGACCGGCTGAAGGGGGTGACAACAGCACATCCAGCATCTCAGGTATGCTTTTCTTCTTATAAACCCTAATGACAGCCATCTTCATATCTTACCGAGACTGCTTTAAAACATTTACTATAACCCGTCTGTCGGTCACACCTCAGTGACCGGCTGATAGTGGTATACCTCTCTCTCTTACTTTCTCCTCCTCTCTCTCTTACTTTTCCCCCTCTCTGTGTCTGTTTCTGTCTGCCTGTCTGTTTGTCTGTCTGTCTCTCTCTATATATATATTTAGATATATATATATATATGTATATATATATATATAGAGAGAGAGAGAGAGAGAGAGAGAGAGGGTATGAGTGGCAGAATTATAAGTCATGGTTAAAATTTCAAAGCTAGAGGTCTTGAACCGAAAAGAATCTTCTAAAATAGCAAACGTATGCGATTGAACTGAGTTATCATTTCTTTACATGCTTGTAACGCGTGCCAAGTTGGTTGGCGCGGAGCCGATTGTAGATATTTTAAGGTGGAGAAACAGCGGAACCTTTTGTCGTTCAGAGATTGAATCTATCCTCTATTCCACATCGGCTTAGATAATTCTTGATATTTTTTGTATCTCATCTTGTAAGCGATGCTTCTTTTCTCTCTCATTCCCCCCTTCTCTCTATCTCTCTCTCTCCTGTCTGGCGCCGATGTCTCTTTTTCCATCAGCATCGCAAACAGATCGAATAGAAATACAAAAACATCAACAATATATTTGCGATGGAAATGGTCTAAAAGTGAATTTTCAAGAACTAATTGAACTTGTAGTAATCTTCGAGGAGCCTAAAAAACTGCGGATCGACAAGCACCAACAATGTTTGCTTTTAATGGGTTTCTCTATTTAGAAGCACCAACTCTATAGATATCTATAGATAGACATGAAATGATTGATCTTAGCGCTTTATACAGGACAAGCAGGGCTATCCAACCTTACCCGGGCGGAGAAATGAAATAATGTTATTAAAATAAAATACATATGATATACGTTTATAAACCAAATTACAACGCAATATCATGTAAAATAAACAAATACTTATTTATTTAAAATAAGTATTTCGATGATATAAGCCATCATCAGAATTTTATATACTTTTTATTTTTCCTCGTCATGGCGGTAAACGCAAGAATACAGTAGTATAGAATGCGCATGTTATTCTTCAACGGTGATATTTTCTTATGTCCGGAAGATTACGCTTGGTGCACACGATATAAGAGTCATGTAAGCGTTGTTAAAATAATATTGCGTTGCTATTTGGCTTATAAACATGTATCATGCGTATTTTATTAAAACATTCAAACTACGCTTATATCACAGAGAACACCACTTTGACTTTTATAAAAGTATTGTTTGAAGCAATGTGTGAAATCTGGCTAAAATAAAACATTGAGATTATTTGTAGAAGAACCTCGTCATCAATGTAAGGATGGAAATTTACAAAATAAAGTTGCAACACGAGTTATGCGTAGTGCGCGCACGCCCTTGACATACTATTGTGAGCTGATTTATATATATATATATATATATATATATATATATATATATATATATATATATAGGGTCATAATTATGGTTACCAAATGGTAAGGACTAGGATCCAAATCTCCAGAGTCCTGTCTAAACATACAACGGGTTCGGTTTTCTTTCTTTCTGTCAACTATGGATGGTTGTGTGTGTGTGTGTGGGGGTGTTTGATAAAAGGAGGTCGCGATGATGCTTATCATACCCAACTGTAAAATCGGATAAACATCGAGACCGTTTATAGATGCGATATCATCCGTCTATTTATACGCTTTCTTACCTTTTGAGGATAAAATTAGTATCAGAATAGTAGCAGAAACTCACCATGAAGCAAGCGAACAACAGAAGATGTATTTTAAAAGAAACAGCTTACCTTACAGACTTGTATATAATGATGTTGATCAGGTGTTTTCACTTGTGAAGTAATCCATTTCGGATAAAGTTAATGTCGGTTGTCAAGAGCCTTTCTAGGGCCTTCCTCATCTTAGTTTCTTTTTACTTGTATAGAATGGTGTTTATCGTTTTATTCGGGGGTTATTTCATTGCATTTTTTTAGTTTATTCACTCATAAACTTGTATGTAATCATGATTTTTGAAGTGTATTTCGTAGCATCTTACAGGTAATATCGGGTCATCAGGAGAGAATATGCACCGTTTCGAGGCCTTCCTCTCTATAGTTTGTCCACGTAATGTTTTAGCCAGTAAAATTAATATATTGATTTCTTGATTGATTGATTTAATGAGTCAAATTAATTATCCACAGCTGATGAAATGGAGGATCTATTTCATTATAGTGTGCAGATGGGTTTAAAAGGTTTTCATTGCAGCTACTCGTTTAGTTTCTTAAATAAAGATTTTTGGACTTTCATGACGTTAACGTGGTGGACAATTAAGGAATGGACTGATGTTTATTCATACAAAATATGGTCGGAAAGTAGACGGAATCGTTAATTTTATTAATGATTCTATGGGTGGTATTTATATAATTATGTAACGTAGTTTGGGAACCAACACGTTGTAGCCTCAGTTGTAAAGTAGACAGAAAAGAAAAGAACAACTCGCTTTTTCTTTTGTAACAACATTCCCCCTGCCACACATGACTTCTCGTTACGACTGTGACGTCTCTCACGGGATCATCCAGGAAATCATAGTTGATATTCCCTAGCGGCCTATTCGGCAAATTGCCAGAGATTTAGACATCTCTCATTTAATTGTGAATGGATGTTTGAAAGAGTGCTTGATGTGTAGGTCCTACAGATGCTAGACTGATGAGACAAAGAACCCCAGGCTAATCAAGTCCGTCAGATTACCAAACAAACTTAAGCCTCCCAAGAAGCCAAACATAATCTGGTTCTTTTTATACGAAAAATACTTCGGCCAGGAGTAGGTGCACAACAGCCAATCGTTGGATTACCACAAATAACAGGGACGTGCCCAAGGTGATTAAAACAAAATTTCCGGTCACGGGTATGGTCTTTGTTGAGGTTTCAAGTGAGGGCCACATCATGCACCCTCACATCTTCGAAGTCGGCTTGAAAATAAACACCAAAGTGTACCTGGATGTGCTGAAGAGTGTGGTGATCCCCTGCTGTAATCAGGTGGCCGCTATCATACACTTGAAGAATTGATACGATTTTGTACCCTTCTCTCATTGCCCCCACCCCTCTTCCCGCGACCTGAACCCGCTGGACTACTTTGTTTGATCGTACGTCGAGAAAATCACCAACATGACCTCCAACAAAACCAAAGCCAACCTGATTGCGGCTATCCACCGAATATTCACCGAGCTCCTGTCAGCGTTAGTGGAAAAGGCATGCTTCCGGTTCCGAACACGTATCGAGCAGGCAATCAAGGCTGAAGGCGGCTACATTGAGTAGATGTCAGCTCTACTACATAATCATGTTACCTAAATTTATTTTTTTCAATAAAAATTTTAAAATAGAGTTTTAATGTTGTTTTCTTTAAGGTGACAAATTTATCGTTCCACCCTGTACTTTGTTGCCACTGAATCACTATTTTTTGTAGTTGCTGTATAAGATGATGGTATATCTGATGATGTTAACTTGCTTGTCACCGTGCTCCCTTTCGATATATGCAGGGGAAGGGGAAGAACTTAAATTTAAAACGAATAATTAAAAAAAAGTGGTGAAAGAAATTAAATGATGTAAATACTGAAATAAAAAAAGGAAAGAAAGAAGGAGAGAGAGAAGAGAAAGAGAAAAAGAAAGAAAAGGAAAGGGGAAAGATTTAGAAGGAAGTTAGCTGACCAAGTGTGTTTTTTTTAACTAAGAATATGAAATTGTACGATTTTTACCGATTGAAACGCCTGTGGAACTCTCTTCGGATTGTTTGCTTTCCAGCTGACTACTATCTGATTGTCTTCAAGTTCAATGTAAACAAGTTCTTGATGAACCGCTCCCCCCCTAAGTAATCCAATTTACAAAATTTTCAGTACTTATGATTACTACGCTATAATCCCATTGACTTATGTATACCACTTAACCTTTATCATCGAGTGGCCCCCGGGCCTTGATAAGTGGTGACTCCTTTGTAAAAAACAACAAAAAAAGATAATACATAGTAGCCATTACAAGGCTGATTTTTTATCTCTTTAGTAGTTCGAATTAAATTGTTTTCCTTTACTTGGTGAACCTGACAGATCATGACACAACGTCTCGCTTTATCATGAAAAAGAAAACAAAAAAACCCCCCTGGAATCTTAGAGATATAGTAATCATACTAATTATTATAGGTGCAACAAGGCTTATAAAGAAGAACCTGAAGTCCTACCTAACCAATATTCCTAGTGAACCAAGTGCAAAAGAGATCCAGACAATTGCACTTAAGGGAACAACGAGGATAGTAAAAAGAGCTCTCGGTTGGTTTCAATAAAAAGTACGGCAATGTTGGCAACTGGTTTGGCTACCCCATACCCTGCGTTACAACCTTCAAAGGAAGAAAATAAAAAATAAATAAATAATTAAATAAAATCTTTTTCTTTTAGAAAAAAAAATCTACCTGATCAATTTACGTGATTTTTGAATTATAACATTTTCGTTCTGTAACGGGTACGTACATCACGCAGATCTTTCTGCAGTTTATGTAGTTTTTTTTTACCCTTTATTTTAAATTAAGTTGAATTCTAGACTTGGAACAATAAAGTTCAGTTTTGTAAACTTACCTCCGTTGATCTAATAGTCGACATAACGATGAATGTGAAAATCGCCCGCTTCAACCTAAAATTGATTGAACGCTTTTAACGCTGATTGCAATTTACCTCGATTTGAACTGTTGACACAATAATTCTTCAACCGGCGTCTTTGACTCTAAGAATGATTTGCCAGGCCGACATTCATCAGGTTTATGAATTTCACTTCGGTAATGAGAAAAGGTGGTGGTGGTGGTGGTGGTGTTAGTGGTGTTAGTGGTGGTATAGGTGAGAGATGAAGGAAAACGATGCCAACTTATTGTTCAGTTTTCTTTCACTTTCATTGGACGATGTGGCAAGCAATAGCTAACAGAGTCAAAATGGTCGACGATGCATAAGAGTAAAAATTCTTTCTTGCTTCCTTTCTTCATTTATATAGAGTGAGGGACAGAGGGGGAGTTGCTAAACAGATAAACACACATAACAAGACAGGTAGAATGAGGGTGTATATATATATATGATGATTGCAACGTCTTGTCAGACGAGCGCCACTCCCTCAGACATTTAAAATCCATGGACCCCAATGCCTGAGGGAGTATCTATACAAAGATGATGTTACAGAGTCTTAGCTTTGTACGACAGCTAAGTCTCTCTCTCGGTTCAAAATGTTGAGATCCAGCAACAAGCAAGAGCAAGATAGCCAGCGATAAATTAAACTGCAGACCAGCTTGATGCGGGTACTGGTCTCCCGCTTTATGGTTTTTTAAATCAGAGATTTGCTTATCCTAGAAAGGTTGCCTTCACCACGGCTTACGGGAGCCCTCTCCACCCCAATACACATACACACACACACACACACACACACACACACACACACACACACACACACACACACACACACACAAATATACACGGTGCTAGTTGGCCGTTGACCCAGAAAAAGAGTTCATTCGCCCTTTGGTCAGGTCATGTCATATGCTACTGCTACCATGTAACCCAGTACTACCTGCCTCATGGTCGGGTCACCGGCGACTAAACTGGTTCCCCTACCAGACTTGTTTGGTGAGGAGGGCGGCTAGTCTCCCTGAAGGATATATATATATATATATATATATATATATATATATATATATATATATATATATATATATATATATCGGTGATGGGACAATTCCAATATTTTTCCTGATTCCGATTCTGATGTTATTTTCTAAATTTTCGATCCCGATACAATTAAGGATTTCGATTTAAAAAAAAAAATTTAAAATATAAAATTGTTTTTGTTTTTTTTTTGGGAGGGGATGGCCGTGGATTATTGTAAAAACAACC
>NC_136508.1:52232749-52305249 GCF_053919585.1 Euprymna scolopes
TTCAAAAGTTGTCTGACCAATTCCAAAGTTTAAAACTGTTGAGCCAGTTAATTCAGAATAGGGTTTCAGATTGTTTTAGAACGCACACCTTCAATTTTTTATAGTACAGTTTAAATATACTGGTAAGTATCATTTTCCAATAAATTTAATCCTATTGCCAGTCACCGCGTGAACCGATTTTAATGTTTTCTGCAAAGACGGTTTGTCAATTTTCTTCCGCGCATGTAAATTTCTAATTGAAAGGTCCGACCCAGTGTCCAACTGTAATTTGACGGTTTTATTACAACATGTTGCATAAATCTTCGCATAACATTCCGTTAGATTTTGTCTGTCTGATTCTATTTATTCGCTTGACGTTTTCCAATATGACGTTTTATGCCCAAATTTTCTACAATTTTGACAAGTTTTATTCCGAAATGGGGGGGGGGGAAATCACAGTATAATTCTTCGCATTGGTTTTTGGGGAAAATTTATTTTGTTTCTGAATAATCTGCCCGTTTTAAAAATGTGGAAAACTATTTTCCTCCTTTTTATGGACGTAATTAAATAATTCTTTGGTTTATGCTGAGAATGTAGCTGGAAATATTCGTATTTCTCTTTTAAGAGGCGTCATTTTTTCATGTGTACTTTATTCTCCTGATGTATGCTATGCTCCATTCCTCTATGTTTCACTTATCACGCTCAGAACTCTTCGGCAATCCCCTGCAAGTTTTCGTAGGGTGAGAGTGGGTTCGCTTTCGAGTTTTGCCTACTCTCTCCGTCTAGTCTCAGCATTTTTACCGACGCTAAAAAAAAAATGAGATATATGCTAGTCTAAAGTCATTACAGTTCTTGATTACGACTAACGCGAACGTTAAATTGCCTTCCTCGTCCAGCATAGCCAAATTGAAACATTTCCATCTTCTATGAAACAACGATGTAATGGGACTGAAAAGTTCTGATAGTAGTTTAACGGTATCCATAGTATAGTAGACTTTTTAGGGAGAATGTAGTCAACGGAACTACTGTTTTCAACAGTTCATAGCTTTCGTTAAAGCAGACACGCATTTTCGCACCTGGCCAATATTCGCAATCGACGTTGAAAAGCTCCTACATCCTAATACATCCTAAAGTGGAGGAATGTCGACAATCAGATGCATTGCTGCTCAAAATTTTGATCAATAAACCAATCATAGACAGTAATATAGCGTTTTCGCAAAACTCCTATGGAACACGGTAGAGTTTTGCGAAAATGCTGTATTACTGTCCCTGGTTGGTTAATTGATTAAGATGTTAAGCAGTACATTCTGTATTATTGTAGGCATTATTCCATTTTTGTTGTTGTTGCTGAATCAATTTTTATTCAGTTTTATCTTATAGCATCTACTGTTTTAAAAGTTCATATTGCTGTTGGAGCATCCTTTCCATTTTCTTCAGCTTTCTGTTGTTGATTCTTTTGTTGTAATATAATACGGTGCAGACCGTAGTGTTTACTGGCACATAATTGTAGTCCTAGGTTGTTCCGATTTCAAAACACCCAAGAAAGCTCAATAGTGTTGTCTCGGTTAGTTCTACTATGAGGGGTTTGATGCGTGATTTCTCTATTTCTTTGCTTCAACAGTGGCTCGAAGGTAAAGAACAAAAATAACAAAAATAAATAAATAAAAAATAAAAAATAAAGTGAATAACTCAAAGTCTGCAGTGAATACACGCGTCGCGGGTCGCAGTTTACGGGCGTTAAGTTGGCCAACCTGCTTTCCTGCTTGCTGCCTCCTAAAACCAAAAGTAACTCCAGTTGATATCATTCGCTTGTGAGCTAGTCGCGAATTTCGAACGCAAAAATAATTGACTTCAATCGTAAATCTTTGAGTTTTTTCTTTTAATAAATTCTGGATATAAAACAAAATATTGTTTTACAATCATGAAAAGGAGAAAAGAGAGAAAAAATGTATGCAATGTTTTTTTTTTTCAACAAGCAGCCTGCTTCAACAGTGACTCAACAGAACATTTTTTCGAGAACCGATTGTTCCCTCTATCTCTCTTCATCTGACGGTCAGTGAACAGGGGCGCAGCGGGGGTGATGGAGTGGACAATCCCGACTCTCAACTTCAACTGGAATTTTCTGCTCCTGACTGGCGGAAAAACGCTCTGCGTATTCTTTGAGCGGGAGGTGGCGGGTGTGGTTTGAGAAGTCTGGGTTTCTCATTCAGTCATTCCATCTTCAAAATCGGATTCGCCCTGATTGGTTAAATTGACCAAATCACTTGTGCATATAGAGTAAGTAATTTTCCACACGCATTTTGCACCCACACGAAATCATGAAAACCTTGACCCCCAAGGTTATATCCCCCCCCCCAAAAAAAACGATTTAATTGGAGAGAAAACGTTTTGAGAACTTCATTATCGGTATCCGACAAAGCGATTTTTCCTGTTTTCTGGCGTTAGTTGAAAAACTTTTGTTCAATGGAAATGCTAATCCGTTGTCCTATAGCTACTGATATAATTTTATCTTTTCCCTTTTTTGTCAGGACCGAATAAATTTGTTAGTGGCTCGTTTTAAATTTGAATCATTTATAGCAAAATTATTGTGAGTATCTCTTTTGTGAATTCTAGTTCTTCGTTGCCAAGTTGTGGCTCGGAAGGGTTACTAAGAAAACCCACGGACACTGTTACTGGTTAGAAAGGGTAAATTGTCTTGGAACAAAAAAAGAATATACAGAGATCAACAGTCGTAGCATGTATCGTCAATATGGCGTACTGCGGAACTACACATGCTGCACTGAGAGTTTATATCTTGTAATCAATCTTGAAATGACAGCCATATCGAATTTCAGAAGAGTTTTCGATGGGTAACTGTTTTGTACAAGTCCTTGAGTTTATAATTTTGCAGGCAAAGAGCAAAAGATCCTTCTCGTGTGGACACGAAAACATTATGTGCTGGAATGCTAAAAGATTTAATATTTTTATGGAGCAATTCCAGTTTCTGATTGGTTACAAGCAGAATGTGGCTCCATTAGATTCTTCAGTTCCTATCGGCAGCGTTTATAAGTAGGATCGCCTAACTTTTAGTGATCATACCCCTATTGTATATATAAAAAAATATTGCAACACACAACGAAAATTTGTAAACCGCGAAAAAATCATCAAGAAATCCAATAAAAAAGATTTTTATTCTGCGGACAAAAAAGCATGAATTCCAATCTCTGGTCCCCCCCCCTCGCCAATCTTTTACGAAAAACACCCGTCTAGCTGAATCCACTGTCAAAAATTTTCCCCACTCTTTATCTGTGCCTAAATCAAAACGTAGATTTGATGAACAAAGCTTCTTTCTTAGAACTGTATGCCTGTGGAACTCTGTTCCGTCTGCCTGCTTCCCACCTGACTACAACCTGGATGTCTTCAAATCCAACGTAAACAAATTCCTGATGAACCGCCCCTTAAGTAGACACTTTATTAAATCTCCACACTAATGTACTGTACTTGCAATAACCCTTATCCCTGAGTGGTTTCCGGGCCTTGATAATTGTTGACCACCGTGTAAAAAACATGTTATTTTTCTTTTTAAATTTATTTGTCCGTTAACACAAATAAATAACTTCATAGGAATGATTTGGGATTTAAAAAAAAATTAAATGACACACCAAAGAAAACATATTGAGTATTAGAAATTTAAAAAATGTTCGTTATTTTCTCGTTTCGTTTCGCGCAGAAAAAAATACAAAAACAAAAAGTACGGAAATATTAAAAAAAACAATAAAAAAAAACAACATAATTTGAATTTTGGATTTTTATTTATTTTCGTAAATATATATTTATTCATTTTTTGCTTTCTATTTTGAGAGACGCGAAAATTGTTTCCGGACAAGCGTGATTTGAATGCTCTCTTTTTGTTTGTTCCGTCTCATCCAAACTGATCTTTAAAATGCAAGGCAGTCACTTCGATTAAATCATTCACAGATAAAAAAAATAAAAAAGCACAACCGAAAAAAAAAGAAGAAAAAAAGAATATGGCGTCTGATCGGAACAAATTTTCAAACGCCGATATCGCGACTAGCGAGGGGAAGTATACATTTTAATAATTTATAACCGTTTTTTTTATTTGCCATTAAATGTGTTATTCTAAATTTTAGATGCGTCTACCATTACTTGAAAAAAGGCTCTGTTTGTCAGGCTGTCCAGACGTTACTGTGTCACGCTTATTTTTTTAAATTTAGTGTTATCACTTATCAAGGCTTCGATGCCATTCAAGGATAAGGGTTAATGAGTGCCAGGTGAGACACCGCCTGGATGATATATTATGGTGGAAATTGCATAGGAGTTAATTTCACAAAGAACTTGTTTACCTTGGGCATAAAAACCACCATGTTATAGTCAGCTAGGAAGAAGCTCCGCAGTATTGTGTCCCATATGTGAGCAGTTCCGGGGGAAAAAGCATTGCTCATGGAATCTTTTACTTTAAGGTACAGTTGACAGTTGTTAATAGTGTTGTAACTAGGTTTGTGCTTGCCATTAATGTAACAGAACGCACGTGAGCGGTAGAATAGCTGGTTTTTTTTTACACAGGAATCACCACTTATCAAGGCCCGGTGGCCACTCGAGTATAAGGGTTAATGGGTATACATTAGTCAATGTGATTATCTCGTAGTATTGTGAGTTTTATAAATAGGATTACGCAGGGGGAGGTTCATTAAGAACTTGTTTACGTTGGACTTGAAGACAATCAGATTGTAGTCAGCTGGAAAACAGGAAAACGGAAAAGAGTTCCACAGACGTGCATTTCTAAGAAAGAAGATTTGTTCATGGAATTTCACAGATAAAGAGTGTGGAAAACTATTGCTTGCTAAGATATTAATTTTACGTTATGTGTGTATATGAATATGTTCCATAACAACGTACATGTTGAATAGTGGGGGGGGGTTATATACACGGACTTTTAATATTATATATATATATATATATATATATGCGCGTTGTTGTATGTCTGTATAGTGATTCTCATATATAATGTAAATATGTATATATATATATATATATATATATATATATATATATATGTATATAGATGTAAGAATTGTGTTTTTGAAAATGAAAACATAAGTCCTGTTTATATATATATATATATATATATATATATATATATATATATATATATATATATGTGTGTGTGTGTGTGTGTGTGTGTGTGTGTGTATATACACACAGGTTCCTTCAGTCTTATACAGACTATGGATACCCACGTAAGGATGCCTACGCGTGAAATTTTTGTGGCAGGAGATGCGCAATCCTCAACCACACCTCTCCTGAGTCGACATTGTTAAATACCAGTGGCAAGTGAAGTGTATGTACAGGACGAGTGGAAACAAATGCCGAGATAAGCGGAGAGCACATTCCCAAATAGTCATCAATCTGGTACTAACCAGGCTCAGTGTTGCTTAATTTCGGTGATCTGAGGAGAACCGGTGTGTCAACGCGATTATGCACTATAATGCGATTCAATGACTGTCAACGAGATTATGCCGAATTATGCCGTATATATATATATATATATATATATATATATATATATATATATATATATATATATATATATATATATATATAATCTTGGAAGTTTTTAACCTTTAAAACTATACAAAATAATATTTTTTATAATTCGTTAGAACACTATTTAGTCAGTAAGTCATTCAATCACCTGCAATCACTGCATCAACTTGCTCGATCGAATTCACTATAGTACCAGTGAAAATTTACTTTTAAGGGATCATCAGTTGTTTATCATGAAACACTGTTTCGTGGATTTAAAAACAGAACAGTATATTACATCATGGCTCCCCAGAAGTGTTGATCAAACACCACCTCACTTAATCTTAGGAAAAAAAAAACATGTTACAAATATTAGATCTAGTTTCCTATTCTTAATTAATTTATCTAACTTATTCATGTTATAAAAATGAATTTCTTGCCTGTGAGATTCATCTGTTTCCGAATTCAATATATATATATATATATATATATATATATATATATATATATATATATATATATATATATATATATATATATTGGTGTGTGGTAGTGGATGTGCGTCAGAATTGTAATTACCAAGTAAAAAGTAAAACTAAGTTTAAATACTAGAACAGTCCGCCAAACATTTCGCTGTCCTATCAAAACAAACCGAACCGGCTCGCAATTTCCGGTGCCAACGCAAAGTGCTATCTAAACAAACCGGAGAACTTTCTTGGATTCTGCGGTCAATAGAACCTCGTAAAGAACACCCGCAGAAAGTATATGCACTGTGAAATGCTTTTTATTGACAAATTCCACACAGCTAGGTTAGGGTCGGTGTCTAGATTGCGGCTTCGATTATGTGGAGGATAGGAGAGGCGGTCGAGAAGGAAAGGATGCGTCTTCCGTTTTCTACACTTCGAATGAGGTTTACAGGTTGTTTATACGTCTGTGAGACGATGGACTCGGACGGGAAATGCGTATGTATCTGCGAATGAAGCTCGAAAAAAGCAATGGAAGAGAAATTTACAGATACTCCGTAAATATGAACAGAAATCAAACAGACTCTTTCCATCTTTACGCCAGTTAAATTATTCTTCATTGACCTGTTACGGCTTCCATTACAAGCTGTGTATTTACTCGCTATATCCTCGATAGTTAGAATATCTGATTTCAATTGAACATTTTCTCTTATTCTAGTTAGTTTTAATTAGATTAAAGATTATTATGTTTTTAAGATGTATAGTTTAATCTTATGTATATATATATACATATATATATATATATATATATATATATATATATATATATATATATATATATATATATATATAGCCAGTAGAGTTTAGTTTCCTAGAAGTACATCCAATGTCCAATGAAACAACATGTGTCTACCAAAGAGTGCTCAATGAGTGAACAGAGCAGATATATTAAATTTATTTATACAAACATTAATGGCTACATATGTGCATACATGTTTCTGTAATCACCGGCGTTGGGGGACTACGTCATCAGGCCAAGAATTACCGTCGAAAACTGATATTTCAATCAAAAAACATTTTCATATTTCGTTTGTAAAGTTAGAATGTAACCTGGGTGGGAGTCATAATATATATATATATATATATATATATATATATATATATATATATATATATATATACACTTCTATCAATCTGTTTTTTTTTTTGTATTGATATTTATATTAAAAAAAACTCTTTTTCTATTTATTTCGTTATTTATTTGCTTTCTCACTGAACAAATTAGGCACAAGGCTGTTTTTTAATATGGAGAGTGAGGGGGGGGGGAGAACCAGTTCGTCCGAGGGGAAACTGGATAGTGACAATTGGTAAGAAGGGTTTCCCCTACATTGACCAAAACTGATTGCTCAAGATCAATGGTCTGATATGTGCGGTTGCCCTCACATATGGCCTTTGATTGCAGTATCTGCCCGGCAGATACTACACGTTGATCTTGGCTCGAAGGCCAAGAACAACAGATAAAAGATCTTGGCTCGGAGGCCAAGAATAAAAAAGAAAATAAAAATTTGTTATACATGGGCTGTGGAATTGCATTCATCTGCAAAAGATCTAGCTAATTTGCATATTCTTTTAAACATTCATTTCAATTAATTCCCTATTAGTTTTTTCTTATGGGATGATCATCTTTAGTTAACTATTACGTGTAATTATATTCATGCAGATATTCTATATGATTTATACTTGCGTAATATTTGCGGAAAAAAGCTTATACTAAATACAAAACTCTTTCTATATATATTTATGTATGCGTATGTATATTTCATTAACAAATTTTGCCTAGAAAACTCCTCTATAAGCTTTTGGCCTACAGAAATGAAACTTTACGTATAGGGTATTCGAACACACGCGGAACGTTTTATTTGGATTTTAGCCCGGGAAAATCAGTGAAAAAGCGTGAAAATTAAAAATTGAATTGGCGAGATGAAGGTCAAATACCGGCATTACGAATATGCATGCGTAATGTAGTAGCTCTTAGTTCATGTTTTAACATTTAGCTTTGCAGCAAAAATGTCTTCATAGATCAGAAATTTGTATCAAAAGAAAAAGTAAATCGTAAGCTCGTTTTGGCTCACAAGTCATTTTTTTTTAACTTTTCGATTAATTGTTATATTTTGGGTCCAATATAATATAATAAATACGAATGAATAAATTATACATACGCGTATTTTACGACCAGGCAATGCCACACGGCATATATATATATATATATATATATATATATATATATATATATATATATATATATATATATATATATATAACAGTAATCTACAAACACGTGTTTCGAGGTACTACTTATCGTCAGTGTAGCTTCACTGTTCTAGAATTCGAATCTTAGAACAGTCAAATTACGTTGACGATAAGTAATCAAGTAATACTATGAAACAAGTGTTTGTAGATTACTGTTTCATAAGTAAAATAATATAAAAATTAATATTTTTTATCCGAAATATATGGGCGATCTTCTAAACAAAAATATGGGTGATCTTCTAAACAAAAATATTTTCGTATTATTGTTAAAAAAATTCAACATTTAAAAAAATTCAACACAAAATCGATATTTATATATATATATATATATATATATATATATATATATATATATATATATATATATATATAACTACTTCATTTACTCACATAAAATTAATATACGAAAGTATAGATTTATGCGTAAACTTTAAGTATTTACTTCAAAAGTGCTCAATGCGTAGGTAGAGCTAGTTAGTAATTTATAAAGTATATATGGCGATTAAGCTACACTGAATATTCGGCGTTTCATCCACTATAGGATTCGTCAGGCTTACTATAGGATTCGTAAGCCTGACGAATCCTATAGTGGATGAAACGCCGAATATTCAGTGTAGCTTAATGGCCATATATATTTTATAAATTACTATATATATATATATATATATATATATATATATAAATTACTATATATACATATATATGTATATATATATATATATATATATATATATATATATATATATATATATATATATATATATATATATATATCACGTTGACACACCGGTTCTCGCAAGATCACCGAAGGTAAGCAACGTTAAGCCTAGTCGCGCTGAGTCGTAGAAATTTCCAGGTTGGTATCTGGTGGCGCATTAATTCATTGGGGGGGATACACCCCCAGTCTTCGTTAAGACATGCATCAAAAAGAAAGAAAATCTGATGTAAAAACCTGCTGTATACGCTGTTCTGTGACAGTTATCTGTACCGATGGAGGTTAACAGTAATACCTAAAATGTTGGTGGTTCTACACAAAGCCTTCACCACAATAAACAACTATAAACAAATCATCTGTGTGGATTTCCGAGTTACTCAGTTGTTGTGGCGGAACCTCATGCGTCGAAATCTACGGGAGAGAGTAGTCCATGATATATATATATATATATATATGTATATATATATATATATATATATACTAGCAGGGGTGCCCGGCGTTGCTCGGGTGTTTGGAGGTGTATGCTGTGCAAAAAAAAGCAAAAAAAAAAAAAAAAAAATGGTTAATTTTTTAAAACTTTGGCCCCTATTATGACCCCTTAAAATTTATAGTTTCGGGCTCAAATCACTTTATTAAGTTAGATCCAGGTTCAAGGAACCTATATCTAAAATTTCAAGTGTCTAGACCCAAAATTGTCGGAGGAGTTTGGTAGAGTTCTTAAAGGTCAAATCGTTGAAATTTGACCCCTTAACAGCCAAATTTCTGGCTGACACCCGTCACATCGATTTTCCCAAATCTCAGTACCCGGTATTTCAAATTTCGAGTCTATAGACTAAAAATTGACAGAGTTATTGCGTAGGGAAATGTACACAGACAGACAGACACACAGACACACAGACAGACACGCTCACTTTTATATATATATATAGATATATAAAATAAAAATAAAAATTACAATTAAATTTACCAAAATGATCCAAGATGGTAAAATTAAAGTATATTATAAATATTACAGAATTAATATTTATAAAGTTATCTCAGCCAGATGTAAAAGCTCGATAAAACCAAATAGGAGATAGAGCTTATAATACGAGCAAACAGTTAATAAAACGTGTTAAAAACACTTTGAAATGAGTTAAAAACATATTTAATCTGAAAAGGAAACACTAGATAAGTGGATAGTCCTATATCCGCGGAGTTTCGAAGAAATACTCTCCTTCTCATCAGAGGGTAGGAATTAGCAAAATGCGGGATCGGATTTTGTATGCAAAAGTATTTGATGAGACAACGAGTAAGTCAAAAATCTTACTTGAAAACAAAAAAAGTGAAGCAGAGGGAATATGGTGAAGAAAAAGTTGATTACACATGAATGGATAGTCTGGTGGAAGATAAATAATCCAGTGATGGTAAAATCCAAGTATATAACTTCAAGAAAGTTAATTGAATTTCCATTTGCACAAGTAAAATCCAAAAATCCCGTAATTGGAAGAAGATGGTCCATAATAATCCCAAGGCAGAAATCCATGGAAAAATTTCCAAAAATGTGTACAAGGAAAAAAGGAAAAAATTCCAATAATATTAATAAAAGAAAAATAATGTATGCTTTTCATTCTACTGCCGAGATATAAATATAAATAAGAAAGATCAAGATATATATATATATATATATATATATATATATATATATTAGTAGGTCGCCCGGCGTTTCCCGGTCACAAGATACGCCTAAATATGATATTTTAATCATGCAGAATACGTATTTATTATTATAGAGTCAATTCACTATTGAATATTATATTGTACATCATATATACTAGTGATAACGAAAGTAAAAAAAAAAAATGACTTGTGTGCACCAGCTGGAATCGAAACCAGACAATATAACTCTCCAGTCATCTTTCCTATCTGAACCACGCCAACACGCATATAAATAGCTAAAAAAATAACGTTGTTTAATCTATTAAAGTAATTTGTGCATCTAATCAGATTTAAGCGACTACTATTGCCAAAGTGAACTGTTTTGTTTTCAATTTCGTCCACCAAGCAGCAATTTCTACCGACTAAAAGCAAATCGAATATATTATTTTTTTCGAAAACAAAAAACATTAAAATGTTTCATATTGAAAAGCACTATATTTGTGTAAAGTCCACAAGATCTATGTGCGTCATTCTTAAAAATAAAACATTACTCTCTTAGTGGAAAGTGTTTCCTTATAGGAACTTTTTTTGTCATCTTTTTATATAAATTAGCGGGACCTGTGGAAATTCCACAGGGGACTCATTCATATGTAATATATTGATGTTAGCATTCTGTAGATGTTCAGTGTAAATTGAGACGCTCTGATATTATTGTAGCTTTTTTGTTAAAACTGCAAAAGTATTTATCTAAGCTAGCACGAACGCCCGGTAAAGCCCGGTCGAAAAGTACGCTTAAATATGATATAAAATCTGCAAGAATTAAACTTGCAGATTTTGTATATATTATTATAGAGTTAATGTTTTATCGATTTTTATATATTATAAAGTTGTGATTTCAAAAACAAAAAATATATATATGACTTGGGTGCATTAGCTTAAATCGAAACTGAAATAAAGACTTATGATATATATATATATATATATATATATATATATATATATATATATATATATATAGCTCCTTCAGCCATAATCGAAACCGAAACAAAAACTTATGAAGAATTCTTGATAAAATTATTTAAACAAGAAATAAAAGAACAACCATTGAACGACCCATATATAAGCGTGACACACAAAAGAACACACACTATCGTATTAATATATAGATTATTTTCCGTTTTTATAGAGAACATAAGCAGGCGACTCTCTGAACACGATTAGTGAAAACTTACTCCAGTTTAATAAGGTTCCAAGGCGGAAGGAATCAATAAAGATGCCGTAATTAAATACGTCTATATTTCCAGGTTTACAGTCTAGTTCATTGAAAAGGTATTAGATTATTGCTAATTGCGAAAGGTGCCTCTATCGGAGAGTAATGACGCGGCTGGCCAAGCAGCAGTTATGAAAATTATACTAAATTTGTGACTGTTTTATAGTTTCTGACTTCTAGTTGAACATACATACGTACAGAAAAATGCCTTTATATCTCGGCAGCGGCGACAACGACTCTCCAAATTGTAGAGCCATGGTAATATTGGGAAGACAAGTAAAGATGGTAGTTTCCCGTTGCTTTTCGTCTTGATTCAGGGGTGCATCTCCTTCAGTGAGTTAAACGCCCCCCATCAGATATCAACCAGGAAGTTAAGCAACGATGAACCTGGTTAGTACAAGATAGGTGACCATTTGGGAAGACTGTATGTACCGCGCCGTATCGTAGAAATTTCCTCTATATAGGGTGCCCCTCAATAATCTGACACATTTGTCGGGACAAAAAATAAAATATCAATTAAATAAAGAATATATATTTTTTATTTTTTAAATGTACGTAAAACGCCATTTTATTGTAATTAGGTCAAAATTCATATACATATATATATATATATATATATATATATATATATATATATATATATATATATATCTGTATTTATGCATTTATTTTAAGGAAAAGTTTCCGAACTATTTGATTTATTTGCGTAGTGATATTAGTTGACCCGCAAGATCGCATAGTCTAAACCCTTGTGATTTTTTTCTTGTAGGAATATTTAAAATCCAAAATATTCAGCCACCACCGTCGATCTCTTAAAAAGAAAGTAAAAAGAACTATTCGTTATGAAATTGCTGCTATTCCACCCGAAATGATCCATCGAATTATCGAAAACTTTCGTGAACGTCTACAATCGTGTGTTAGCAATGGTAAGACACATTTAGCTAGTTTAATATTTAAAATTGTGAGCAATAAAATGGTATTCGAGGTACATAGAAATATAAGATAAATATTTCCTTTATTTAATTGTTATTTAATTTTCTTTTGTACCAAGAAATGTGTCAGATCATTTTGGCACATCCGGTATAATAGATGAGGAAGCTGGGCTTATTTCTCGCACTAACGATTCACAATTACGCAACAGGAGCATCCGGTTTATTTCATATACTCCTTTATTCGGCAAAAGTCCACTCTTTCTCTACAGCCGTTGGCTTTTCAAATCCCATTTTACCGAACTTATGCCATATCAGAGAGAGAGAGAGAGAGAGAGAGAGAGAGAGAGAGAGAGAGAGAGAGAGAGAGAGAGAGAGAGAGAGAGATAAGTAACTGAAGTGTGGGACTTAAAGTTTTAAAGTGCCGAATATCGTTTTGTGCACACACACAAACACAAAATCCTTCGTTTTTTTTTCTCACTGGCACGCGAAATACCTACAACATGGCTCAGAGAGAACAAAATAAATCTTTCCACTAATCTAAAAAAAAAAAAAAAAATACCGGCTCTTTAAATGCATAAATTCGACATATGCAAATTAAGACGCGGTCGAATGTGAGCATATGTCACCTCTTCCTGTCCTGTCGGTCCGGTTTCGAGTTTAGAGCGTCGCGCACACCACCCTTCATTATGCACCTTTAGTTGGTTGGTTCTGGGATAACTTGATTAATATTTTTTAAAATTTTCTTCCTTTGAAGATTGTGACGTTAGGTATGGGGTAGCCATACCAGCTGCCAACATTGTCCTACTTTTATTGAAATCAGCCGAGAGCTCTTTTTAGTATCCTCCTTGTTCTCTTAAGTGCAATTTTCTGGATCTCTTTTGCACTTTTTAACCAGGAATATTAGTTAGGTAGGAATTAAGGTTCTTTTTCATAAGCCTTGTGGCACCCGTAATAACTGGTATGATTGATATCTCCCTAAGATTCCAGTTTCTTTTCATATCATACATGAGACCTTGATATTTGGTCTGTTTCTCCCTTTCAGCTCTGTTCAGACCTCCATCATTAGGGACACCCAATTCAACCGCTCTGGGATAACTTGGTTATATGAATGGAAAAACTGATGCTAACTAAATAGAAAAATACCCATAAAACAGTATTTGTTGATTTATAAGGATGGCGCTTGCTATATATAAACATGCAAACAGCTCTGTCTTCCTCGACACTGACTTGTTATATATTGGGATCCTACACCAGTAAGAAGAGATTATAACAATTAGTATGAATTTTGGCGAGGGTTACATTAATGCCTTTTCCTGTCCTGTCGGTCCGGTTTCGTGTTTAGAGCGTCGCGCACACCACGCTTGACCGTTTGTTTCTGTGACTGCTGTAACAATAACATATCGTTAGATTCTTTCTCCTCTGATCTCGAGCGCGTGGTACAGTGAGGGAAGAGGTGGCTGGTTACCTTTAATGCATCTAAAACCAAGCTCCTATCTTTACATCATCAACGCTCTGATCCCCACTTGGCATCAATTGAAATGGATGGCTCTCGTCTAGGGGAGGCCCCATGTTTTGACAAGCTTCTGGGCTTGACCTTTACTCCTGATCTGAAATGGAACACGTACATCAAGTCTGTTGCCAAGATCGCCGGAAAAATGGTGAGATCCTTCTACCGCCCCAGAAGATATCTCACTACTGATGCAATTCTCTATCTATATAAAAGCCAAGTACGTCCAAGGATGGAATACTGCTGCCAAATCTGGGCAGGAGCTGCTAAAAACAGCCTATCATGCCTTGACAGAGTACAAAATAGACTTCGTGGTTTAATGGGGGGGTGGCCTTTTCTCTTCCCTGCAACCTCTCTCCCACAGAAGAGACGTTGCGAGCCTATCTTTGTTTAATCGTTATTTCCATGGCAGGTGCTTGTCTGAGCTCCAATCTCTGGTCCCCCCTCGCCAATCTTTCATGATAAACACCCCTCTAGCTGAAACCACTGTCAAAAATATTCCCCACTCTTTATCTGTTCCTTAATCAAAACGTAGATTCCATGAACAACGCTTCTTTCTTAGAACTGCACGCCTGTGGAACTCTCTACTGATTGCCTGTTTCCCACCTGACTACAACATGGATGTCTTCAAGTCCAACATAAACAAACTCCTGATGAACCGCCCCCTAAGTAATGACACTTTATCAAATCTCCAAATACTAATGAATACTGCAACACTATTCCATTGATTACTGTACACAAAATGACCCTTATCCCCGAGTGGCTTCTGGGCCTTGATAAGTGGTGACCTTCTTGTAAAAAAAAAGTACATGTCAGAATAACCTGGTGGCAAACCGAAATAGATCCATCTGCAGGTAGTGTGATTGCGGCGAGAGTTCAAATGTTCGCTCCCTAGACAAAAAGCGCTAGTAATACAGATGTCGAATGATATGACAAAGATTACGTCACGCGTTCAAGAAAAAGCACACAGTTTCTGAACAGTCGAAACCGGAAACGAGAGAGGCGGTGTGCGTCTAAAAATATAGAGGGAATCCAAATCGGAAGTGAATCTTGAGTTGGAAGTAAATCTTGAGTTGGAAGTAAATCTTGAGTTGGAAGTAAATCTTGAGTTGGAAGCGATGTTTAGTTTCAGAAGAGTTTTCTATGTGTAGTTATTCTATACAGGTTCTGGAGATGACGAATTCTCGGTGGACAGCTGTTCTGTACAGGTTCTGGACATTACAATTTTGGAGCCAAAGAACAAAAATATTCTTCCCGTGTTGACACGAAGAAAACATATGCAACTTACCTAAAAAGGTTTATTGAGCAATTCTGGTTTCAGATTGGTTGATAACAGGACGTGAATTGATTTGACTCGTCATTTCCTAGCAGCAGCGTTTATAAATAGAATCTCCCAATTGTGAGAGACCATACCCCATCATGACTCAAAAATCTTGCAACAGCTAAGTAAGAAAATTTAGTTAGAAATGATTTACACGTTCTCCTCGAGAATGAAGAAAAATCTTTTGTGAATCTCAGCAAGTCTTTATTGTTTTCCATGCATGAGCCGATTCGTCTCGAGTTTAACAGATCATAACCACGGGCAAATAAACTGCCAAGTATGGAAATACCACAAGGAAATGAATAAAAACCAACGACCGCGCACGTATGTAAAAATGTTTTGTTGATTTTTTTCTTGACTGTTGACTGGTGATAACGCACATGTGCACAAGTGCGCGTTTACGTAAACAACCATGTGCGAACTGTTCGTTTAATGTTATTTAAAATGTTACAGACTTATACAAGGAAACACAAAACAATTGTTTCAGCTTGTGCCATCAATTTCACGCCCTCATTAAGATTGGTGTTGGATGCTAGTCGAGGTTTCGACCTCGGCAATCAGTCCACCAGAAATTAGGCCATTTTAGATACTTTTTATCTGTGGAACTGAGGTATAAGTTCTGGGTAGCAACACACAACCCCCACGCTTTCGGGTGGGGCAATTTTATTGCTTGTTCTCTGAATTACCCTCACCGAGGAATGCGGCACGAGCTACTCAGTCATTTTTTTTGCAGGGCCACAACGATCCTTCTTTAGAAAGTCTTACTTGATTCTGACTACCTCCCGATTCTTTGTCACATTTCCCCGTGGTGGGACGGAGATAAACACGTAAACAAGGAAAACATACGCACATACATACATAGCACGACATATATACGTACGCATCCATACAAAGTGCCGATCCTGAAAGTTTTATTTTAAAAGATATTTACATTTCAAAGGTTTCAGTAATTATTGAACGGCAAAAATATTCAGACATATTGACTGCGAGTCTAACACGTGTTAAAGCGAAACCGTACACCTAGAAACGGATTCGATGGTTGAGTCCGATGAGGGTGGGACTGGGGGCGACTGAAACCTTTTATTTCGCCACACGTCGACCAGTATAATCAAGGAAAGATAAAGAATCGCTAATTTATTGACTTTCTGTGCTTGCCGTCGCACCTACAATTGACAGCAATTCTGTGTATATCGGAGATGTATTTTCCTTGTACTTCTGAAACAGAAGGCAAGAGAGCCGATCACATTCGTCACTAGCTCTTCGACCCGCGCACATATCCAACAGCCAGACTCAGGATATAGTTTTTACACCTTTTCATCCCTAACAATGCATATGTTGCTACTCGAAACGTAAGAGACAACTAGTTGGGATCGTGTCTGACAGGGTATTGTGGGGACTTGAGCAGCGAGATATCTATTCACATTAAATTTAAACTTCTACACGTTACAATTGTACAAACTCCAAAGTCTAGCAGTCTAAGGGAAAAAAAACTATCACATTAAAAGCTTTTTAGCATCCAAGAAGCTTTTTAGCAATAAAGAGGGAATGGGATTTCACTGCTTTTCGAAAGTATGTACGTCAAGCCAAGGGAACAAGTCCTAAGAGATCATCAGTGCACATTGCATTAAAAGACTTGAAGAACAGACACAGGGATGCAACAGTGCGGCGATGGAACAGAGGTTGAAGCTTGGTCGATAGTGCGGGACCTATTAAATTTAACACTCTTTTTGATTCTTGTCTAAGGGTGAGAGACTAGCGGTAGATGCAACTGTCCAAATGTGGCAACAATACTCATTGCATGGACGAATTGTGGCTTTGTAAAGATATCCGATATTTTCTGGTGTGAATAGTTTTCTAGCACGGCAGACGGATCGCGCCTTCTTTGCAGCAGTCTTGGCAATGTTCTCAATGCATTTGTTCCGATTTATGTAGCCAGTGAATGTTGGGCCGAGGAGTTTTGCCGATGGGAGAGTATCATGGCAATCGGTGGTTGAGAAGAACTTTTTGTATTTGTTAAAGGAGAAGAATATCTGAAGGTTTTAGGCAAGGATTGATTATTCGTCTTATTTATATTATTTTTCAGACAATTATTCTTTTCAAAAGTGTTATTTTTTTGAACGTTTCGATCGGTCCAACCTCCTACCTTCTTCAAGTCTATTTTGTGAAACTCGGTAATCTTTCTGTCGAATTTGGGAAATTTTCAAGCTCAGGAATCTTCACGAAATTTCGAACTGAGCCCTTTATTTAATAAACGAGATATCTTTTCTTTTCCGGTGGCGACTTACATATCCTTCTATTTTATTTATAAGCTCTATTTAGTTATTTGTTTATTTTATTCCTATTTTTATCCGTTCATTTGTTTCCCGTTTTTAATTAATGAATTATTTATTTCTTTGTTTATTTATAAAATATACGTCAACATGGTAAAATTAACAGTGAGTGAGCAAATATACACGTTTATTTATAAGATTTAAATAAAGGTGGTATACTCGGAGTTATGTTTTACACTCTAACGCGGTGTCTGAAGTAATTCCACAAGCAAAGATTTTCATATCTATATATAAACTTAATTTCAATGGTTGTCATTCTTTCATTTGGTTTGTTTATCTTTTTATCAATACTAAAATATAAATATATTTTATAAGTTTATATGTTTCGGTATAGAGATAGATTTTCCAGACCATATACATGCAAACAGGTATATAATAGCATATATGTGTCGATGTTGGTGGGACATTATGTTCCCAAAGCCCTCTAGTTCTCTCAGCCATGACTGTGTAGATTTCCTAAGTAATTCGCGATTGTATTTTAGAGGCCCGGAAACCCCAAATAATACGAAGAATAGTATTAATAGAATTAAATGTTACCATCCATTTACGGTCCTCTTTCACTACAGACTCCAAGTCGGCTTCTAGGATTTCTGCCATTAACTTGGATATTTGTCCATTCTCTTTTCCATAATGCCTATTTACCTTGGGAACAGGTTCTGTAAATAGGACAAAACGTTCGATTATATTCGTCACTAGTTGTTCGGCCCGTACATCTATCCAACAGCCAAACTCAAAACCAAAGGGAGAATCTACCGCTCGTTTTCAAGTAATACCACTTTCTCCAATAACCAGTAATTCGCGATAAGAGTCGTCTAGGCCATTAGTAGACCTGAATTTGGCAACTGTTCAATTATATTTCGCTCATCAATCATAAGTCGAGTGTCCTGGCTGCAAAGTTGAACGTTGCTTTAACACTTTTCTCTCAGTAGAGAAACACGACTGTCATTTCTTTGGCTACTTTTAACAAATTGATATTTACTTCTAGTTAAAATGATTGTTATTTTGGCTATATTTTTGGCAAATAGCCAATAAAACAAATCAATGGAAATAATCTGATGGACCATCCTTCAACATCATCAGAAGAATAACCTAAATTGGAACATTTTCAGTTATGGATTCGTTTATTGTACAGACTTGATGTCAATTGCGATATTTATCGCGAATAACATAAAATACTTAGTATAATAACCGCCAAAGAATTATATATATACTAGCGGGTGTGTCCTGTGTTGCTCGGGTGATTGTAAGTGTGTATGTAGGGGGTAAGTAATAACTATGTTTAAATATGATTAAAAAAAAAACGATTTTAAACTTGGTAAAAATCGGAAGAAAAAAACAGCGAAAAGCAGAATAAAATGCCTCTCGGATCGAACCTGCAATCTTAGGATAATAGACTAAAGAATAAGCGAAGTAATAACCCTGTTTAAATAAAAAACGTTGCCCGGTGTTTGAAGGTGTAAAAGAAAAAAAGTTTTGGTAGGGAGGTAGGCTCGAAAAGCGGACAAAAGAGTCTGACACGTTACCGCCAAAGAGACAGGGAAGCAAAAACAGACGAAATTAAAGGTTTAAAAAAAACGTTTTCAACGTTTTCTAAGCCAAACATGATGTCATCGTCATCGTAGTAGTAGTAGAAATAGAAAATGAAGTAACGATATTTTTTGTTACCCCTCCATGTAGAAAAGGGTCCAGTTGAGGTTGAAGGAATGAAAGTTTTAAGCCAAGTTTTTTATATTTGGCGTCCCAAGGTTCGAGCTTCAAAATGATACCGATCTGGCGAAAATCCGTCGGCTCTGTCGAAATATTTTGCGAGCTATACAAATACACACACAACTACACACACGCACACATTTTGCCTTTTACATATATATATATATAGAGAGAGAGATATAGCATGTTTTCATTGAGACAGATATTGTTAAATAACACGGAGTGTTTTTGCTTGATAATCTTTTTTGTAATCTTACCATTTTTCGAATGGTCATTTGTATGTCTGGGTCGAAATTGTGTAGTTAAGTTCCGTAGTCGTTTTCTTGCATCTGTTTTTTTTTTCGCAAGTACTTTTAACTGAGTATAATAATTCAAAATAATTCGTAGAGTTTCGAATCCTGAGTTCGGATATGCCTAACTGCTAAGCCCAAATGAGTTTGGTTTGTTAGTTTACATGGCTCCTGTGAGCCGTGACGTTGTTTAGCTGTGGAAATAATTGCATAATCTCTCATATTCTGAAAAAATAAATATATTTTATACACACACACGCGCACACACACACATACACATACATATATAAAGTTAACTTGAAAAAAATAGATTTTTTCGGAGAGAAAAGACTAACCTATCTGGAAAGATGAAGCTCTACCCGATTAAGAGGAGTAATTTATAAGAAAAGATGGTAATTAAAGTAACATTAGAACTTTATTACATGTCAATAAGGATAAAGGTGATTACAATAAGTGAAAGGAATTTGAAGGGAAAACTTATTTAGACCATGCTATTTCAAAGCTAAATGCTTTTCATTAAAATAGGAGAAAAAAGCAGCATTATATATGAATGTAATAAACTTCGTATTATCTTCTTTTCTCATATATATATATATATATATATATATATATATATATATATATATATATATATATGTGTGTGTGTGTGTGTGTGCGTGTGTGTGTGTGTGTGTGTGTGTGTGTGTGTGTGTGTGTAAATGAACATATGAATTAAAATTACAAATTATTTACATACGGTAATAAAATGCCCATATATAAGATCGAACAATTAAAATAAAAAATGATGATGAAAATGAAAATTAAATTAATTACAATATTTATTAATTTATCAAAACCTCAAAGAATTACAGTAAAAAAGAACACTTAATTCATGCATTTTCAAAAAAAAAGAACATTCTTTCAATCAGAGAATAAGCGTTAGCAAAAATAGCTAGAAAATTTGAAAAACTACACACATACGCACACACACAACACAGACACACACACAAACATATATATATATATATATAATTGTGAAATTAAATTCATTTTCATTAGAATTGAATAAAATAATAATAAAAAGTGAAAGTAAAAAACAATCAAATAATTAAATTTTATCCATTGAGGTTTAAATTAAATTGGACCAGTAAATATTTTAATCTACTCATTTTTTTTTTGTATCACCCATTTTTCATGTTTTTATATGCAGGGAGGAACGATATATGTATATGTATATATACATATATGTATAGGGAGGAACGATATATGTATATGTATATATACATATATGTATAGGGAGGAACGATATATGTATATGTATATATACATATATGTATACGATATATGTATATGTAAAATGCAGGGAGGATCGATAAAATTGTCGCCCTAGAAAAGACGGCATGATTTCATTTCCGTTTAATGAAAACCGGTTTTCTTTTTTTGTTGCAGACCATTTACTAGTTTGCCAGTTGTGTACAAATTTCTAGAGTGATAGGAGCCTTCTATCATGTCTGAAAATGACACAACGAGCAAGATCGGAAATGAGGCGCTGTACAACTCATGCTCTCTACGATACAAGTTATAAAAACAAAAATGCATCGCTAGATTGCCACGAATAACAGAGACGTGCCCAAGGTTATGAAAACAAAGTTTCCGGCCACGGTTATGGCCTTATGTGTGGTTTCACATCTTCAGAGCTGTTTGAAAATCAACACCAAAGTATACCCAGGTGTGCTTAATAGTGTGATTATTCCTTGGTGCATTCGGTGGCTGTTGGCAGACACTGGGTGTGGCAGCAAAACTCGGAGCCGGCCAACAAGTTTAAAGGGACCAAGACTTGGCTTTAGAAGGAGTGCTACGACTTTGTAATCTCCTCCCCTTCTCTCCCGGTCTGAACCTGCTGGCCTACGTTGTTCGGCCATAAATCGAGAAAACAACCAACATGACCTCCCACAACACCAAAACTCGGCTAATCCTGGCCATCCGCCGAGTATTCGCTGAGCTCCCTTCGGCGTTTGTGGAAAAGACATGCTCCCAGTTCCGGACCCACATCGAGGCAGTGATTGATGCTGAAGGCAGCTACATTGAATAGATGCCAACTCTACTACATAATCAAAAAAATAAAGCTATAGTGTTGTTTTCTTTAGGGCGACAACTTTATCGTTCCACCCCGTATATATATATATATATATATATATATATATATATATATATATATATATATATATATATATATATATATATGTATATATATATGTATGTGTGTGTGTGTGTGTGCGTGCGTATTTTACGTAAAAACTGAGCAACATCGATGCCGTCCGTTTCAAATCCAACGAAAAGGGATTTAGAATTGGTTTTCTCTACAGGACTCTCTTCAGAATGTGGTGTTTTACTGAAGTTGTTCTGATCTTCTGCAATAAATATATATAATATTATATATGATAGCAATAAAGAAAAAATGGTAGAAAAAATAAAGAAAAGAAAATGATAAGAAAAGACATAACAATAAAAAAAATGATAAGAAAAAATAGCAACGATTAAAAAATAGCCATAAAGAATAAAATGATGAGAATATGAATAGCAATAAAAGAAATTCGTAAAAAAATAAAGAAAAATGATAACAAAAGAAATAGCAACAAAGAAAAAAAAAATGATAAGTGAAGAAATAGCCATAAAAAAGAAAACAGTAAGAAAATGAATTGCAACGAAGGAGAAAATTGCGAGAAAAAAATAGCAACGAAGAAGAAAATGGTAAGAAAATAAACAGCAAAGAAAATTTGCAAGAAAAGAACTTGAAAGCAGCGAGTAAAGATGTGTTATTCTCAGTGTTTCTAGAAATGTAAAGATGTACTCAAAACATGTTTATCGTTCGATATGTTTACACTGTTTAAATCAGGCATCAAAGAAAACACTCGTGAGTTGCGTACACTAGATCTATTAGATAGTATATACGTCCGTCGGTGTGTCACACGTTTCCTTCAAAATACATGTTCCTTAAATTTTGTTGTAGCTTGATAAGACATTTCCCCTTTTTACTGCGCAGATAGAATGGACGCAAGTTATTGTAGATGAGTGAAATCACCTCGGAAACGCATATGCCTCGTAGACAAATTACGTATACTAAGATCTCTTTAATAGCCGTTCAGTTAGTTTCGTTTATAATTCTCGCCCGTCTGTCACAATTCAGTTTGAAATATTATTTTCATTTTTTAAGATAGATTTTATAAACATAATCTATTTTTTGAAAAAACATATTTATAAAATGAACTTTTATTTGTCTTTCTGCGAGTTATATATATATATATATATATATATATATATATATATATATATATATATATATATATATATACTTGTTTATTGTTATATAAACATGCTCACATCCCGCTGCTACAAATAGCCACTTGTTTCAATCAAACAACAGATATCATCAGGCAGCGACTTGACTATTCAAAAGTTCAATGAATAATGGATTTTTATTTTAGGTAGGAACTCTTTAGAAGTTGGAGTTAAAAGAACTTAAAACACAGGACTTTAATTAAATAAAAAAGTAAAAAGGGAGAGGCAATTTAAATAAAGTTAAAAAATTACAATGGGGAGAGAGTGATTGAGAAGAGAAAAAAAAGGAATAGAGACAGAAATAGAGAAAGAAAATATAGAGAAAACAAAATAGAGAGAAAAAGAAGAGAGAAAATATATATATATATATATATACAAATATATATATATATATATATATATATATATACATATACATATACATATATATATGATATGGAGAAGAAAAGAAAAAAGAAATAAATGGTTATAATAAAGAGAATAAGAGTTCTTATTCTCTTTATTATAACCATTTATTTCTTTTTTCTTTTCTTCTCCATATCATATATATATATGTATATGTATATGTATGTATATATATATATATATATATATATGTATATATATGTATATATATATATATTTTTTCTCTCTTCTTTTTCTCTCTATTTTGTTTTCTCTATATTTTCTTTCTCTATTTCTGTCTCTATTCCTTTTTTCTCTTCTCAATCACTCTCTCCCCATTGTAATTTTTTAACTTTATTTAAATTGCCTCTCCCTTTTTACTTTTTTATTTAATTAAAGTCCTGTGTTTTAAGTTCTTTTAACTCCAACTTCTAAAGAGTTCCTACCTAAAATAAAAATCCATTATTCATTGAACTTTTGAATAGTCAAGTCGCTGCCTGATGATATCTGTTGTTTGATTGAAACAAGTGGCTATTTGTAGCAGCGGGATGTGAGCATGTTTATATAACAATAAACAAGTATTATCAGCTCTTTTTATTGAGCACTATCTAACAACCTCGTTGAATTCATTAGTCCATTACTTTTGAATATAAAAAAAACCCCGAGTACAACTCTTTAGCTGAGAGTACGTCTTTCAAGCTCCTTGGCCTAACGTTCACAGGAAACATGAGCTGGAACAATTACATCGAGGGCATTGCCAGGGCCGCTGCGAGGAAGGTGGGCTCTCTCTACCGTGCTAGAAAACTTCTAGCACCCGAAAGTATCCTGTACCTCTATAAGGCCACTATTCGCCCATGTATGGAGTATTGCTGTCATATTTGGGCCGGTGCATCGGCTACTAGTCTCTCTCTCCTTGACAGGGTTCAAAAGAGAGTCGCAAATCTGATAGGCCCTAAACTGGCATCAAAACTTCAGCCTCTGTCCCATCGTCGAAACGTTGCATCCCTCTGCCTGTTCTACAAGTATTATAATGGTGAATGCTCTGAAGAACTGCAAGCACTTGTGCCCCCACGACGTGAACACCCTCGACAGACCCGACAAGCTGCAAAATCCCACCCCCACACTGTAGAGATCCCTAGATGTAAAAGATCGTTCTACTCCAGTAGTTTTTTCCCCAGAACTGCTAGACTTTGGAATTCCATTCCAGGTCACTGCTTCCCCAACTGTACTGACATGCATAAGTTCAAGTGCAACGTGAACCAACATCTCGCTGCCCTAATCCCTACATAGTGCCCCAGTAGATGTTTCCCCTGATAGTAGCCCCCTACACCAAAGTGGCAATGTGCCTTGTTTGGGGTGAAAATTTAATAAAAAAAAAAAAAAAAAAAATATATATATATATATATATATATATAAAGTGAACGTGTCCGTGTGTGTGTCTGTGTCTGTGTGTATGTCTGTGTACATTTCTCTACGCAATAACTCTGTCAATTTAAAGCCTACAGATTCGAAATTTGATATTCAGGGTACTCAGATTTCGGAAAATCGATGTGATTGGTTTTCGAACAGAAATTTAGCAATTAATGGGTCAAAGTTTAACGATTTGACCTTTGAGAACTCTACCAAACTCCTACAATTTTCGGTCTAAACACAAGGGAAAGGTTTTTCATCGGTTTGGATCGAAAATCTTTAGTTACCAATATATAAATGTTTGTATGTATGTTTGCATGTCTGCATAAAACTTGTGACATAGACAACGGATTTTACCAAGATCAGTATTGTTTTAAAGTTCGATGTTTCATACGACAAATATCGAAAAATTGGCTAAAAACATTAATATCTTCACCTTCAAATAGGCACTTTTCTACAGGGGGGGGATCGATTATTTCGCCGATATTTTTGAAAGTTATCTTCTCTTTTAGATTGTCTAGCCTGAATTTAAACATGGCTCACGTCAGGTTTGGCGGTGATCGTTCTTTTCCTCTTTCGCGGTATGGGTTCGAGCCTGCCTTCCTACTACCACTTTTTTTTTTGCTCAACATACACAGCCAAACACACGGGCAACACTGGGCTTAAATGCTAGTATATATATATAGTAAGTTATAAAATATATATGGACGCTAATCTACATAGAATATCCTGCGTTCGATTTTCGTGAGAATTCGTCAAGCTTATGCATGAGAGCAAAAGCTTTCTATCTATTTCTCTCTCTCTCTCTCTCTCCACACACACACACACACACACACACACACACACACACACACACACACACCCATATATATATTTATATATATATTGTATAGACACGTACTGTAAACAAGTAATCCGTGTGAATGTTAGTAACGTGAACCTTACACTTTGCATCAACGAAAATATCTTTTTTACTTGGTCATATATATATATATATATATATATATATATATATATATATATATATATATAAATTACAATAAGTTTATCAAGGTAATCAAAATGGTAAACTTGAAATATATTATGAATATTAAAGAGTAAATATTATAAAGTAAAGTAATCTCAACCAGATGTAAAAGCTCAATAAAAGCGAAAAGGAAATAGAGCTTATAATATGAACAATTGATTAATAAAACATGTTAAAAGACATCTTGAAAAAGAGTTAAAAACATATTTAATTTTTAAAAAGGAAGCACAAGATAAGTGGATAGTCCTTAATCCGCGGAGTTTCGAAGATATATATATATATATATATATATATATATATATATATATATATATATATATATTATATATATATATATATAAGTAGAACGTGTGTGTGTGTGTGTGTGTGAGTGTGTGTGAATGTGTACATTTCCCTACAAAATTTTCAGTCGACAGACTCGCAATTTGATATACAGGGTACTGAGATTTGTGAAAATCTAAGTGATCTGTTTTGGCCAGAAATTTGACCAGAAATTTGGCTGTTAAGGGGTCAAAGTTAAACGATTTGACCTTTGAGAACTCTACCAAACTCCTCCGACAATTTTGGGTCTAGACACTTGAAATTTTAGATAAAGGTTCCTTGGACATGGATCTTACCTAATAACTCGATTTGAGCCTAAAACAATAAATTTTAAGGGGTTATAATAGGGGTAAAAGTTACAAAAATTGACGTTTTTTTTTTGCTCAGCATACACCTCCAAACACCCGGGCAACGCCGGACACCTATGCTGGTATGTCTATAAAAGTGAAAGTGTATGTGTGTGTGTGTGTGTGTGTACATTTCAATACGGAATAACTGTGTCAATTTTAAGTCTACATACTCGAAATTTGATATACAGGGTACTGAGATTAGGGAAGATTTATGTGACTGGAGTTCGGCCAGAAAATTAGCGATTAAGGGGTCAAAGTTCAACCATTTGACTTTTGAAATGGGTTCATTGAAATATGTCTATTGGGATGCATCAACTAAGATTTGTTCATTGAGATGGGTCCATTAGTATTCGTCCATAAGGATAGGTCCACTTGGAAGCGTCCTTTTAGAAGCATTCACTAAATTGCGTCTATTGAGTTTTTGGTCCCGGGGCAAAAGAAGGGTAGACCTGTAAATTCAGCCTTGTCCGTTCGTCCGTTCGTCTGTTCGCCCGTTCGTCTGTCTGCATTTTTCTCAAGAACTACGCCTTGGAATATTTTGAAATTGTGCACAAACATTAATCATGATACGAGTAAAAAGTAACACAACGGATATTCCGGGAAAACTCCGGTTTACCCCTAGGGGTGCCTTTCGGGTTAAAATGGCTAAAATTGACACTTTTGTGCTTATTAAAAAAAGTTGATACCTTGGGTTTTAATAAAACTTTCTGAAAAGTTGTAACTAACTGATTTCTATATAATTTAGTTTCTCTATACATCCCGATATCCCTTGGGTGTACTCCAAGGGCTCTTTTAGGGCTAATAAATGCACTCCATTTTTGGGACTATTTTAACATATTTGTCCAAAATTTTCTGTATATGTGTATTTAGCAATTTTGCATGGTGCTGAACACAAATTTAAATTTGGGTTGGTTGGTTGTTTTTGTTTTACGGCATAGCAACTATTTTCAGATTATTTAATGCCGAATCTAGTTATTTTGAGGAACGATTTTTAATTGAGTATATATATTTTTTTTAAGTCGGATTCTATTTAGCCCATAGTTGGGACCCTAACCGGTACTACCACTCAACCGGTAATTAATTGCCATTGCTTAATTGCCATTGTTCGTCAGAGAGGATCAACTGTCAGTAAAAACCGACACAAAACAAAACAAAACGTTACTTTATAGGAGGGAAATGTTTACTTAAATAAACACAAGGCTAAACGACATTGCTTTTAACAAAACAATAATAAAGGGTTTATTTAAAAGAAAAAGGGGGGCGAGATTGTATCTCAAACTGGAGAGAAAGAAAGAAAGTGTAAATGTCTGTTTGAAGGTGTCGTCTGCCATCAGTCTGTATAGGTCGCTTGTTGGCGTCTCTCTCGCGATCGCAGCTGAGATCACAAAGGGCTAAAAAATAGTACTTAAGAGGACAGCTCAAATCAATGCGCCCTGCAAACCGATTGGTCAGTGTGGCCGAATCACTTTGGCACCGGGCATTGATCCGCTTATAGTAAATAGATTGTTAACTGCTACAACTTAAGAAAGTTGAGAACAGTAAGGTAGACTAGAAACGATGTTTTTCATCATTGACTGTAAAACACTCTTAAGACAGTAAAGAAAAAATACAGGCAGTATGAGTGTGGATTAACTCCTTTATTTGATCATTAAAATGGCACTAACCAGTTCCGAAGCCGAAAACATATCTTCATTGAGCATTGTTATTTGAAACTAGTTGGACAATGTTATGAAGGTTATGTTTGTTTTTGTTTTTGTTTTTTGTACTTGGGAGTCACCACTTATCAAGGCCCAAAAGGCAACTCGAGGATAAGGGTTAATGAATGTAAGGTGGTAGTGTAGTAATCACTAATCGTGTAAATTAGATAGAATTTGATTATTTATGGAGATCGCTTAAAAGGAACTCGTCTACATTTGATTTCAAGGCTACCATGTTGTATTCAACTGGAAAGCAAACCAGTGAAATGGGGTTCTAAAGTATGTAGTTCTGGTAAAAAGATTTTTCATGAAATCTACGTTTAAATTTAGGCACAGAAAGAAAGTGGGGAAAACTATATATATAGTGGTTGCAGCTAGTCGAGTAATTTTTGTGAAAGTTTTGCAAGAGGGAAACATAGATTGGAGTTCAGTCGAACACTTGCCATCAAAGTAACGACAGAGCAGAAACAGACTCACGACGTTTCCTCTGTGGGCAAGAGGTCGCAGGGAAGAGAAAGGGGCATCACTTACTAGGTTTCGAAACCGGATTTGAAATCTATCAAGGTAGGATAGGGCGCGCCGAGCAGCTCCTGTCCAAATGTGGCACAGTACGGCATGTAAAGACGTACTTGGCTCTTATATAGGTAGAGGATTTCATCGTCAGTGAGATACCTACTGGAGAGGTAGAATGATCCATACATTTTTTCTAGCGATTTTGGCAACATATTTATTGTATGTGTTTCATTTCAGATCAGGAGTGAAGGTCAGTAGAAATATATTTTTGTATAAACTCATATATATATATATATATATATATATATATATATATATATATATATATATATATATATATACAAATTTGTAGTATTCCGAATTATACTAGGTTAACATAATTCAGTAATTGTTCATATACCAATACATTTAAGCCAAAAAGGAGAGATGACTTAAAAAGTAAGCTACAAAATTATCATATTTCATAATTGAGAATACATATACTGTTTTAACACAAACCAAGACTTACAGAAATGGGTTGATAGCAACAAAAAGTGTATTTCATTGTTAGTTACAATTGTTTCAAGACCATTTCGACAAATTCAAACAATATGTCGTTTGAAAATTTTCACAAAAACAGCCTTTCTTCAAACTTATTAAATAAAAATCACTTTAACAATGAAACATTACGGAAAGGAAACATGTTCTTTATCAAGAAAAGAAAACAAGCGTGGCATTTTACCTCTGTCGCATCCTTTGTAAACCCATTTCCTGAAGTCTTGGTTTTTATTTAAACAGTATATATATATATATGTGTGGGTAAAAGGTGGTAAAAGAGAGAAATTGATTGTTGATGAGTGGCAGCTGTTAAAACGGATTTAACATATACGATTTATACTTTAACAACCAAGGAGACTCCGACGTTGCCCGGAATTGAATGATGATTAACGAATGTTTCACTCTCTCATATTTTATTGTCATCGAACGCGATGAAATCACTCATTTTTCAATAAAATCGATTATTTGCCTTCTCTGGGTAGAGACAAAACAAGAAAAGCGAACATTACGATCTGCGGTCCACTTTCTACTTTCCTCAGTACAACTAATATCAATTTCTTATTTGACTTAGAAAGTCTTTATAACTTAAGGCTGAAGGGATCTTAAGAAGAAATAGGAATTCACGGAATCTTGTTTAACACACAATACCCTTTCAGAATACAACTAAATTACCTTAAATATTGCTTACATTAGACACCATTCCACTTAGCGGTTATGTTTCAAAAATTTATAATGATCCATTAATTAGTTTAAACATAATTCTTGTACATAAGAATATGTAAACATATACACATACCCAACTTCATAGACCGGCCCTGTCGGTCGGGCATTAGAATACACCGACTGCCCCCCCCCCCCCTGCAGAGGGTAAAAGTCCCTCAATGGGGGTCCTGGATATGACCTTAAACTATATCCAATGGTAAGGCCCCAGCTTGTGGGCTTTAGGGAGTGTGGATCACCCTTTAATTGCCATTGCTCCCAGGTCCACTCTGACCCAGAGTGGTAGTACCTGTTAGGGTTCTAACTATGGGTTAAATGGAAACCGACTTGAAAACAACAAATATATTCTATTAAAAAAATTTTCTTCAAAATCTTTGGATTCGGCGTTAAATAACCCGAAAAGGGTTGATATGCCGTAAAACAAAACAACCAACAAACCAACATAGACGTAGGTAATACGTGAGTAGATGTTTTATGCTCCATCTGTATAGCATGGCAAGAACGAATCCACAAGGACAGATCTAAGTCAACTCATCTAAAGGGATACATCTCAAAATGTGCATCCAAATTTACATATATCAGTCGATACGTATTAATAGGCACAACTCAACAGACGCATCAGAATGGACACTTCTAAATGGACGCATTTTAATTAACACATCTTAATGGACATATACCGATAGACGCATTCCGATGAACGCATCTCGTTAGAAATATCTCAATTGACGCAACTTAATTGAGAAATTCGAATGCGCGCAGCTCAAGGGACATATTTCACTGAACGCATCTCAACTGATACACCTGAATAGACGCATCCCAATGGATTGTTTCCAATGGACACATCGTAAGAGACACATCTATATGGATGAATTTTAATGGGCGTATCATAAATGACATATCATAAAGGACACATCCTCATGTGAACATCTAAATGGGTGCCTCCTTCATCATGCTTCCAAATAAACGCATCCCTATCGACGCATTTCAATGGTCATATACTAATGAGCACATCTCAGTGGACCGATCGCAATAGACGCATCTAAATAGACGCATTTCAGAGGACCCGTCTCATTTAGTGCATTTGATAGGACACGTTTTATTTAGTGCATTTTAATGAACCCTTCTCAAATAGACGTGTCTCAATTGATTCATCTCAATAGACGCATCTCAGTGGAAGCACCTTCATGGAAGCATTTCAATTGATTCAATTCAATGGACACATCTAACTGGTCTTATTTCAATGGACGCATCTCAATTGACATATTACAATGGATGCATGTAAATGGACACATTTCAGTGGACTAATAGAACTCATTTCAATGAAGGCATCTTAATAGAGCCACGTTATAGACACACTTCAATAAACACCTCACAATGTGTAACATAACGCAGATGGCTATATGCAAATACCGAACTGTGAGCGAACTGACGTCATATATAGACGCATCTCAATATAGAGAATTTAATGGACGCATTGCCCTTTATGCGTGTCAATAGACGTATCTCAATAGAGACAATTTAACGGACGCATGTCCATTTATGCGTGTCAATAGACGCATATAAATATAGAGAATTAAATGAACGCATTGCCATTTCTGCGTGTCAATAGACGCATCTCCATAGAGACAATTAAATGGACGCATTGCCATTTATGCGTGTCAATAGATGCATCTCAATAGAGACAATTTTATGAATGCATTGCAATTTATGCGTATCAATAGACGCATTTCAATATAGAGAATTTAATGAACGCATTGCAATTTCTGCGTGTCAATAGACGCATCTCAATAGAGACAATTTAATGGACGCATTGCAATTTGTGTGTCAATAGACGCATCTTATTAGAGACAATTTAATGGGTGCAATTTATGCGTGTCAATAGACGCATCTCAATAGAGACAATTTAATGGGCGCAATTTATGCGTGTCAATAGACGCATCTCAATAGAAACAATTTAATGGACGCATATGAATATATATTTACAAATAGACATATCTTAATCCACTCATCTCTGTGCATCTCAATGGAAAACTCTCAATGGACACATCTCAGTGAATACATTTCAATGGACACATCTAAATTGACGCATCTGAATTGTCGCATCCAAGTTGACACATCTGGACGAACGCTTATTAATTGATATAACTCAATAGATGCATCCCAATGGACACCTCCAAATGGACACATCTCAAGTAACGCATCTCAATGGAAGTAGTCCAAATGAAGTATTCCAAGGAGCGCATATCAACTAACGTAGTTCACTCGACCAATTCCAGTGAAAGCAACTCAATGGATGCATTTCGGGGTGGTACATCTCAATGGATGTTTTTTAATGGACCCATCTTAATGGACGTATCCCAAATGACGAATTTTAATTGACCCATCTCAATGGACACATCTCCAGGAACAAATCTCATTGAACACAGCATAATTGACGCATCTTAATGAACACATTTTAATAGAAATATCCCAATATAAACACCCGATTATACGCGGTTTAATAGATGTCTCCTAATGGACACCTTTAAATGGACGCAACACAATAGATACATTTTAATGGACACATCACAATGGAAACAACCTAATAGGCGCATCTCAATGGAACTTCTTCATTGACTAATTTTAATGGAAACAAGTGAAACATGTATGGTTCCCCGTGAGTGCACAATGAACGAAGCATAAAAAATGACAAAGTTCAACATCTGTCCCCTTCCCTCCAATTAGCCCTCAAAAATCCCAAGGGGAGGTCAAATCCTGATGAAAATGAACAAACCGTGCAGTTTTAAGCCTTTACATATGTAAATTTGAGTTCTGTACCAAAGAAATGATTAAGTCCATCGTTATCCCACCCTCATTTAGTCCAAAAGTCCCCAAATTTAAGGTCCTGGATATGACCTAAAACTATATCCGATGGTGAGGCCCCACCTTGCGGGCCTTCGAGAGTGTGGAGCCACCCTTTAATTGCCATTGTTTCCAGTGGTAGTACCGGTTAGGGTCCCAACTAGAGAGTAAAGACGACGTTTTCCAGCACAGTCCGCAAAACGCTCGCAAATAAAACAAAGAAAAAAATATACGCATTCGCAGGAAAAACATTATGATTGTGAACTGGCGTTTTTCTTTGGTCAATGATATGCAACCAACTAGTACACACACATACATCTGTTCTAAAAAAAAGTCGCATTCCTGTCTGTTTATTTGGTTGTTTGTTCACATCATATATGACATCATAACAAATGACGTCATATATGATGTATACTGTTTCGACTTGGCAGCTAGTATCTATATATTTCCTACAAATATATATCGTTACGTAGAAAGCTTATTTAATAAACCCCTTGCATTTGCTGAAGGTAAAATGACGATTTAAAGAGTGATTTCCCTCTAAATCGAAATACTTGCAATATAGCCGAATGCCCCATATCAGTAAGATAATCTTACACTCAATATATACTCTTCGCTTAATGAACTGTAATTGTCTGACAATATCTCTCATTTCGCGGGCTTTTATGCATTTTCCGTTTTTTTATTAAGCCGAACCTACTTGCTCGCCATCATATCTTAAACCTACGTTGTTAGCCGTTAATGCTTTTTGCGCGAGCGAGAACGTCTTGTGGCGTTATATTCGATCTTGATTGCAAAAGCCAGAGGGCGCGACGAACGTTCCGATTGCATTATCTGTAGCGGAATTCGGAACAACAACAATAACAACAACAGAAAAAACGTCATGTGTTTTCGCTCTGCCAAATGCAGAGAGTTTTATGAAATGTTTTGGTTTGCTTTTCTTTATAAGATCACGAATATAAGCAAAGAGTTTTACACGTCTAAAACCGTAGATGAACGATTATTAGCCTGGTTTTGCTGAGAGATAAATTCGCTGTAACTTCTACAAAAAAAAGATCTTTGCTTACGAATATATATATATATATATATATATATATATACATATATATATATTTAGTAGTAAGTAGTAAGTTATTAAATTATATATGGCAATTAAGCTACACAGAATATTCCGCGTTTCATCCACGCTAGGATTCGTCAGGCTTATGCAAAGAGTTGTGGTCGCCTCGCGTTTTATATACACGCATTCTATAGAGTTTTTAGTTAGCCAATCAGCTTCCTAGTTTCCACCGCTCCCTTCAATGGGCATGCACTTACAGGACAAAGGCCCAGTTGACCTTGGGTTAAACCTTCCCTTTGTGTGCGCTTTTTTAGCGAGAAGCATAGATATCTAGCGATGTGACCTATTTTAAATCTAGGTGTAGTTAAACTTTTTAAAAAATATTATGTTAGTTTATATATATATATATATATATATAAATATATATATGATAATTTATGTATATGTATGCTTGTTTTATTTATTTATTTTCTATTATTATTGTTAATTTTAAAATTATTTTGTATCTATCTATCTATCTATAACCATCTGTCTGTCTGTCTGTCTGTCTGTCTCTCTCTCTCTCTCTCTCTCTCTCTCTCTCTCTATATATATATATATATATATATATATATATATATATATATTATGCACGTAAAACATTAAAGAAACAACGAAATAAAACCTACGTCCCGACATAAAGCAAGAGGACCGACGCAAAATCAAAAGGGGAGGTAACTTTCCCATTGCTTAGTAAGCGAAATTGAATACAGAAAGCAGCGTTTAAAAGCTGCTTGTATCACTAATAAAAAAGAACAACAATAGATCTTATATAGACATATATTGGAATATAGACTTTTGTTATTTATTTGTATTTGCTCTGTCGTTAAACCGAGCTTCATAGATTAAAGGACTGGTATAAATAAAAGGTGAAATATAATTGAATAAACCTATTTCCCCATAAACACACACACACACATACACATATATACGTATATAATTTATTCTTACTTCGTGTATATACACATATAATAATAATAATCTTTGAATGTGATATGGTAAATGTAATAATTTCCGTAATACAACACCACAGACCGGAAGTTCTAGTCACTTGCATGCGAGGGAAGGGTCCTAGACACATTCGCCATCACGCCACATACAAGAAAGTCTATTTAATAACGCAAAAATATATCGAAGAAAAATTGTGGTATATACAGGGTGTCCACAAAGTCTGATTACATTATGTAGCTTGACTTTGTGGAAGCATCCTGTAGATTATATACACATGCGCGCGCGTGTGTGTATGTGTATATATACAGGGTGCCCACAAAGTCTGGCTACATAATCTACAGGATGCTTCCACAAAGTCAGGCTACATAATGTAGCCAGACTTTGTGGACACCCTATACTTCTCAATGAGGGATGTAGTCATCCAAGTACTAAGAATCCAGGCTTAAGACTCACAAGTAATAGTTTACACTCGCTACGATGTCATCCGACAAGCTAATCCAGTGAGCAAATGAATACATTGGGTTCTACTGGGTTGTTAAAAGCCAATCTATAATAATAATAATAATAATAATAATAATAATAATAATAATAATAATAATAATAATAATAACAACAACAACAACAACAACAATAATAACAATAATAATAATAATAATAATAATAATAATAATAAATAATAATAAAAATAATAATAATAATAATAATAATAATAATATTAATAATAATAATAATAATAATAATAATAATAGTAATAATAATAATAATAATAATAATAATAATAATCGTAATAACAATAATAATAATCGTAATAATAATAATAATAATAATAATAATAATCGTAATAATAATAATAATAATAATAATAGTAATAATAATAATAATAATAATAATAATAATAATAATAATAATAATAATAATCGTAATAATAATAATAATAATCGTAATAATAATAATAATAATAATAATAATAATAGTAATAGTAATAATAATAATAATAATAATAATAATAATCGTAATAATAATAATAATAATAATAATAATAATAACAATAATAATAAAAAAAAACTGTTAACATTCAGCCGTGCATCCCAAAAGTAAGTAATTATTTTATTTACATGTGTTATAATGTATTTTTTCAACAGAAAACAAATACTCGATCAATAATCGAAATGTTTACATGTACTTTACGATACCATGTGCTAAAAGTGATCCCCAGATCTAAATACAAAAACATGTTTTTATTTTATTTATTTTACGGACGTGTTCAGGTTATTTACATGTGGTCGGCTAATAAAATAGAATTTTCACATTTTCAAGGAGGGGGAGTAAATTAGCGTAAGGCACAAAGATACAAACGGAAGCATTTACATTTTTAAACTCTGCTTTCTGTATTTAGTTTCGCTTCCTACCCGATGAGCGAATTACCTCCCCTTTTGGTTTTGCGTCGCCCCCTTTTTTGACGCGACGTTTGTTTTATAATGGGACATAGGGATTATAAAAAGAAACAAGTTAATACTGAGTTTGTGTTTTATTGCGCTCTCAGAGGGAGGCAAGTAAAAGTGATACGTTACTCCTACCCCTCGCCTTGAACGTATTTGATGCGTGTTATTTCATTAGTACAAACGATTTTTGACAAAGAAATAAGGTAAAAATTATGCTTCGCAAGTGTTTGCACTAATATTTATACACAATAGAACTCCACAACAAAGTCCAAGCGGACCGGAACTGACACACGAAAGCAGCGTCGACGACACACCCTTGTCGGGTATCATTACGATCAGCGACTCGGAGACGGAGGAGCCTAACGACGACGACGACTTCGTCACACCGGTAAAAAAAAAAAAAAAACATAAATTATTACATTACAAAACAGACAATTACACGGACGCCGGCCGACAACCGAACTCTTCTTAGAGTGTGAGGAGACGCTCAGCGATTCCGATAAAAAACTTTCTCTCCGATGCCACTGATTCCCAGCTTTTGATACGTTGTACATATTCTTCTACACCACTGACACTGATGTACTTTGTAAATAAACCATACATATATATATAAACTAAACTTAAATCGTTATATTATTATTGCACGTTGGAATGATATGAGTTGCATGATTTAGTATTATGTAGCATGTTATATATTCTATTTCAGATCGACCGTCAGACCTGGGATCGGGAAATATTTTAAAATCGGCATCATAGAATCAGCGTCAGCGACGAGAGAAAAGCATTAAATTAGGTCAAAAAACTAGGTCAAGGTCACAGGTAAGTAGGTCACACCAATAGAACTATATAAGCAATGTCTATGATATTAGGTTGTGGCACTAACCGCATCAGGGCTCGGACCGATGCGCTGCAATTCTATCCTATTTAAAAATTACCAAGTAAAAAAAAAACAGATGACGTGACCCCCATCATTAACGTTAATGAAACAACATCGCTTTATACGCTAATATCATGTATCACGTCTCAATATGCTCAACTGAAGACGAGGAGCATTATAATTATACATATAATATATATATATATATATATATATACATACATATATATATATATATACACAAACACGTATCTCTCTCTCCATCTCTCTCTCTCTCTCTCTCTCTCTCTATATATATATATATATATATATATATATATATATACTTATGCGTGTGTAAGAGATAGAGAGACGGTGATGTATAGAAATTTAAATAGGCGGCAAGATATAAAGACAAATGATGCTGGATGTAAAAAAAAATCATTTCTTGTTGAGGAAACCTTGATTAAATGAACCATGAGAAATGTTGATTAATTGATCATGAGAATTGTTGATTAAATGAACCATGATAAACGTTGATTAAATGGACGATGAGAAACGTTGATTAAATGGACCATGAGAAACGTTGATTAAATGAACCATGAGAAACGTATATTAAATTAGCCATGAGAAACGTATATTAAATTAACCATGAGAAATGTTGATAAACTGAACCATGAGAATGTTGATTAAATGAATCATGAGAAACGTATATTAAATGAACCATTAGAAATGTTGATTAAATGAACCATGAGAAATGTTGATTAATTGAAAGATGAGAAAGTTGATTAAATGAACCATGAGAAACGTATATTAAATGAACCATGAGGAATGATGATTAAATGAACCATAAGAAATGTTGATAAACTGAACAATGAGAAAGTCGATTAAATGAACCACGAGAAACGTATATTAAATTAACCATGAGAAATGTTGATTAAATGAACCATGAGAAATGTTGGTTAAATGAACCCTAAGAAATGTTGATCAAATGAACCATGAGAAATGTTGATTAACTGAACCATGACATACGTATATTAAATGAACCATGAGAAATGTTGATAAACTGAAGCATGAGAAACGTTGATTAAATGAACAATGAGAAATGTTAATTAAATGAACTATGAGAAACGTTGATTAAATGAACCATGAGGAACGTATATAAAATGAACCATGAGAAATGTTGATTAACTGAACCATGTTAATTAAATGAACAATGAGGAACGTATATTAAGTAAACAATGAGAAATGTTTATTAACTGAACCATGAAAAATTGTTGATTAAATGAACCATTAAAGTAACCATGAGAAACGTTGATTTAATGAACCATGAGAAACGTTGATTAAATGCACACTGAAAATGGTGATTAAATGAACCCTGAGAAATGTTGATTAAATGAACCATTAGAAATATTGATTTAATGAACCATGAGAAATGTTGATTAAATGAACCATTAGACATGTTGATTAAATGAACCATTAGAAACGTTGATTAAGTGAACCATGAGAAACGTTTATTAACTGAACCATGAGAAATATTGCTTAAATGAACCATGAGAAACGTTGATTAAATCAACCATTAGAAATGTTGATTAAAGGAACAATGAGAAATGTTGATTAAATGAACCATGAGAAATTTTAATTAAATGAACCATGAGAAATGTTGATTAAATGAACCATTAGAAATGTAGATTAAATTAACCGTGAGAAATGTGGATTAAATGAACCATGAGAAATGTGGATTAAATGAACCATTAGAAATGTTTATTGAATTAACCGTGAGAAATGTGGATTAAATGAACCATTAGAAATGTTGATTAAGTGAAAAATTAGAAATGTGGATTAAATGAACCATGAGAAACGTTGATTAAATGAACACTGAGAAATGGTGATTAAATGAACCCTGAGAAATGTGGATTAAATGAACCATTAGAAATATTGATTAAATGAACCATGAGAAATGTTGATTAAATGAACCATTAGACATGTTGATTTAATGAACCATGAGAAACGTTGATTAAATGAACCATGAGAAACGTTGATTAACTGAACGATGAGAAATATTGCTTAAATGCACCATGAGAAACGTTGATTAAATGGACCATGAGAAATCTTTATTTAATGGATCATTAGAAATGTTGATTAAATGAACCATGAGAAACGTTGATTAAATTAACCATAAGAAATTTTGATTAAATGAACCATTAGAAACGTTGATTAAATGAACCATGAGAATGTTGATTATATGAACCATTAGAAACGTTGATTAAATGAACCATGAGAATGTTGATTAAATGAACCATTAGAAATTTGTATTAAATTAACCGTGAGAAACGTTGATTAAATAAACACTGAGAAATGTGGATTAAATGAACATTGAGAAATGTTTATTAAATGGACCATGAGAAACGTCGATTAAATGAACCATGAGAAATGTTTATTAAATGGACCATAATAAATGTGGATTAAATGGAGCGTTAGAAATGTTTATTAAATGAACCATTAGAAATGTTGATAAAATAAACCGTTAGAAATGTTGATTAAATGAAACATTAGAAATGTGGATTAAATGAACCATGAAAAATTTTGATTAAATGAACCATTAGAAATGTGGATTAAATGAACCATGAGAAATGTTGATTAAATGAGACATTAGAAATGTTGATTAAATGAACCATGAGGAATGTTGATTAAAATAACCATGAGAAATGTTGATTAAATGAACCATAAGAAATGTTAGTTTAAATTAACCGTGAGAAATGTGGATTAAGTGAACCATGAGAAATGTGGATTAAATGAACCATTAGAAATGTTTATTGAATTAATCGTGAGAAATGTTGATTAAATGAACCATGAGAAATGTTGATTAAGTGAAAAATTTGAAATGTGGATTAAATGAACCATGAGAAACGTTGATTAAATGAACAATGAGAAATGGTTATTAAATGAACTCTGAGAAATGTTGATTAAATGAATCATTAGAAATATTGATTAAATGAACCATGAGAAATGTTGATTAAATAAACCATGAGAAATGTTGATTTAAGGAACCATTAGAAACGTTGATTAAATGAACCATGAGAAACGTTGATTAACTGAACTATGAGAAACATTGCTTAAATGTACCATGAGAAACGTTGATTAAATGACCTATGAGAAATGTTGATTAAATGGATCATTAGAATTGTTGATTGAATGAACCATTTGAAACGTTGATTAAATGAACCATGAGAAATGTTGATTAAATGAACCATTAGAAACGTTGATTTAATGAACGATGAGAATGTTGATTTAATGAACCATTAGAAATGTGGATTAAATAAACCATGAGAAATGTTGATTAAATGAGACATTAGAAATGTTGATTAAATGAACCATGAGAAATGTTGATTAAATGAACCATGAGAAACATATATTAAATTAACTGTGAGAAATGTTGATTTAATGAACCTTGAGAAAATTTGATTAAATAAACCGTGAGAAATGTGGATTAAATGAACCATGAGAAATGTTGATTAAATGAAACATTAGAAAGGTTGATTAAATCAACCATTAGAAATGTTGATTAAAGGAACAATGAGAAATGTTGATTAAATGAACCATGAGAAATGTTGATTAAAATAACCGTGAGAAATGTTGATTAAATGAACCATTAGAAATGTTGATTAAATTAACCGTGAGAAATGTGGATTAAATGAACCATGATAGATGTGGATTAAATGAACCATTAGAAATATTTATTGAATTAACCGTGAGAAATGTGGATTAAATGAACCATGAAAAATGTTGATTAAGTGAAAAATTAGAAATGTGGATTAAATGAACCATGAGAAACGTTGATTAAATGAACCATGAGAAATGTTGGATTAATGAACCATTAGAAACGTTGATTAAATGGACCATGAGAAATGTTGATTAAATTCATCCTGAGAAATGTTGAAATGTAACTATCGCATATCGCTCGCTCTATTTTTCTATCTCGTTACTTACCCCCTTTTCTGCCTTTTTTCTATCACTCTTTATTACTTATGACGAGCAGACAATATATGTAATTTTAAACATAAGATAGAAATGAAGAGAGGCAGTAGGAGGAGGGGGCTTTAGATAAAGGCAGAAAGAGTGAGGAAGAGAGGGAGAAAGATCGCACAAGAATGATATGAAGTGCACTGTAATGTTCAGGAAATGCAGCTCATAATCTTATCACGTATAATAATTTGTCGAAAGAAAATGATATAATATCGAAACACTGATAACTGAATGGACAGGCGAAAAGAATGAATTTGGTTTATTTATAATCATTACGTCTAGAACATCATTGTTTGGACTCTCGAGTATATATCTATAGAGTTAATCAACCGGGAACGACATCATCTTATATAAAAACATATAAGATATCAACGGATATATACTCGAGAATCCAAACAATGAAAAGAATATTCTGCTATTCTAGCTTTATCTATGCCGCTCCAGTGCAAAATATCACTTACCTAATAATAAAATAAAGACACAATCGTTATTAATATATAAATAACCAAATGAAGCATACATCGTCCCCCGTGATTTCACCGTGAACGAGGCATACAAAAATTACTAAGTTCAACAAGTTTTATAAAAATCTAAGACATCAATTTTTTTTAATGAACATAAGAGTGTCAATTTTAGCCATTTTAAACCGAAAGGCACCTCTAGGGGAGGCAACCGGTGTTTTCTCGGAAAATCCGTTCTGCTACTATTTTACTCATATCATATTTAATGTTTGTACAAAATTTAAAAAAATTCCAAGGCGTAGTTATTGAGAAAAATGCGGACAGACAAACGGACGAACAGGCAAAGGGGCAGGGGGAATTTACAGTTCCACCCTCCTTTTACTGGGGGACCAATAATAATAATAATAATAATAATAATAATAATAATAATAATAATAATGATAATGCCAAGCAAGACTGATACTCAAGAAAGGCTGGCTCTCTAAACTAGAACTAACAGAAATCCTGCGAAAAATAAATGATGAAACTGAACAAGAAGCATCCCCCAACGGAACAACACGTAGAGCAACCCCACAAGTTGAAGCCTCACAAGTAAAAACATCAAAGACCGAGGACCAACAAAGAACGAAGCCTACAAACGTGGAAACCGAGAACAATGAAATAGAACTAACAGAGAATGAAGCAAATGAAATAAACAAAATTATACAGTTGATGAACGAAGAAAAAACAAAGTTTCCATCGTTAAAGAACAAAGAACAGAAGAAATTAAAAACAGAAACAGAGAATGTTAACAAACCCCTCCCACATATCCCAACAAATACAATCACAGACTTAAACAACCTGATTTACGCAGGCGCCAAAATGATAAGTATGAAACTCAAATCAGAAAAACAACCGGGGACAAGCGGACCGACAAAACCTGGATGGGAAATAAGACTAGAAACCCAAATACACAAACATAAAAAAGAAACCAAAATGATCACCAGGAAGAAAGCAATGTGGAGAAAACGGAATATTGGAAATGTAACTGGCAGGGAGAGGTTAAACAAGAAACATGAAGAACTGGATCAAAAAATAAAAGCAAAAGAAGCGAGATTGGGACGATATAGATATAAATCTGAACAATGCAAACAAATCAGAACAGTTGAAACTAATGAAAGCCAATTCTACCAAAATGTGAACGGAGGAAAAACAAAAACAGAACAACCAAATCCGACAGAAACAAAACTTTACTGGAGTAAAATATGGGAAGAGCGACGAGATCACAATAGAAATGCCGAATGGTTGAAAGCATGAAAGAAGAGTTACAACAAATAGAAGAAGGAACAGTGAATGAAATCAACAAGGAACCGCTAAAGAAAACCATAGGAAAATGGCAAATTGGAGAGCACGAGGGCACGACAGGATACATGCATACTGGTTCAAAATATTCACAACCTTACATGAAAGGCTAGCCCCAAACCTGAGAAGATGTATACAGGAAGCAAGCGTACCAGACTGGATGACAAAAGGTAGAACCACACTGCTACAGAAGGACACGGAGAAAGGAACCGTCCCTAGCAACTATAGGCCAATCACGTGCTTACCAACTATGTGGAAGATACTGACAGCACAACTGAGGGAATAAATCTACGACTCCCTGAATAACCGTGGACTCATCCCCGAGGAGCAGAAAGGATATCAAAAAGGAAAAAGAGGAACACATGACCTGTTATATATAGATCAAAAGATCCTAAAGGAGGTAAAAAGGAGGAGAAAGAATTTAGCCATGGCATGGATCGACTACAAAAAAGCGTACGACAGGATCCCCCAAGCATGGATAATAGAATGCCTAAAAATGCATAAAATGCCAAGCAGGATCACCAACGTAATAGAAAATGCAATGAAAACATGGAGACTGGAATTGACAGCTGATGGACAACACATAGCAGAAATTAACATACAAAGAGGCATCTTCCAAGGAGACTGGCTTTCACCACTACTGTTCATCATAGTCATGATGCCCTTGAACATTATTCTGAGAAAGTGCCAAGCCGGATACAAGTTCTCCAATACAGAGGAAAAATGACCCACCTGATGTACATGGACGATCTGAAACTTTTTGCAAAGACTGAAAAGGAGCTAGAGACACTAATTAGCACTACCAGGATTTTAGCCAAGATATCCAAATGGAATTTGGAATGGAAAAGTGCGCACAAGCAGTTATAAGAAAGGGTAAACTGGAAACGACAGAAGGCATGGAACTACCCAACCAAACAGAAATGAGGGCACTAGGGAAACAAGATGACTATAAACACTTGGGAGTTCTGGAAGCGGACACCATCAGAGCAACAAAAATGAAAGAAAATTGGAAAGGAATACCTCAGGAGAACAAGAAAACTCCTGGAAACTTAATTATATAGCAGAAACCTAATAAAAGGTATTAATACATGGGCAGTATCACTAGTAAGATACTCTGGACCGTTTATAGGGTGAACAAAAGAATAACTGAGACAACTCGACCAGAAAACTAGGAAACTCATGACCATGCATAATGCACTACACCCAAAGGACGATATTGACAGACTTTACGTGAAAAGAAAAGACGGCGGGAGAGGACTGATCTCTATAGAAGACTGTGTGAAGGACACGAAAAAAGAACTAGAAAAATACATAACGCAAAACATTGAAAGGATAATTATGGCAGCGAGAGACCCTGAACCCCCCCCCCCAGAAAACAGAGAGACAAAAGACAAAACAGGAAAAGAGAAATGGGAACAGAAACAACTCCACGGAAGATTCATAAGAATGACAAAAGGTGAGAATAAAGAAAACACCTGGATATGGATGCGAAAAGGACATATAAACCGAGAAACTGAATCTCTAATAACTGCAGCAAAAGATAACTCGATAAGAACCAACCATATGGAAGCAAGGATCGATAAAATACAAGAAAACAGCAAATTCAGACTCTGTGGACAAAGAGACGAAACGATAAACCATATAGTAAGTGAATGCAATAAACAGGCATGACCAAGTGGGGAGGGTGGTACACTGGGAATTGTGTAAACGACTGTATTTTGAGCGTACAGACAAATTGTACAAGCATAAACCCGAAACAGCAATTGAAAACGAGAACCACAAAATCCTATAGGACATGAACATACAGACGGACAAACCTATCCAAGCAAGAAGACAAGATGTAATAATTAACAAGAAAGAAAAATCCTGTCAAATCGTAGACTTTGCAGTCCTAGCTAATCACAGGGTGAGTATGAAAGAAAAGGAGAAACGAAGCAAATACACAGAGCTAGCCAGAGAGTTAAAAGGGATTTGGCTGATGAAGAAAACTAAAATAGTACCGATAATAGTAGGAGCACTAGGAACAATTTCGAAAAACTTCGAAAAAATAATGTCAGAAGTTGGAATCAGAGTAATAACTGCAAAAGTACAACGACTAACGATAATGAAAACGACTGAAATATTAAGGAAAACCCTTGAATGCGGAGAATAATACAAGACAATATAACGAATAACCGTTACAGGGAATGAAGGACACCGAAACTGCATATTTACAAGTTCTACCCCCCCCATCATGCATCCACCCCATTGTTTCATCACCGCCCCCCCAAATGATACCAAAGGACCAAGAAGGGTCAATAAGGACTGAAAGACTGAGGAGCGAGCGCCAACCAGACCTCGACTGGACAAGCGCAAAAAGAACTGGGACCTTGGGGAGGCTGGGTGCCACTCAAATTCCAGTATAAACCAATGGCCACTACCAGCGATAAATCAATGGTAAGCGACTGTTGCGATGATGCAAATGCTATCGAAGGAGGTGGAGAGAGCTGGGCGTCTGGGGAGAGTTTTTGTCACTCAGCTTCCAAAGAACACCACAGGTTTCCAATCAGATCGTTTGTTGACTTGTGTGAAAGCTCCATGTGAGCAAATAATAATAATAATGATAATAATAATAATGATGATAATAATAATGATAATAATAATAATAATAATAATAATAATGATAATAATAATAATAATAATAATATATATATATATATATATGTATATATATATATATATATATATATATATACTTTACTCTTATTAACTACTCTGTGGTATTTTAATTAGAATATGGTGTGGTTTTGGTTGATCAACTGTGTCTAACTTTGTCAGATATATACTCGAGAGTTAAAACAATAAGAATATTCTGTTGTCCCAGCCCTATTAATCATAGTTTATTCCAGTAAGGACAAACGAGTTTTTTGTCCTTGGATGGATGCTTTATTTCTTGTATTTAGGTAAAAAAATCTCCCGGATTCACTTCTCATGGCATTTCAGCCACGAAACTTGGTTATTAATCTTCTTTTACATAGGGATCACTATGAGTTACGCATTTCTCTTATCTTTTAATGGAATTCTGAAAACTCTTTTTGTAGAACACCCCAGATTGGTCCCCCAACCGCGAAGCGACTTTGTAATCAAGCTGGATATTCTGAGAAAACACCCCACCCCTCCAAATTCATGGCTGTGCAAAGATGAAAGTCATCTATTTAGTTGTCGATGTTTCACCACCTTTCGGCCAACTCATCCTTTGGATTTCTTCAGATTATCCACCGCGATGGGATAGAAATGTTGAATCTCGTAACTGTATCCCCAGTAATTACTGGAAAAATCTAATAAATTACGCTTCATTTCGAGCGAATCCTTACTTTCATTGGTATGACAGTCCATTTGATTTTTCGAAATCCTCACTCAAACACACTCATAGGTTTTTAATTAAAAACTGCTATTTTACTGTAAGAAAATTTCCCCTCGTATGCAAAGGACCAGCATACCAAACAATATAGATTCTACTATATTATAGACTAATGTTTAAGTTTATTTCAAGGAGGATTAATTTATATAAGACTAGCAGGGCTACCCGGCGTTGCTCGGGACCGTATAAACAATGAAAAAACAAAAGCAGATATTGAACATATGTTTGATTCTTAGGGGAGAGGAATCTTTCATCTCTATGTATTATTTGTTTTATCTACCCTAGGACTGATATTGTTCATGTTTTATCCCTAGCATAGGTAATTTACAGCATGTATATGAAATTGTTTTACCTTAGGGAGAAGAGAACAGGTAATATACAACATAATGTGTCTATATTACATCCCTGGCAACGCCTAGAAACCAGCTAGAACATGTATTTCAGTCAATCTTTATTATATCCTGGGCTATGCCGGGAAACCAGCTAATCTCTTTTTAGTGACTTGACCACCAAAATACCTCCCTAAGTGTGTCCTTTCTTTTGAACTTATTAGATATAGGTATCTAGAAATGTGTGTGAAATTTTGTTGAATGCATTGTTCACTATGATTTTCTTATTGTTCTACACAATATCAACTGTAGCGAAATAACACAGTAAACTTAGTGTAGTGTTAGAATAAAGAGCAAAGGAAAAAATTAGAATCATATTTTGTAATTGCAAATCTAAATTTGCTAGCATGTACCAGTATTTGCCAGGTTGTGGAAATTTGGAACTTATAACATATGTAGTGGCCTTTTCCTAGATACCTATTGCTAAAAATTATACTTTCATTTTGTTAGAAAAATCTCTCTTCAGATGCCCTGCATCATTCAAAATAAAAACAAATATTTTTATAATTGTTTCAGTATATTGCTACACAATGTGAAAGTTTTTAACGTTTGTAAAAAAAATCATGAATGTGCTTATATTGCAAAAAAGAAAATATCAGTGCACAGTATTGAAAGTGTTTGAGATTCAAAAGTCTGTAACATTTCTACTAACTTCATAAGATGTCATGTGAGAAACTGAATTGAATATCAAGACATTATCTGAAGCGTTTTTATTTTGGTGTAACATATGTGTTTACAGTGAACCTTAACTTTTAATAAACAGATTGGTATGCAATGACATAGGCTAAGAATCTTTAACAAAATATATATAAATTGGAAAAATGTGTGAACAAATGAAAAAAAAATGATCCGCTCCACTTGATGACATCAAGCACAGTAATATTTTAGTGAAGAAAATATGAAATTGATGTTCAGTGATTAGTTTGGATGAATGAGAAAATGTAATTGTTTGATGCATAAAAATAACTCAGTTGCTGTATTTGATATTAAGCAGCAAAATATAGTGATTTGAATATTTGGGAAAACATCAAACCAGATTATGTAAAAAGAAAAAAAAAAGATGAAATTAGAAAATATATATTTTATGTTTATGAGTTCTGCCAATCAAAATTTTGTGGCAGAAATTGGGTGATTACCATGCAATTTTATTTTGGTAAAATTCTTAAATTATTAGAATGTTTATTATAATTTCTAATTAGTGACTTGTTATAATCAAAATCCGCCCTAAAGAGTGTCCTTTCTTTTATTAGGTATCAGAGTAGGTATCAAGATTTCTACTTCTATACAAATGTGATATTTCAGATCTGTACATAAAAAATTTGTTGAATATATAGGTTGAGAATTGTTCTGTGTCGCTCTCTCTCACACACACACGCATTCTCACTTTTATAGATATAATAGATAGATTACTCTAGATATATTTCCATATGTCTGAATACCCTATATACAAATTTTCAAATCTGTAGATAAAAAAATTTGTTGAGTATATAGGTTGAAAATTGTTCTCTCTCTCTCTCTCACACACACATTCTCAATTTTAGAGATATAATAGATAGATTATGCTAGATATATTTCCATATGTCTGAATACCCTATATACAAATTTTCTAATCTGTAGATCCAATATTTGTTGAATATATAGGTTGAAAATTGTTCTTACTCTCTCTCTCTCTCTCTCTGGCTACCTCACACACACATTCTAACTTTTATAGATATAATAGATAGATTATGCTAGATATATTTCCATATGTGTGAATACCCTATATACAAATTTTCTAATTTGTAGATAAAAAATTTGTAGAGTGCATAGGTTGAGAATTGTTCTCTCTATCTCTCACACACACACATTCTAACTTTTAATGATATAATAGATTATGCTAGATATATTTCGATATTTCTGAATACCCTATATATAAAAATTTGTTGAATGTATAGGTTGAGAACTGTTCCCTCTCTCTCTCTCTCTCTCTCTCGCTCACACACACACACATTCTCACTTTTATAGATATAATAGAAAGATTATCCTAGATATATTTCTATTTGTATGAATACTCTATATACAAATTTTAAAATCTGTAGATAAAGAATTTGTTGAGTATATGGGTTGAGAATTGTTCTCTCTCTCTCTCTCTCTCTCTCTCTCTCACACACACACACATTCTCACTTTTATAGATATAATAGATTATGCTAGATATATTTCCATATGTCTGAATACCCTATATACAAATTTTCAAATCTGTAGATAAAAAATTTTTTGAGTATATAGGTTGAGAATTGTTCTCTCTCTCTCTATCACACACATTCTCACTTTTATAGATATAATAGACAGATTATGCCAGATATATTGAAATATGTCTGAATGCCCAATATACAAATTTTGAAATCTGTAGATAAAAAATTTGTTGTATACATAGGTTGACAATTGTCCTCTCTCTCACACACACACACATTCTCACTTTTATACATATAATAGATAGATTATGCTAGATATATTTCTATATGTCTGAACACCCTATATACAAATGTTCAAATCTGTGGATAAAAAATTTGTTGAATGTATAGGTTGAGAATTTTTATCTCTCTCTTTTTCTCTCTCTCTCTCTCGCTATCTCACACACACGCATTCTCACTTTTATAGATAAAATAGATAGATTATGCTAGATATATATACCATATGTCTGAATACCCTATATACAAAGTTTCAAATCTGTAGATAAAAAATTTGTTGAATATATAGGTTTAGAATTGTTCTCTCTCTCTCTCTCTCTCACACACACATTCTAACTTTTGTAGTTATAATAGATAATGCTAGATATATTTCCATATGTCTGAATACCCTATATACAAATTTTCTAAACTGTAGGTAAAAAATTTGTTGAGTATGTAGGTTAAGAATTGTTCTCTCTCTCTCTCACACACACACACACACACACACACAAGTTCTCACTTTTATAGATATAATAGATAGATTATGCTAGATATATTTCTATATGTCTGCCTACCCTATATACAAATTTCCAAATCTGTGCCCAAAAATGTGTGGAATATATAGGTTGAGAATTGTTCTCTCTCTCTCTCTCTCACACATATTCTCACTTTTATAGGTTATATAGGTTGAGAATTTTTTGCTCTTTCCATCACTCACATTCACACTTTTATAGATATAATACATAGATTATGCCAGATATATTTACATATGTCTGAATACCCAATATACACATTTTCAAATCTGTAGATAAAAAATTAGTTGAATATATAGGTTGAGAATTGTTCTCTCTCTCTCTCTTTCTCTCTCTCTCACACACACATTCTCACTTTTATAGATATAATAGATAGATTATGCTAGATATATTTCCATACGTCTGAATACCCTATATCCAAATTTTCTAATATGTAGATAAAAAATTTGTTGAATATATAGGGTGAGAATTTTCCTTCCTCTCTTTCTCTCTCTCTCTTTCTCACACACACACAAGCTGAAAATTGTTCTCTCTCTCTCTCTGACTCTCTCTCTCTCTCTCACACACACACACATGGTCATTTTATAGATATAATAGATAGGTTATGCTAGATATATTTCTATATGTCTGAATACCCTATATACAAATTTTTAAATCTGTAGATAAAAAATTTGTTGAGTATATAGGTTGAGAATTGTTCTTTCTCTCTCTCTCACACACACATTCTCACTTTTATAGATATAATAGATTATGCTAGATATATTTCCAAATGTCTGAATACCCTATATACAAATTTTCAAATCTGTAAAGATAGAATTTGTTGAATATATAGGTTGAGAATTGTTCTCTCTCTCTCTCTTTCACACACATTCTCACTTTTATAGATATAATAGATAGATTATGCTAGATATATTTCCTTATGTCTGAATACCCTATATACAAATTATCAAATCTGTAGATAAAAAATTTGTTGAGTATATAGGTTGAGAATTGTTCTCTCTCTCTCTCTCTCTCTCACTCACTCACTCACTCACTCACTCACAAACACACACACACATTCTACCTTTTATAGATATAATAGATTATGCTAGATATATTTCCATATGTCTGAATACCCTGTATACAAATTTTCAGATCTGTACATAAAAATTAGTTGAATATATAGGTTGAGAATTGTTCTCTCTCTCTCTCTCTTCTCTCTCTCTCTTTCAAACACATTCTCACTTTTCTAGATATAATAGATAGATTATGCTAGATATATTTCCATATGTCTGAATACCCTATATACAAATTTTCTAATCGGTAGATAAAAAATTTGTTGAATATATAGGGTGAGAATTGTACTTACTCTCTCTCTCTCTCTCTCTCTCTCTCTCACGCACACATTCTCACTTTTATGGATATAATAGATAGATTATGCTGGATATATTTCCATATGTCTGAATACCCTATATACAAATGGTCAAATCTGTAGATAACAAATTTATTGAATAGATAGGTTGAGAATTGTTCTCTCTCTCTCTCTCGCAACCTTACACACACAACCACACGCAAACATTCTGACTTTTATAGATATAATAGATCGATTATGCTAGATATATTTCCATATGTCTGAATACCCAATATACAAATTTTCAAATCTGTAGGTAAAAAATTTGTTGAATATATAGGTTGAGAATTGTTCTCTCTCTCTCACACACTCACATTCTCACTTTTATAGATATAATGTATAGATTATGCTAGATATATTTCTATATGTCTGAATACCCTATATACAAAGTTTAAAATCCGTAGATAAAAATACGTTGAGTATATAGGTTGAGAATTGTTCTCTCTCTCTCTCTTACGCATACACACACACACACACACATTTTCACTTTTATAGATATAATAGATAGATTATGCTAGATATATTTCCATATGTCTGAATACCCTATATACAAATTTTCAAATCTGTAGATAAAAAATGTATTGAATATATAGGTTGAGAATTGTTGTCTCTCTCTCTCTCTCTCTCTCTCTGGCTACCTCACACACACACACATTTTCACTTTTATAGATATAATAGATAGATTATGCTAGATATATTTCCATATGTCTGAATACCCTATATACAAATTTTCAAATCTGTAGATAAAAAATGTATTGAATATATAGGTTGAGAATTGTTGTTACTCTCTCTCTCTCTCTCTCTCTCTCTGGCTACCTCACACACACACACATTTTCACTTTTATAGATATAATAGATAGATTATGCTAGATATATTTCCATATGTCTGAATACCCTATATACAAATTTTCAAATCTGTAGATAAAAAATGTATTGAATATATAGGTTGAGAATTGTTGTCTCTCTCTCTCTCTCTCTCTCTGGCTACCTCACACACACACACATTTTCACTTTTATAGATATAATAGATAGATTATGCTAGATATATTTCCATATGTCTGAATACCCTATATACAAATTTTCAAATCTGTAGATAAAAAATGTATTGAATATATAGGTTGAGAATTGTTGTCTCTCTCTCTCTCTCTCTCTCTCTCTCTGGCTACCTCACACACACACACATTTTCACTTTTATAGATATAATAGATAGATTATGCTAGATATATTTCCATATGTCTGAATACCCTATATACAAACTTTCAAATCTGTAGATAAAAAATTTGTTGAGTATATAGGTTGAGAATTGTTCTCTCTCTCTCACACGAAACTGTGCGCTCGGCTTCTTCCCCCCCCTTCCCACCCCAAATGCTTGGGAAACTGTGCACTGTTTTTGTTGGTTTTCAAGCTGCCTCTTCCCCCCCCACACACACACACAGTTTAACAGTAGTAGGAGGTCAAGAGAAAGAGGGTGTGAGAGAGAGAAGAGTAAGTTGGTGAGAGAGAGAGAAAAGAGAAAGAGGGTGTTGGTTTTATATTTTTATTATCGTCTAATATTTTGAAAGCTGAATTTCTAATAAAATGTGCATCTATAGGAGATAATGCCTGGGAATGTGTTCCCCCCCCACAGTTTAACAGTGGTGTGACGTCAAGAGAAAGAGGGTGAGAGAGAGGGAAGAGTAAGTGGGTGAGAGAGAGAAAGAGAGAGAGAAAAAAGAAAGACGGTGTTGGTTTTGTGAAAAAAGTTGTTATTTACAATTGTTCGCATTCTTGGCCTTTTGGTCAAGATCAAAGTGTAGTATCTGTTCTTCAGATGCTGCACTTCTATTTCTTGTTCTCTTTCGGTGGAGGAGAAATCCTCCACGACTGAGACAATTTTTATTTTTGTACCTTTTCTCCACGTTAAAAAACGACCCTGGTGTCTAACTCTGTCCCGTGGGGAGGCATAGTAAATAGGTACAATTGTTCGCCATTAGTGGATGTTGACGTCACGTCACGTGACATGACTAAGCGTTTTTTTTTTTTAGTATGAATAACATTTTTTGTTTTAATTATAAAGTCTACACTTAATTTTATAGAAAATGATGTATATATAATAGAAAAAAAAAATTACTGGTTTTGTTGGATTCAAGTGGATCCCCCCCCCCTCCAGTTTAAGAGATAGCAGGTCACGTGGTAATATACAAAATGGCTAGCGTAAATATAAAGATCGGTTTTTTTATCGACGAATATTTTGAAAGCTGAATTTTTTTTTATTCCTGTACATTTTTTCCTGATATTTTTCGTTAAAACTCTTGTATAAATACTATTTTTAACCAGTTAAATACGTTGGAGACATTGTCATGGAGTTTAATAATCTCTAGAACAAAGCAGAAGAGAAATTACAAAAGTATCGGTAAAACAAAGTGTTTGTTTACATTTGTTCGCCATTACTGGATGTTGACGTCACGTCACGTGACATGACTAAGCGTTTTTGGATTATGTAATATTAACATTAAAATGACAGGTTTTTTGGGGGGCCCCCCTAGGAGAGAAATGATCAGTTCACCCCCTTTTAATGGTCCGTTTGGTGTGGAATTTCGATATTTGTCATGCGGGTGATCAAGGTTCAATATGATACATAATTTGTCAACTTTGGTTGTGTCTGTCAAAAGTTTGAGCTGACGTCACGTCACGTGACACGTATTGAATAACGTTAAAATGACAGGTTTTTTTGGGGGCCCCCCTAGGAGAAAAACGATCAGTTGACCCCTTTCTACTGGTCCGTTTGACGTGAAATTTCGATATTTGTCATCCGGGTGATCAAGGTGCAATATGATACCAAATTTGTCAACTCTGGTTCCGTCTTTCAAAAGTTTTAGCGTTACAAACAAACATACATACATACATACATACACACCGATTTTTGCCTTTTATATATATAGAAGACTAGCAGGGCTACCCGGCGTTGCTCGGGACCGTATAAACAATGAAAAAACAAAAGCAGATATTGAACATATGTTTGATTCTTAGGGGAGAGGAATCTTTCATCTCTATGTATTATTTGTTTTATCTACCCTAGGACTGATATTGTTCATGTTTTATCCCTAGCATAGGTAATTTACAGCATGTATATGAAATTGTTTTACCTTAGGGAGAAGAGAACAGGTAATATACAACATAATGTGTCTATATTACATCCCTGGCAACGCCTAGAAACCAGCTAGAACATGTATTTCAGTCAATCTTTATTATATCCTGGGCTATGCCGGGAAACCAGCTAATCTCTTTTTAGTGACTTGACCACCAAAATACCTCCCTAAGTGTGTCCTTTCTTTTGAACTTATTAGATATAGGTATCTAGAAATGTGTGTGAAATTTTGTTGAATGCATTGTTCACTATGATTTTCTTATTGTTCTACACAATATCAACTGTAGCGAAATAACACAGTAAACTTAGTGTAGTGTTAGAATAAAGAGCAAAGGAAAAAATTAGAATCATATTTTGTAATTGCAAATCTAAATTTGCTAGCATGTACCAGTATTTGCCAGGTTGTGGAAATTTGGAACTTATAACATATGTAGTGGCCTTTTCCTAGATACCTATTGCTAAAAATTATACTTTCATTTTGTTAGAAAAATCTCTCTTCAGATGCCCTGCATCATTCAAAATAAAAACAAATATTTTTATAATTGTTTCAGTATATTGCTACACAATGTGAAAGTTTTTAACGTTTGTAAAAAAAATCATGAATGTGCTTATATTGCAAAAAAGAAAATATCAGTGCACAGTATTGAAAGTGTTTGAGATTCAAAAGTCTGTAACATTTCTACTAACTTCATAAGATGTCATGTGAGAAACTGAATTGAATATCAAGACATTATCTGAAGCGTTTTTATTTTGGTGTAACATATGTGTTTACAGTGAACCTTAACTTTTAATAAACAGATTGGTATGCAATGACATAGGCTAAGAATCTTTAACAAAATATATATAAATTGGAAAAATGTGTGAACAAATGAAAAAAAAATGATCCGCTCCACTTGATGACATCAAGCACAGTAATATTTTAGTGAAGAAAATATGAAATTGATGTTCAGTGATTAGTTTGGATGAATGAGAAAATGTAATTGTTTGATGCATAAAAATAACTCAGTTGCTGTATTTGATATTAAGCAGCAAAATATAGTGATTTGAATATTTGGGAAAACATCAAACCAGATTATGTAAAAAGAAAAAAAAAAGATGAAATTAGAAAATATATATTTTATGTTTATGAGTTCTGCCAATCAAAATTTTGTGGCAGAAATTGGGTGATTACCATGCAATTTTATTTTGGTAAAATTCTTAAATTATTAGAATGTTTATTATAATTTCTAATTAGTGACTTGTTATAATCAAAATCCGCCCTAAAGAGTGTCCTTTCTTTTATTAGGTATCAGAGTAGGTATCAAGATTTCTACTTCTATACAAATGTGATATTTCAGATCTGTACATAAAAAATTTGTTGAATATATAGGTTGAGAATTGTTCTGTGTCGCTCTCTCTCACACACACACGCATTCTCACTTTTATAGATATAATAGATAGATTACTCTAGATATATTTCCATATGTCTGAATACCCTATATACAAATTTTCAAATCTGTAGATAAAAAAATTTGTTGAGTATATAGGTTGAAAATTGTTCTCTCTCTCTCTCTCACACACACATTCTCAATTTTAGAGATATAATAGATAGATTATGCTAGATATATTTCCATATGTCTGAATACCCTATATACAAATTTTCTAATCTGTAGATCCAATATTTGTTGAATATATAGGTTGAAAATTGTTCTTACTCTCTCTCTCTCTCTCTCTGGCTACCTCACACACACATTCTAACTTTTATAGATATAATAGATAGATTATGCTAGATATATTTCCATATGTGTGAATACCCTATATACAAATTTTCTAATTTGTAGATAAAAAATTTGTAGAGTGCATAGGTTGAGAATTGTTCTCTCTATCTCTCACACACACACATTCTAACTTTTAATGATATAATAGATTATGCTAGATATATTTCGATATTTCTGAATACCCTATATATAAAAATTTGTTGAATGTATAGGTTGAGAACTGTTCCCTCTCTCTCTCTCTCTCTCTCTCGCTCACACACACACACATTCTCACTTTTATAGATATAATAGAAAGATTATCCTAGATATATTTCTATTTGTATGAATACTCTATATACAAATTTTAAAATCTGTAGATAAAGAATTTGTTGAGTATATGGGTTGAGAATTGTTCTCTCTCTCTCTCTCTCTCTCTCTCTCACACACACACACATTCTCACTTTTATAGATATAATAGATTATGCTAGATATATTTCCATATGTCTGAATACCCTATATACAAATTTTCAAATCTGTAGATAAAAAATTTTTTGAGTATATAGGTTGAGAATTGTTCTCTCTCTCTCTATCACACACATTCTCACTTTTATAGATATAATAGACAGATTATGCCAGATATATTGAAATATGTCTGAATGCCCAATATACAAATTTTGAAATCTGTAGATAAAAAATTTGTTGTATACATAGGTTGACAATTGTCCTCTCTCTCACACACACACACATTCTCACTTTTATACATATAATAGATAGATTATGCTAGATATATTTCTATATGTCTGAACACCCTATATACAAATGTTCAAATCTGTGGATAAAAAATTTGTTGAATGTATAGGTTGAGAATTTTTATCTCTCTCTTTTTCTCTCTCTCTCTCTCGCTATCTCACACACACGCATTCTCACTTTTATAGATAAAATAGATAGATTATGCTAGATATATATACCATATGTCTGAATACCCTATATACAAAGTTTCAAATCTGTAGATAAAAAATTTGTTGAATATATAGGTTTAGAATTGTTCTCTCTCTCTCTCTCTCTCACACACACATTCTAACTTTTGTAGTTATAATAGATAATGCTAGATATATTTCCATATGTCTGAATACCCTATATACAAATTTTCTAAACTGTAGGTAAAAAATTTGTTGAGTATGTAGGTTAAGAATTGTTCTCTCTCTCTCTCACACACACACACACACACAAGTTCTCACTTTTATAGATATAATAGATAGATTATGCTAGATATATTTCTATATGTCTGCCTACCCTATATACAAATTTCCAAATCTGTGCCCAAAAATGTGTGGAATATATAGGTTGAGAATTGTTCTCTCTCTCTCTCTCTCACACATATTCTCACTTTTATAGGTTATATAGGTTGAGAATTTTTTGCTCTTTCCATCACTCACATTCACACTTTTATAGATATAATACATAGATTATGCCAGATATATTTACATATGTCTGAATACCCAATATACACATTTTCAAATCTGTAGATAAAAAATTAGTTGAATATATAGGTTGAGAATTGTTCTCTCTCTCTCTCTTTCTCTCTCTCTCACACACACATTCTCACTTTTATAGATATAATAGATAGATTATGCTAGATATATTTCCATACGTCTTAATACCCTATATCCAAATTTTCTAATATGTAGATAAAAAATTTGTTGAATATATAGGGTGAGAATTTTCCTTCCTCTCTTTCTCTCTCTCTCTTTCTCACACACACACAAGCTGAAAATTGTTCTCTCTCTCTCTCTGACTCTCTCTCTCTCTCACACACACACACATGGTCATTTTATAGATATAATAGATAGGTTATGCTAGATATATTTCTATATGTCTGAATACCCTATATACAAATTTTTAAATCTGTAGATAAAAAATTTGTTGAGTATATAGGTTGAGAATTGTTCTTTCTCTCTCTCTCACACACACATTCTCACTTTTATAGATATAATAGATTATGCTAGATATATTTCCAAATGTCTGAATACCCTATATACAAATTTTCAAATCTGTAAAGATAGAATTTGTTGAATATATAGGTTGAGAATTGTTCTCTCTCTCTCTCTTTCACACACATTCTCACTTTTATAGATATAATAGATAGATTATGCTAGATATATTTCCTTATGTCTGAATACCCTATATACAAATTATCAAATCTGCAGATACAAAATTTGTTGAGTATATAGGTTGAGAATTGTTCTCTCTCTCTCTCTCTCTCTCACTCACTCACTCACTCACTCACACACACATTCTACCTTTTATAGATATAATAGATTATGCTAGATATATTTCCATATGTCTGAATACCCTGTATACAAATTTTCAGATCTGTACATAAAAATTAGTTGAATATATAGGTTGAGAATTGTTCTCTCTCTCTCTCTCTCGCAACCTTACACACACAACCACACGCAAACATTCTGACTTTTATAGATATAATAGATCGATTATGCTAGATATATTTCCATATGTCTGAATACCCAATATACAAATTTTCAAATCTGTAGGTATAAAATTTGTTGAATATATAGGTTGAGAATTGTTCTCTCTCTCTCACACACTCACATTCTCATTTTTATAGATATAATGTATAGATTATGCTAGATATATTTCTATATGTCTGAATACCCTATATACAAAGTTTAAAATCCGTAGATAAAAATACGTTGAGTATATAGGTTGAGAATTGTTCTCTCTCTCTCTTACGCACACACACACACACACACACCCACACACACACACACACACATTTTCACTTTTATAGATATAATAGATAGATTATGCTAGATATATTTCCATATGTCTGAATACCCTATATACAAATTTTCAGATCTGTACATAAAAATTAGTTGAATATATAGGTTGAGAATTGTTCTCTCTCTCTCTCTTCTCTCTCTCTCTTTCACACACATTCTCACTTTTCTAGATATAATAGATAGATTATGCTAGATATATTTCCATATGTCTGAATACCCTATATACAAATTTTCTAATCGGTAGATAAAAAATTTGTTGAATATATAGGGTGAGAATTGTACTTACTCTCTCTCTCTCTCTCTCACGCACACATTCTCACTTTTATGGATATAATAGATAGATTATGCTGGATATATTTCCATATGTCTGAATACCCTATATACAAATGGTCAAATCTGTAGATAACAAATTTATTGAATAGATAGGTTGAGAATTTTTCTCTCTCTCTCTCTCGCAACCTTACACACACAACCACACGCAAACATTCTGACTTTTATAGATATAATAGATCGATTATGCTAGATATATTTCCATATGTCTGAATACCCAATATACAAATTTTCAAATCTGTAGGTAAAAAATTTGTTAAATATATAGGTTGAGAATTGTTCTCTCTCTCTCACACACTCACATTCTCACTTTTATAGATATAATGTATAGATTATGCTAGATATATTTCTATATGTCTGAATACCCTATATACAAAGTTTAAAATCCGTAGATAAAAATACGTTGAGTATATAGGTTGAGAATTGTTCTCTCTCTCTCTTACGCACACACACACACACACACACACACACACACACACACACACACACATTTTCACTTTTATAGATATAATAGATAGATTATGCTAGATATATTTCCATATGTCTGAATACCCTATATACAAATTTTCAAATCTGTAGATAAAAAATGTATTGAATATATAGGTTGAGAATTGTTGTCTCTCTCTCTCTCTCTCTCTCTCTCTGGCTCTGAATACCCTATATACAAACTTTCAAATCTGTAGATAAAAAATTTGTTGAGTATATAGGTTGAGAATTGTTCTCTCTCTCTCACACGAAACTGTGCGCTCGGCTTCTTCCCCCCCTTCCCACCCCAAATGCTTGGGAAACTGTGCACTGTTTTTGTTGGTTTTCAAGCTGCCTCTTCCCCCCCCACACACACACACAGTTTAACAGTAGTAGGAGGTCAAGAGAAAGAGGGTGAGAGAGAGAGAAGAGTAAGTTGGTGAGAGAGAGAGAGAGAAAAGAGAAAGAGGGTGTTGGTTTTATATTTTTATTATTGTCTAATATTTTGAAAGCTGAATTTCTAATAAAATGTGCATCTATAGGAGATAATGCCTGGGAATGTGTTCCTCCCCCCCACAGTTTAACAGTGGTGTGACGTCAAGAGAAAGAGGGTGAGAGAGAGGGAAGAGTAAGTGGGTGAGAGAGAGAAAGAGAGAGAAAAAAAAAGAAAGACGGTGTTGGTTTTGTGAAAAAAGTTGTTATTTACAATTGTTCGCATTCTTGGCCTTTTGGTCAAGATCAAAGTGTAGTATCTGTTCTTCAGATGCTGCACTTCTATTTCTTGTTCTCTTTCGGTGGAGGAGAAATCCTCCACGACTGAGACAATTTTTATTTTTGTACCTTTTCTCCACGTTAAAAAACGACCCTGGTGTCTAACTCTGTCCCGTGGGGAGGCATAGTAAATAGGTACAATTGTTCGCCATTAGTGGATGTTGACGTCACGTCACGTGACATGACTAAGCGTTTTTTTTTTTTAGTATGAATAACATTTTTTGTTTTAATTATAAAGTCTACACTTAATTTTATAGAAAATGATGTATATATAATAGAAAAAAAAATTACTGGTTTTGTTGGATTCAAGTGGATCCCCCCCCCTCCAGTTTAAGAGATAGCAGGTCACGTGGTAATATACAAAATGGCTAGCGTAAATATAAAGATCGGTTTTTTTATCGACGAATATTTTGAAAGCTGAATTTTTTTTTATTCCTGTACATTTTTTCCTGATATTTTTCGTTAAAACTCTTGTATAAATACTATTTTTAACCAGTTAAATACGTTGGAGACATTGTCATGGAGTTTAATAATCTCTAGAACAAAGCAGAAGAGAAATTACAAAAGTATCGGTAAAACAAAGTGTTTGTTTACATTTGTTCGCCATTACTGGATGTTGACGTCACGTCACGTGACATGACTAAGCGTTTTTGGATTATGTAATATTAACATTAAAATGACAGGTTTTTTTGGGGGCCCCCCTAGGAGAGAAATGATCAGTTCACCCCCTTTTAATGGTCCGTTTGGTGTGGAATTTCGATATTTGTCATGCGGGTGATCAAGGTTCAATATGATACATAATTTGTCAACTTTGGTTGTGTCTGTCAAAAGTTTGAGCTGACGTCACGTCACGTGACACGTATTGAATAACGTTAAAATGACAGGTTTTTTGGGGGGCCCCCCTAGGAGAAAAACGATCAGTTGACCCCTTTCTACTGGTCCGTTTGACGTGAAATTTCGATATTTGTCATCCGGGTGATCAAGGTGCAATATGATACCAAATTTGTCAACTCTGGTTCCGTCTTTCAAAAGTTTTAGCGTTACAAACAAACATACATACATACATACATACACACCGATTTTTGCCTTTTATATATATAGACTAGCAGGGCTACCCGGCGTTGCTCGGGACCGTATAAACAATGAAAAAAACAAAAGCAGATATTGAATATATGTTTTATTCTTAGGGGAGAGGAATCTTTCATCTCTATGTATTATTTGTTTTATCTACCCTAGGACTGGTATTGTTCATGTTTTATCCCTAGCGTAGGTAATTTACAGCATGTATATGAAATTGTTTTACCTTAGGGAGAAGAGAACAGGTAATATACAACATAATGTGTCTATATTACATCCCTGGCAAAGCCTAGAAACCAGCTAGAACATGTATTTCAGTCAATCTTTATTACATCCTGGGCTATGCCGGGAAACCAGCTAATCTCTATTTAGTGACTTGACCACCAAAATACCTCCCTAAGTGTGTCCTTTCTTTTGAACTTATTAGATATAGGTATCTAGAAATTTGTGTGAAATTTTGTTGAATGCATTGTTCACTATGATTTTCTTATTGTTCTACACAATATCAACTGTAGCGAAATAACACAGTAAACTTAGTGTAGTGTTAGAATAAAGAGCAAAGGAAAAAATTAGAATCATATTCTGTAATTGCAAATCTAAATTTGCTAGCGTGTACCAGTATTTGCCAGGTTGTGGAAATTTGGAATTTATAACATATGTAGTGGCCTTTTCCTAGATACCTATTTTTATAATTGTTTCAGTACATTGCTACAAAATGTGACATTTGTTGGCGTTTGTAAAAAAAATCATGAATGTGCTTATATTCCAAAAAAGAAAATATCAGTGCACAGTATTGAAAGTGTTTGAGATTCAAAAGTCTGTAACATTTCTACTAACTTCATAAGATGTCATGTGAGAAACTTAATTGAATATCAAGACATTATCTGAAGCGTTTTTATTTTGGTGTAACGTATGTGTTTACAGTGAACCTTAACTTTTAATAAACAGATTGGTATGCAATGACATAGGCTAGGAATCTTAGACAAAATATATATAAATTGGAAAAATGTGTGAACAAATGAAAAAAAAATGATCCGCTCTACTTGATGACATCAAGCACAGTAATATTTTAGTGAAGAAAATATGAAATTGATGTTCAGTGATTAGTTTGGATGAATGAGAAAATGTAATTGTTTGATGCGTAAAAATAACTCATTTGCTGTATTTAATATTAAGCAGCAAAATATAGTGATTTGAATATTTAGGAAAACATCAACCCAGATTATGTAAAAAAAAAGAGATGAAATTAGAAAATATATATTTTATGCTTATGAGTTTTGCCAATTAAAATTTTGTGGCAGAAATTGGGTGATTACCATGCAATTTTATTTTGGTAAAATTCTTAAATTATTTCAATGTTTATTATAATTTCTAATTAGTGACTTGTTATCATCAAAATCCGCCCCAAAGAGTGTCCTTTCTTTTATTAGGTATCAGAATAGATATCCAGATTTCTACTTCTATACAAATGTGATATTGTAGTACAGTAAATGTCAAATTGTTTTTCAAGTATTAGTTTGTAACGTTTGTACTGACTTCATCAGATGTCATGTAAGGAACTGAATTCTATTTAAGACTTTATCTGAAGTGTTTTTATTTTGGTAGATCATGTGTGAGTACACTGTAGTAATTGCGCTGATAGCATGTTAACTACAAATGACAAAAGATAAATCAATTTCTGATTCAGCTACACAATATAAACTAAAGGAAATCAAATTTGCAAAATAAAAGAAAAATGTAGTTATGGGTTAGTTTGGAGTTAGAATAAAAAGCCAACAAAACAGTTAGTTTATATTGTGTAGACTGTTTAATTAACTTTGTTCATTTCTGATAGTATTGAGAGTGGTCAATGAAAACCTTAATTTCTGACAAAATACTGTAATTTTCTTAGATACCCATTCGTAAAAAGTACCTTTTTTGTGAAAAAAAAAAAAACACTCCCCAGATCACCTTCACCACCTAAAACACAAAAACAAAAATATCTTTATTCTTCAAATATTGTGGTTGACTGGAGGGCGGGCTGAGCACTCCCAAAAAGGTAGGAGCCAGGGAACTTCTCCTCCCAGAAAGGGGGCCCGGGAAGGCTTCCCTGTCCCCATATTTTTTTTTTTTTTGTGTGTAAGGTTGATCTCTTTCCGAATGGAGTAAGCGGAACCGACAGGGGGGGGGGTCAATCAACCATACAAAAGGATATCTATCTCTTAGTTGAAAGAGGGAAGGTCTCCCTGTCCTCCCATACCCCTTCTGAGAGAAGTTTCCCCAGCTCTCAGCTTTGGGGGGGGGGGTAGGAGGGCTTAGCCCGCCCTCAAGGCAAATAGTTTGACTGTCTGCCTTATATAAAAAGGCGATTTTAGCTGGTCAGGTGGTATGACCTGCATTGACTATTTTTCCTCCACCTGTTGACCTTCCTTAATATTTATTTTTATTAATAAACACATTTTATTTTAATATTAATATTTATTTGTAATAATAAACACATTATATTATTTTAAATATTAATATTTATTTTTAATAATAAACACATATTATTTTAAATATTAATATTTATTTATAATAATAAACACATTTTATTCTACTTTAAATATTAATATTTATTTTTAATAATAAAAACAATTTTATTTGAATATTAATATGTATTTTTAATAATAAACACATTTTTATTTTAATATTAATATTTATTTTTAATAATGAACACATTTTATTATTTTAAATATTATTATTTATTTTTAATAATAAACACATTTTATGTTATTTTTAATATTAATACTTATTGTTAATAATAAACACCTTTTATTATTGTAAATGTTAATATTAATTTTTAATAATAAACACATGTTATTTTATTTTAAATATTAATATTTACTTTTAATAATAAACACATGTTATTATTTTAAATATTAATATTTATTGTTAATAATAAGCACATTTTATAATTTTAAATAGTAATATTTATATTCATTAATAAACACATTTTATTTTATATTAAATATTAATATTTATTGTTATTAATGAACACATATTTTAAATATTAATAATTATTTGTAATACTAACTCATTTTATTATTGTAAATGTTAATATTTATTTTTAATAATTATTGTTATTTAATAATAATATCTTCTTTTTTTTACTGTTTATGTCTAACTTTTATCGACTTTTTCTTTTTTAATAGCATATTCTTTAAATGAATAGAAAAATTATTTCCCAACTTTTAGACCCCGGTTATTTGGATGATAGTCGATAAAAGTGATTAAAAGAGAGATTCATGAACATTAACGTTGTCATATAAAAAGAAAATGCTAATAAGAAGTGTTTTTAATCAATGTAACATATTTATTCAACTCTGTCATATATTTGTTTGATGACAACTTTTTCGAATCTGTGTACAGTAAAAACGATATACTTACATAGGATTTTGAAAGCATTTAAACTGTCGAAGAGTTTTATTATAAATAAAAGAGTTTAGCTTGTTGAAATTAATGGACTTTTTTGTTGTATTTATTAACTGTTTTATTCTTTTTATCAAACAAAAATAGAATTTTTATAATGACATATTATGGACTGTTTTTCGAACATCGAAATTTTAAAATTAGTTTTATTTAAAAAAAAAAAAAGACTCGCCATTAGTGGACGGTCAAAAGACAAATATATAACAAATAAATGTTATCAAAGGCAAGATAAGCTACTTTTCTATCCAACTGGATATATTTTTTGTGTTTTTATTCAATGTAACATATTTATTCAGCTCGAAAAACATACAGTGTTTAGCGATGTATTCGAAAAATGTACATGGGGGGGGGGGTTCGTGAATTTAAAAAAAAAACGATAGTCTAAAATATTATTTTCGATTTATTGGAAAGAACATAAAATTTCACATTGACCCTGAAAATATCGTAAAAATAGAATCAATAGAAAAATTTTGATAGATTTTAAAATGTAAAAAATTGTAAAATATTGAGTTCGGAAAATTCATTACTTTTTTAAAAAAAAAATATTTGGGTTTGTATTATTGTACACGTAGATTCAAAAAAGTTGTCAAAAGACAAATATATAACAAATAAATGTTATCAAAGGCATCTGGATATATTTTTTGTGTTTTTATTCAATGTAACATGTTTATTCAGCTCGAAAAACATACAGTATTTACCGATGTATTCGAAAAATGCCACCCGTTGTTTACAAAGGAAGTGACGGTTTCTTTTTAAAAACAATGTTTACAAAATGTCTAAGCCCGTTTATCTTGACAACTTCCGGTTTTGCCGCCGGCCGGCTGCGAATAGCATAAATAAATAACTGTTGCCAGAATTTAACGAATTTTTATTTTTTAATAGCATTTTCTTAAAACGAATAGAAAAATAATTTCCCATGAAAAAAAAAAAGAAAATGCTATTTAATATAATAAAAATTACTGAGATAAAAATATAAAAAATACGTACGTAACATCAGAAACACACCGACTTGTTTTAAAGAGAAAGTGTGTGTGTGTGTGAGAGAGAGAGAGAGAGAGAGAGAGAGGGAAGAGAAAGCGGTGTATAGTGAATTTTGTTCCTTTTCGAAGCAGCACAAAAATCAAGTGTTTCCATAGTAACCAAACCGGTGCATAGTGAAGTTGGGAATTAGATTCGCCACTAGTGGACGTTGACGTCACGTCACGTGACATGACTAAGCGTTTTTAAACGAATAGAAAAATAGAAAGAGGGTGATAGAGAAAGTGACCGTATAAACAATGAAAAAACAAAAGCAGATATTGAATATATGTTTTATTCTTAGGGGAGAGGAATCTTTCATCTCTATGTGATTATTTGTTTTATCTACCCTAGGACTGGTATTGTTCATGTTTTATCCCTAGCGTAGGTAATTTACAGCATGTATATGAAATTGTTTTACCTTAGGGAGAAGAGAACAGGTAATATACAACATAATGTGTCTATATTACATCCCTGGCAACGCCTAGAAACCAGCTAGAACATGTATTTCAGTCAATCTTTATTATATCCTGGGCTATGCCGGGAAACCAGCTAATCTCTTTTTAGTGACTTGACCACCAAAATACCTCCCTAAGTGTGTCCTTTCTTTTGAACTTATTAGATATAGGTATCTAGAAATGTGTGTGAAATTTTGTTGAATGCATTGTTCACTATGATTTTCTTATTGTTCTACACAATATCAACTGTAGCGAAATAACACAGTAAACTTAGTGTAGTGTTAGAATAAAGAGCAAAGGAAAAAATTAGAATCATATTTTGTAATTGCAAATCTAAATTTGCTAGCATGTACCAGTATTTGCCAGGTTGTGGAAATTTGGAACTTATAACATATGTAGTGGCCTTTTCCTAGATACCTATTGCTAAAAATTATACTTTCATTTTGTTAGAAAAATCTCTCTTCAGATGCCGTGCATCATTCAAAATAAAAACAAATATTTTTATAATTGTTTCAGTATATTGCTACACAATGTGAAAGTTTTTAACGTTTGTAAAAAAAATCATGAATGTGCTTATATTGCAAAAAAGAAAATATCAGTGCACAGTATTGAAAGTGTTTGAGATTCAAAAGTCTGTAACATTTCTACTAACTTCATAAGATGTCATGTGAGAAACTGAATTGAATATCAAGACATTATCTGAAGCGTTTTTATTTTGGTGTAACATATGTGTTTACAGTGAACCTTAACTTTTAATAAACAGATTGGTATGCAATGACATAGGCTAAGAATCTTTAAAATATATATAAATTGGAAAAATGTGTGAACAAATGAAAAAAAAATGATCCGCTCCACTTGATGACATCAAGCACAGTAATATTTTAGTGAAGAAAATATGAAATTGATGTTCAGTGATTAGTTTGGATGAATGAGAAAATGTAATTGTTTGATGCATAAAAATAACTCAGTTGCTGTATTTGATATTAAGCAGCAAAATATAGTGATTTGAATATTTGGGAAAACATCAAACCAGATTATGTAAAAAGAAAAAAAAAAGATGAAATTAGAAAATATATATTTTATGTTTATGAGTTCTGCCAATCAAAATTTTGTGGCAGAAATTGGGTGATTACCATGCAATTTTATTTTGGTAAAATTCTTAAATTATTAGAATGTTTATTATAATTTCTAATTAGTGACTTGTTATAATCAAAATCCGCCCTAAAGAGTGTTCTTTCTTTTATTAGGTATCAGAGTAGGTATCAAGATTTCTACTTCTATACAAATGTGATATTTCAGATCTGTACATAAAAAATTTGTTGAATATATAGGTTGAGAATTGTTCTGTGTCGCTCTCTCTCACACACACACGCATTCTCACTTTTATAGATATAATAGATAGATTACTCTAGATATATTTCCATATGTCTGAATACCCTATATACAAATTTTCAAATCTGTAGATAAAAAAATTTGTTGAGTATATAGGTTGAAAATTGTTCTCTCTCTCTCACACACACATTCTCAATTTTAGAGATATAATAGATAGATTATGCTAGATATATTTCCATATGTCTGAATACCCTATATACAAATTTTCTAATCTGTAGATCAAATATTTGTTGAATATATAGGTTGAAAATTGTTCGTACTCTCTCTCTCTCTCTCTCTCTCTGGCTACCTCACACACACATTCTAACTTTTATAGATATAATAGATAGATTATGCTAGATATATTTCCATATGTGTGAATACCCTATATACAAATTTTCTAATTTGTAGATAAAAAATTTGTAGAGTGCATAGGTTGAGAATTGTTCTCTCTATCTCTCACACACACACATTCTAACTTTTAAAGATATAATAGATTATGCTAGATATATTTCGATATTTCTGAATACCCTATATATAAAAATTTGTTGAATGTATAGGTTGAGAACTGTTCTCTCTCTCTCTCTCTCTCTCTCTCGCTCACACACACACACATTCTCACTTTTATAGATATAATAGAAAGATTATCCTAGATATATTTCTATTTGTATGAATACTCTATATACAAATTATAAAATCTGTAGATAAAGAATTTGTTGAGTATATGGGTTGAGAATTGTTCTCTCTCTCTCTCTCTCTCACACACACACACATTCTCACTTTTATAGATATAATAGATTATGCTAGATATATTTCCATATGTCTGAATACCCTATATACAAATTTTCAAATCTGTAGATAAAAAATTTGTTGAGTATATAGGTTGAGAATTGTTCTCTCTCTCTCTATCACACACATTCTCACTTTTATAGATATAATAGACAGATTATGCCAGATATATTAAAATATGTCTGAATGCCCAATATACAAATTTTGAAATCTGTAGATAAAAAATTTGTTGTATACATAGGTTGACAATTGTCCTCTCTCTCACACACACACACATTCTCACTTTTATACATATAATAGATAGATTATGCTAGATATATTTCTATATGTCTGAACACCCTATATACAAATGTTCAAATCTGTGGATAAAAAATTTGTTGAATGTATAGGTTGAGAATTTTTATCTCTCTCTTTTTCTCTCTCTCTCTCTCGCTATCTCACACACACGCATTCTCACTTTTATAGATAAAATAGATAGATTATGCTAGATATATTTCCATATGTCTGAATACCCTATATACAAAGTTTCAAATCTGTAGATAAAAAATTTGTTGAATATATAGGTTTAGAATTGTTCTCTCTCTCTCTCACACACACATTCTATATTATATATATATAATATTTGTTTTTATTTTGAATGATGCAGGGCATCTGAAGAGAGATTTTTCTAACAAAATGAAAGTATAATTTTTAGCAATAGGTATCTAGGAAAAGGCCACTACATATGTTATAATGTGAAAGTTTTTAACGTTTGTAAAAAAAATCATGAATGTGCTTATATTGCAAAAAAGAAAATATCAGTGCACAGTATTGAAAGTGTTTGAGATTCAAAAGTCTGTAACATTTCTACTAACTTCATAAGATGTCATGTGAGAAACTGAATTGAATATCAAGACATTATCTGAAGCGTTTTTATTTTGGTGTAACATATGTGTTTACAGTGAACCTTAACTTTTAATAAACAGATTGGTATGCAATGACATAGGCTAAGAATCTTTAAAATATATATAAATTGGAAAAATGTGTGAACAAATGAAAAAAAAATGATCCGCTCCACTTGATGACATCAAGCACAGTAATATTTTAGTGAAGAAAATATGAAATTGATGTTCAGTGATTAGTTTGGATGAATGAGAAAATGTAATTGTTTGATGCATAAAAATAACTCAGTTGCTGTATTTGATATTAAGCAGCAAAATATAGTGATTTGAATATTTGGGAAAACATCAAACCAGATTATGTAAAAAGAAAAAAAAAAGATGAAATTAGAAAATATATATTTTATGTTTATGAGTTCTGCCAATCAAAATTTTGTGGCAGAAATTGGGTGATTACCATGCAATTTTATTTTGGTAAAATTCTTAAATTATTAGAATGTTTATTATAATTTCTAATTAGTGACTTGTTATAATCAAAATCCGCCCTAAAGAGTGTCCTTTCTTTTATTAGGTATCAGAGTAGGTATCAAGATTTCTACTTCTATACAAATGTGATATTTCAGATCTGTACATAAAAAATTTGTTGAATATATAGGTTGAGAATTGTTCTGTGTCGCTCTCTCTCACACACACACGCATTCTCACTTTTATAGATATAATAGATAGATTACTCTAGATATATTTCCATATGTCTGAATACCCTATATACAAATTTTCAAATCTGTAGATAAAAAAATTTGTTGAGTATATAGGTTGAAAATTGTTCTCTCTCTCTCACACACACATTCTCAATTTTAGAGATATAATAGATAGATTATGCTAGATATATTTCCATATGTCTGAATACCCTATATACAAATTTTCTAATCTGTAGATCAAATATTTGTTGAATATATAGGTTGAAAATTGTTCGTACTCTCTCTCTCTCTCTCTGGCTACCTCACACACACATTCTAACTTTTATAGATATAATAGATAGATTATGCTAGATATATTTCCATATGTGTGAATACCCTATATACAAATTTTCTAATTTGTAGATAAAAAATTTGTAGAGTGCATAGGTTGAGAATTGTTCTCTCTATCTCTCACACACACACACACATTCTAACTTTTAAAGATATAATAGATTATGCTAGATATATTTCGATATTTCTGAATACCCTATATATAAAAATTTGTTGAATGTATAGGTTGAGAACTGTTCTCTCTCTCTCTCTCTCTCTCTCTCTCTCTCGCTCACACACACACACATTCTCACTTTTATAGATATAATAGAAAGATTATCCTAGATATATTTCTATTTGTATGAATACTCTATATACAAATTTTAAAATCTGTAGATAAAGAATTTGTTGAGTATATGGGTTGAGAATTGTTCTCTCTCTCTCTCTCTCTCTCTCTCTCACACACACACACACACATTCTCACTTTTATAGATATAATAGATTATGCTAGATATATTTCCATATGTCTGAATACCCTATATACAAATTTTCAAATCTGTAGATAAAAAATTTGTTGAGTATATAGGTTGAGAATTGTTCTCTCTCTCTCTATCACACACATTCTCACTTTTATAGATATAATAGACAGATTATGCCAGATATATTAAAATATGTCTGAATGCCCAATATACAAATTTTGAAATCTGTAGATAAAAAATTTGTTGTATACATAGGTTGACAATTGTCCTCTCTCTCACACACACACACATTCTCACTTTTATACATATAATAGATAGATTATGCTAGATATATTTCTATATGTCTGAACACCCTATATACAAATGTTCAAATCTGTGGATAAAAAATTTGTTGAATGTATAGGTTGAGAATTTTTATCTCTCTCTTTTTCTCTCTCTCTCTCTCGCTATCTCACACACACGCATTCTCACTTTTATAGATAAAATAGATAGATTATGCTAGATATATTTCCATATGTCTGAATACCCTATATACAAAGTTTCAAATCTGTAGATAAAAAATTTGTTGAATATATAGGTTTAGAATTGTTCTCTCTCTCTCTCACACACACATTCTAACTTTTGTAGTTATAATAGATAGATTATGCTAGATATATTTCCATATGTCTGAATACCCTATATACAAATTTTCTAAACTGTAGGTAAAAAAATTGTTGAGTATGTAGGTTAAGAATTGTTCTCTCTCTCTCTCACACACACACACACACAAGTTCTCACTTTTATAGATATAATAGATAGATTATGCTAGATATATTTCTATATGTCTGCCTACCCTATATACAAATTTCCAAATCTGTGCCCAAAAATGTGTGGAATATATAGGTTGAGAATTGTTCTCTCTCTCTCTCTCTCACACATATTCTCACTTTTATAGGTTATATAGGTTGAGAATTTTTTGCTCTTTCCATCACTCACATTCACACTTTTATAGATATAATACATAGATTATGCCAGATATATTTACATATGTCTGAATACCCAATATACACATTTTCAAATCTGTAGATAAAAAATTAGTTGAATATATAGGTTGAGAATTGTTCTCTCTCTCTCTCTTTCTCTCTCTCTCACACACACATTCTCACTTTTATAGATATAATAGATAGATTATGCTAGATATATTTCCATACGTCTGAATACCCTATATCCAAATTTTCTAATATGTAGATAAAAAATTTGTTGAATATATAGGGTGAGAATTTTCCTTCCTCTCTTTCTCTCTCTCTCTTTCTCACACACACACAAGCTGAAAATTGTTCTCTCTCTCT
>NC_136508.1:52307749-52352749 GCF_053919585.1 Euprymna scolopes
CGTGGTAATATACAAAATGGCTAGCGTAAATATAAAGATCGGTTTTTTTATCGACGAATATTTTGAAAGCTGAATTTTTTTTTATTCCTGTACATTTTTTCCTGATATTTTTCGTTAAAACTCTTGTATAAATACTATTTTTAACCAGTTAAATACGTTGGAGACATTGTCATGGAGTTTAATAATCTCTAGAACAAAGCAGAAGAGAAATTACAAAAGTATCGGTAAAACAAAGTGTTTGTTTACATTTGTTCGCCATTACTGGATGTTGACGTCACGTCACGTGACATGACTAAGCGTTTTTGGATTATGTAATATTAACATTAAAATGACAGGTTTTTTTGGGGGCCCCCCTAGAAGAGAAATGATCAGTTCACCCCCTTTTAATGGTCCGTTTGGTGTGGAATTTCGATATTTGTCATGCGGGTGATCAAGGTTCAATATGATACATAATTTGTCAACTTTGGTTGTGTCTGTCAAAAGTTTGAGCTGACGTCACGTCACGTGACACGTATTGAATAACGTTAAAATGACAGGTTTTTTGGGGGGCCCCCCTAGGAGAAAAACGATCAGTTGACCCCTTTCTACTGGTCCGTTTGACGTGAAATTTCGATATTTGTCATCCGGGTGATCAAGGTGCAATATGATACCAAATTTGTCAACTCTGGTTCCGTCTTTCAAAAGTTTTAGCGTTACAAACAAACATACATACATACATACATACACACCGATTTTTGCCTTTTATATATATAGATGTGATCCGTCAAAACAGTTGACAGAAAATATTTTTTAATTGAAGCTTAAGATTTATTGATTACTAGCTAGAGGCTCGGCGTTGCCCGATCGTAAAATACGCATAAATATTATTTTCTAATTAATACAGAAGTTTTATTTATCATAAACAAAAATATCGTAGGTATTAAATATAACGGGACATATGCATGTGAGTATTATGTTTTTTTTCTAAAGCGTTCACTTCTTATAAGTAAAAAAAATACTCGAGCTGAGATCGCAATGACATCTAAAGACAGTGATAGCAATTAGACCAGTTTAATACGATCTTTACAAGTTTTTTTAAACATACTTATTCTTAACATAAAGAAGCTGTCATATTTCACGGCCGTATGTCCGTATTCGTGAAACACTTGTCAAACTGATGAAAATCCGATGATTCCAAAGACCAATTTTTCAATTTTTATCTCTCAGCAGCCCTTTAGTCCGGATGAAAACTGATAAAAAAGTTTTACCCATGTCTGAATACCCTAAATACCAAATTTCAAGCCAGCAGATCAAAAGTTCGGTGAGCATATAGGTTGAGAAATGTCCTCACCCACATATTCTCACTTTTATTGACAAACTAGATGTACCCGGCGCTTGCTGGTATTAAGTATAGGATATAATTCGTTAAAAATGAAGTGGAAAAAAAAACAAAACAAAACAAAAAAAAAAAAAACGGAAAGAAACTGAGACATGTGCTTGTAAGTGTTATGTTTTTTTTTCTAAATAGTTCACTTTTTGTAAGAAAAAAAAAATCAAGCTGAGATCGAAACCAAAATCTAAACACAGTGAGTCTAGAACGATAGCAATTAGGCCAACTTCTCACTATCTTTGTAAAGTGTTTCAAACCTCCTTATTATTAACATAATGTGAACGATTCGTGTATGCACAGTCGTGAAACAGAAAAAATACGATGACACCCAAGTACCAATTTTTTAATTTTTACTACTTAGCAGCTCCTTTTTCCGATTAAAATCCGATTAATAATATTTCCACGTGTCTGAATATTCTGTATACTAAATTTTAAGTCCGTAGATAAAAAATCCGTTGAGTATATAGGTTGAGAAATGTCTTCACACAACCAAACATTCTCACTTTTATAGATATACCAGAATATGTATCTGGCGTTGCTCGGTATTAAAAGTAACGTAATTAAAAACAAAAAAGAAATGATAAAAAAAAACAAAAAAAAAACCTGAAACATGTGCATGCAAGTAACCTGTTTTTTTCTAAACAGTAAGGAAAAATCTGAGATCGAAAACCAAACCTAAAGACAGCGAGTTAAGTATGGTAACCATTAGGCCGGTCTGGCATGATCTTTAAAAGGTGTTTTCAAATCTACTTATTTTAAACATGATTTATTTATTATATAAACCATGCACGCATGCGCATTCGTTAAACAGTTAGCAAACAGATAAAAATCTGACAACCCCCACGTACCAATTTTTCAACTTTGAGACCTTTGCAGCTTTCTTTTTTTTCTGATGAAAACCGATTAAAACGTTTTCCACATGTCTGAATATCCTATATACCGAATTTCAAGTCTGTACATCAAAACTCCGTTGAGTATATAGGTTGAGAAGTACCCTCATACACACATCCTCACTTTTATAGACATATAAATGGATAGATTTTTTAAAGACCGTAATGGTGTCGGTGGTTGGTGTTCTTCATTGCATATTGGAACTGAGATTCACGGAAATGTATTTAAGTCGCCATTTCTTGATAAGAGCTTAAATAATTTTTTCTTCTTCAGTCCATTTTGTTCTACATTATTCTATTTTTCGATAATTAAAAAAAAAATTTTTTTTATATGGTCAGCTTTTGTGGATAATATAAGCTGGTTTCCGCATTACAGTATTTCCCTTACAATTTCAACTATTTTCATCAACGCCGTCCGGTATCACTCTTCCCTTTGATTCCTATTTCTCATAGTCTTCTGTTTATGGTCTCTAAGCTGTTCTTAATGCTCCAATAACTATTCGCATTATATTGACTTTCTTAATGCTATTACTTTAAGTTTTCTGTGCATTGTTTCCGTTGTTTTGTCTCCTTGACCTTTACCTTGTGAAGTGCTGGGACGGCCAACGCCACACTTTGTTATTTTGTCCTTTATTTGGCTTCCTTGCTTTCAATAAGTTTACATTTGCCTTTTGCTTAGGTTTTGTCTTTAGTTTCAAATCTATCCACCGATAATTATGGCTTTGCAAAGATAACAAAGGGTAGAGTATTAACGTCCACATATTTTATGTCACACGATCGTAAAATATGTCTTGTAGATGCATCAAAGATGGTCTCTAGTGAGGCGCGGTCTTCAAAGTCAAGGTTTTGCAAAGTAATAAAATGAAGTCTATATATATATATATATATATATATATATAATATATATATTTATATATATATACACATACACACATATATATATATACTTCATTTACTCACATAATTAATATACGAAAATATAATTTTACGCGTAAATTTTCAGTATTTACTTGCTCAATACATAGGTAGAGTAAGGTAGTAAGTTATAAAAATATATATGGCAATTAAGCTACACAGAATATTCCGCGTTTCATTCTCGTGAGAATTCGTAAGGCTTTATGCTAAGCCTGACGAATTCTCACGAGAATAAAACGCGGAATAATCTGTGTAGCTCAATTGCCATATATATATATATATATATTTGTAACTTACTATATATATATATATATATATATATATATATATATATATATATATATATCCGTCCTTTCATTTCTTTCTAAAAACATGACTTTTATACACAAATTTATATAAAATGCTAATATGGTTTAGGGTAATACTCAAAGACGATATCGTCGTATGAATTAGCCCAAGCAAAACCATCGACCACGTCACATGTTATTTTAATTTGGGCGTTGTTAGTCACGTACACATTACCGAAATATCATTTACATATTCTAGTGAGGTTTAAACATTTAAAAAAGGTTTTGAAAATATACAACTGTAAAAAAAAAGGTTTAAGAAGTAAAATTCAATTTTATAATGTTGCGTTGCTGGATTTCTAGGTGATTGCATACACCACTATGAGAGATGAATTTTGATGAAATAAAAAAAAAACCATTAAAAATGGCGTGCAATGAAAATGCGTGAACGCGTTGAAAAAATCTTTACATTTCGCAAGAAAATTCCAAGTGAATCACAAAGTTTTGCATTTTGTTTGTTTGCTTTGTAAAATACTATTTTGTGAATATTTTAGAAGTGGAAACATTTTTATTATTTATAAATTAAACTAAGTAAAAGTACATATATGAATAAAGCATAGACGATATATAATTACTTATATAATTATAATTATATATATATAATTATGATTATATATATAATTATAATTATATATATATATAGTTGAAAGTTTCTCTCGTTCTTTCTCTCTCCTTACACACACACACACACACACACACACACACACACACACACACACACACACACATATATATATATATATATATATATATATATATATATATATATATATATATATACTGGCATGGGTGCCCGGCGTTGCCCGGGTGTTTGGAGATGTATGCTGAGCAAAAAAAGGGTAATTTATTTTTAAATTTGACCCCTACTACAAACTCTTAAAATTTATTGTTTTGGGCTCAAAAATGTATTAAGTTAGATCCATGTCCAATGTACCTATATCTAAAATTTCAAGTGTGTAGATCCCAGATTATCCGAGTAGTTTGGTAAAGTTCTCAAAGGTCAAATCGTTGATCTTTGACCCCTTAATAGCTAAATTTCTGGCAGAAAACTGATCACATCGATTTCCCCAAATCTCAGTACCCTGTATATTCAATTTCGAATCTGTAGACTGAAAATTAACAGAGTCATTGCGAAGGAAAATGTACACAGACACACAGACAGATGGACAGACAGACACACAGACACGTTCACTTATATATATATTATAATATAATGTAATATATATTACAGTGTCATGCATTTTTCTTTCTTCTTAAGCAAAGACTTACTAATTTTTCTGAGGAGTATATGCACGAAAAGTATACTGACATTAGTGTTAACTGATTGTTTCTGCATAACAAAATAGACCTGTCAAAAATATATCAAAATTTGAACATGCTGGAGAGCTGTTTTGTATGAAAAATAACTATTTGGATCTTGGAATGTAAATATATAGATATTCCACACACACACACACACACACACACACACACACACACACACACACACACAGACACACACATATATATATATAGTAAGCTATAAAATATATATAGCAATTAAGCTACACAGAATATTCCGCGTTTCATCCACGCTAGGATTCGTCACGCTTATATATATATATATATATATATATATATATATATATATATATATATATATATATATATATATATAATACGCAACAATACAAACCAAACTATTACCACTCACATCAGCAAACACAATCAAAAATCCATTTCCACAGACGCTACATCACCAACACAAACAACCAAAAAATACCTTTACTAAACAACCCTTACCAAAATTTCTCAACAATGCAAAACAATTACCAAAGACATCACATAATTCAAAACAATGCCTAAAACACCCACCCCTCATATTCCACGCAAAGATGCAAACTTCCAAGACACCTTCCTCATCACCGGGCACTCGAAAAATCCGTAATAATAATGACATAACTATAAAAGAAGCAGACAAAGGCATTGTCGTAGTAATCATGGACAAAACTTACTATGAAACAAAAATTATAGAACTACTAGATGACAAACACTACTATAAACCCATTAGTACCAACATAGATAACACAACCATTTAAAAAAAATCACAAACCTTTGTACAACACACAATGAAATATTTAAAAAAGAGAGAAAAGGACTTCCTCCCGAATTTCATTACAAAGACAAACAACTTCTAAAACAAATCTCACGAAATAAAACATGCCATCAATACACAAAACTCTTATTAGCGCCCCAAACCCTAGTGACCTTATATTTTGACCCATTGTAGCAGGACCAGTTGGTCCGACAATCATACTTAGCAACTTAATAGACATCTTATTACAACCTTTCACAGATCAAGTTAAGAGCTACATAAGGGACGACATTCACTTTCTTACTACCTTACCACATACAGTAGAAAACGGAGCACTATTAGTTACATTTGACGTTAGCAGTTTATATAGTAACATACCCCATGAATTAGGAAAAGAAGCAATAACATTTTGAATCAACAGACACGCACAAACACTACACCCTAGATTCACAAAACAATTCATCATTGATAGTATAGACATAATCCTAAATATTAATTCCTTCGAATTCAACAATGGCAACTACATTCAAACACTAGGTACAGCAATGGGAACGAAAATGGCACCAACGTACGCAACCCTTACACTAGCTTACCTAGAAGAAATTTTATATGAAAAGACAGAACAAAAATTATAAAAAAAAACTGTTTATAGAATCCTGGAAAAGATACCTTCATGATTGCTTCATCTAGTGGAAACCTACAACGGGGGGGGGGGACATCACAGACTTATACATCATATTCCAAAACCTACACCCCAAAATTAAATTCACCATAGAACAAAGCTCTACAGAATTACCCTTCCTAGATATACTGATAAAAATTAAAGACAACATTTTCTCACTGACATCTACCGACAACCCACAGACACCGAACAATACCTACACTTTAAAAGTCACCACCCTAAAAGCTGCATAAATGTCATTCGCTACACCCTAGCACGTAGAATCTGCACCATAGTCATGGACAAAAGCCTTCGGACAATCCGACTCAAGGAACTACGAATAAATCTAAGAAAAAGAAAATACTCACCACAACTTATAGACAAAAGGATCCAACTTGCGATAAATATACTAGTAGAAGATTTGAGAACCCATAAAGAACGAAACAAAGAACAAATCCTAACATACGTCCCCACACACAACACAAACAACCCAGAACTTTTCACAGAGATAACGAAAAATCTCGTCCTACTTAACTAAAACAGCAAACTAAACAACTTCCTTAAAACAACAAAAATAATAAAAAGCAAACGCCAACCCCAAAACCTAAAACACATTCTTACTTCATCCAAACTCAATCAGGACAAAACAAAAGGAGTCACAAAATGCAACTAACAACGATGTGGAGTCTGCAACATAATATTAGAGGGAAACACATACACATTCAAAATTAAAAAGTATCTAGACTGTACCTCAAAAATGTGGTCTATGTAATAAATATGCAGCATGCGATAAATCCTACATAGGCGTCACTAAAAACCTTAGTAATTGAGTAGCCCTACATCTATCCAACATCAAAATCGCAGAAAATAGACACCTGCATGTGTTACAGCATATACACACATGCAGTGGAGGCAAATTCGAGATAATGCCCATTTTCCAAACTAACAACTACTTTTACTAACTGACACAAGAAAAACTTAATAGCAAAGTTCAACCCCGCTTTAAACATATCCCAATAACAATATACATAAATAGGCAAACACACAAAATACACTTACACGCATGCATACTGTGGCAAATGTGCACTAACACACACGAAACAAAACAAGCACGATAAAGCACGCGCAAACATTCACGGGTACGCGCATCCGTATCCAGTATAATACAATATCCCTAACCCCCCAAAAATAATTAGAGACAAAATACACTACTCTGCTCACACTTAAGAAAAGAAAATCTTTCTAGACAAAGAAACTTTAACCAATATGTGTGTAGTGTATGAGTGTGTAGGTATATATATATATATATATATATATATATATATATATATATGTATATATATACGGGTGGGTTGATGTATATGTGTGTATATGTAGGTGTGAGTATGCATGTGTGCTCCTACATGTGTTTCTGTATATATGCGTGTGTGTGTATGTTTGTATCTGCCTACATGCGTAGTGTGTATGTGTGTGTGTATATATATACACATATGTATATATATGTGTGTGTATGTATATGTATGTGTGTCTTATTGTGTGTCCGTGTATGTGTATCATCTGTTATCTATTTTCCATTTTGTTTGTGTGTGTGGGTGTATTTATGTTTGGGTGACTGAGTACATTCATGCGCTTGTTGTGATTGGGAATTGATTTTGGACCTATCTAGGTATCCTGCCTCTGTCTCTCTTTCATACGCACGGACATGCGCACACACGGGCACACACAGGTAAAAAATAAATAAATAAAAATCACGGATCTTGATCCACACACATTCACGCACACACACGCACAATAGACAACTGTCGCCTTAACACACAGGCACACACTGACACACACACATACACACACATAAAAAGAAAGAAAATCATAAAAAAAACATAAAAATCTTCACCAAATAGACCAAAAGCCCCCTCACCTACTAAATGGACTTAACTCTGATTGAACTCTAGAGCAACACGCCGACTATTGTTGACAAAAGGTCTGAGATTGGCATTTCTGTGAAAAACACAATCAGTGTTGTCAGAGATAAACATTTTTCCAAAAAAACATTTCAAACTTTCACTTAAAAAAAAAACTTTATAAAAAAGTATCTGAAGAGAGCTGAACAAGGCTTGAAATGCGTTATAAAAATATTTTAAAATAAAAAAAATGCTAAAAGTCTGAAAAACCCACAAGTGTCGATGGCCACACTCTTTTAAAAATACATCTACAGCATTTAATGTTTGCACACAACGAATACAAAGAAAAGCTAATTAGTTCCTCGTTCCATGGAGTTTAAAAAATTGGCTTATTTCGTCAAAGAAAAAGAGTTAATAAAAGAAATTTATATAGACCTATCTATACTTTTGCTGGTTAGCACAAAAATTGAAAGCGTCGAAGTTTTAAAAAAGTAATAATCTAAATTAATAATACTTGCATAAAAAAACAAAACAAAACATATAAACAAAAGAGTATATATTGGCATATCTGCAGGCAACAGGCAGCAACGATTCTATGATCACAAGCACTCATTTCTGAATTTAGCCATGAAAAAACAAACTGAGTTGGCCAAACAATCATAGACCCTTAAAAACGAAGAATTTCCGCCGGTTGTCAGGTGATCTATTTTACGTAAGTCTAGTAGCTTTAACGAGTTTAAACGTAAATGCAAACTATGTCTTCAAGAAACGACTGGAATACATTGATATGAACACACAAATATTTTGAATAAAAGAGACGAATTGATGGCCAGATATTGACATACGCAAAAAAAAACAAGCCCCTAAATCTAAAATCATTTTCCCCGCGCTGTTCCTGAATTCAGAGTAGTACCTTCTGCCGTTAGTACTATTTTATGGGATGCGTTGCTATTTTAAGTTAAGTAATTTTGACTAGGTTGAGTAATTCATAATTGAGAATGTAGAGTAATAGGTTCATCTACGTTTTTAGATGCAATTGTACGAGTTCATTTTGGATGTAAATTGGAATCTGTATATTAACACCATAACATGTGCGTTATTTTCTGTCTCACACTTACATCAGAGTCGTTTGATTTTTATGTACTTCCTTTTTTTCTCATAAATATTTTTATCAAGAATTCTTCATAAGTTTTGGTTTCGGTTTCGATTATGGCTGAAAGAACTCAAGTTATATATATATATATATATATATATATATATATATATATATATATATATAGTAGGACAACAAGAGTATGAAATGAAGTCACAAAACTATATATTGGTAGATATAGAATGGATCATTTATTGAATAATGGAATACAAGCAATATTTAGGGGATAGAAAGGACTATTTATGCCAGGGCATCTCGAAGCCTAATGCTTCTCATCAGAAGAGTAGAGAAGGTGCTAGGTAGCATGAGGAAGATGCAGCGTCTAGCGTAGGGTTCAAATCCGTCCTAACTATCTGTTTCGCAGGTGACTATCAAGATATGCTCTTACGTCATGATGATAGTGGGGAAGTGCCCCACCTTGCTGGAAGTGCCATTTTTGTTCCTAAACATCTCTTGGGGACGTGGCATAGAGTATTAATGTAACAAGTTGAGATACTTTAAAGAGTGTATGCATTTTATTGGGACACCCTGTATATATATATATATATATATATATATATATATATATATATATATATATATATAACCCTGACTACCTTATATATATATATATATATATATATATATATATATATATATATATATATAACCCTGACTACCTTATATATATATATATGTATATATATATATGTATATATATATGTATATATATGTATATATATGTATGTATATATATGTATATGTATATATATATATATATATATTTCGACCGATGAACCTCTGATGCAACTTGTGGATACGCGACGCAGTGATTACAGTATTTGGAAAACTTCAATTGTAAAGTGATATTCTCCTGAAGGTTGAAGGTTCAATCCTCGGTGTGGGCGACCGAAAAAATACATTTGCGAATTACTTAGGACCTCTAACCAGTCATGGCTGACGGAAGGAGAGCATGCTATCCTTGTAAAGTAAATAAAGGATTCCCTTTGAAATTCCGTGCAGATTCCCGAGTTCGACAAAAAACATTGCAAATGTCGACAAGATACACCTGAAGAAGGTCGGAGGTTTCATCGATCGGAACCTTGCGAAATCATGCTCAAGATTAGAACGGAAGTCAAAAGAATCCAAATAATACGAATAACAAATCCTCTTACAGGGGAATAACGTTATAGCACAAGTCCAACATCGTTTCTTTCAGTATTACTTCTGGTTGTATCAAGGTAGTCATGGTTAATATATATGTTGTCAGTGATTGCGCCACCATTTCTCGGTTTATGGATTCCTCTTATTTTTCTGGTACAATTTCTGGTAGTATATATTCTCCATTGAGACAAATAAAAATGGCAGTGGTACTGTCTCGATAGTGAAAATTGTTTCTACTTATTTGTCTCCACACGATGGCTAGTAATACCCAAGGAAGCTTCATATATGTGGGATCACGCTTGATTAGAAAAAAAAATGCCTCAGTCCAGAAGGATTTTTTCACTAATCTAGGAAATAAAAATAACATATAGTATCAGAACATTCTACTTCTACTGGCTGTACTTTAAATGATCTGTGAACAGATATCTCGCTGCTTAACTCCCAATATTTCTCTGTTAAATACAATCATAGAAAATAACCCCTTATATCTATGTGCAATATGCCGTTCTTGAAGTGAAAAAGAGTAAAAAACAAATGATTCTGGACGACTGTTATCGGCAAAACTAGCCCACACAATGGAGGAGCAACCCAATGCACGAGGCTTGAGGCGTGTACATCTGCTAAAACATACACACACACACACACACACACACACACACACACACACACACACACACATATATATTTAAAGTGATGGTTGTGTAATTCCAACGAGAGAAAAAAATGTATATTTAAAAGATTGTAGCCATCAACAATTGTGGGGGTTTCAGCCTTTTATCATATTTTTATTTTAAAATATTTTTATAAAGGGTTTCAACCTTTGTTTCGCTCTCTTCAGATATTTTCGTAAAACGTTTTTTTTTTAAATGAGAGTTTGAAATGTTATTTTTACATCTGTTGATACTAAATGTGTTTTTCAGAGTGATGTGGTCTCAGACATTCTGTCCCCAACAGTAAGTGTTGGTAGTGTCCAGTCAGAGCTAAGTTTTTTTAGTCCATTTGGTGAAGGTTTTTATGTTTTTTTATGACTTTTTTATGTATAGCACACACTCACACACAATCACACACACATACACATACATACATGTACATATACATATACGCACGCATGCGCACGCACATATATACACATATACACACGCATATACACAGAAATATATGTAGGAGCATACATATATATACATACCAACCTATACACTCACACACGTACTCACACACATCCACCCACTAACATATCACACACATATTGGTTACATTTTTTTATATTTCCCAATCAAAACACACATATATACACACACACGCACACACAGTCATACACACACATATACATGCACACACACACATATATATATATACATACATGTATGCACATGCACACTCACATACATACGCATACGTATGCAGGCACACACATATACATACACACACGCATATATATAGAGACATATGCAGGGGCTCACACATAAGCATACATTCATATACACACATACACACACGAATACATTTACCCACCCATATATATGCATATATATACACACACATATAGAGATGCGTATACAGTCACCCACCCATATATATATATATGGACACACGCACCCACCATCACACACACACATACATATTCATACACCCATACCTCACATATATATTGGTTTAAGTTTTCTTTCTTTCCTAATCCAAGCACATATGCATACATGTATTCAGTCACCCAAACATAAGTGCACGCACACACACAAACAAGATGGCGGATAGATAACAGATGATATATATATACACACATACGCATAAACAATCACACACATACACGCATACATACACATATAGATATACACACATATGTGTGTACATACACATACACACGTATAATTTCTAATTGTTTGTTTAGTTTAGGGAAATGGTATTATACTGGATATGGATGTGCGCGCCCGTGAAAGTGTGCGCGTGCTTTATATATATATATATATATATATATATATATATATATATATATATATATATATATATATATATATGTGTGTGTGTGTGTGTGTGTGTGTGTGTGTGTGTGTGTGTGTGTGTGCTAGTGTTAAGGGTGTAATTTCCATTATAGAAACATTGATTTAATTTGAACAAAATAAAATACGCATCAAGTGCGCTTGCTAGCCAAATCACAACGCAATATTAGTAAAATAAACAAATATTTTCCTTGTCTTAAATTTATAATTTTAATATATTTCGGGGACAAACACCATCCTCAGTATGTGTTTTCTTTTTTCTCTTCTTTCTTGCCATGTTGTAAGTTAGGAGAAAGAAAGTTTTGTTTGTAAAGATCCGCGCGTTGTCTCCGAAATATATTTAAATGATAAATTTCAAACAAGTAAAATAACTGTTTATTTTCTTAATATTACGTTGTTATTTGGCTTTCAAGCGCACTTTATGCGTATTTTATTTTATTCAAATTAAATCAACGTTTCTATATTGGAACTCACACCCTGGCTGTTAATATCGCGTTTCCAACGCACAGTTTCAACATTTCAAAATACAACTGCTGAGAGAGGATGCGTATATATATATATATATATATATATATATATATATATATATATATATATGTATGTATATATATATGTATATATATATATATATTTATATATATATGTATATATATATATGTATATATATATATATATATATATATATATATATATATATATATATATATATATAATTTCACTTTTTTCGTAGCCAAAAGGACAGTGTTTTGTCAGTTCTTAGTTTCCAAAGAAGTAAACGAAGCCTATACAAGAATTCTTTTTGAAACGTTCCTATATATTTGTAGGTTTATCCGTTATCTTACAAGTCTATTTCACTTAACCGTTCGGAAAAAATTAAAGCCGCAAACCCCATAATACACTGTCTGTAATGGTAGGGCCTTTCAAAAATGTAAATTGTTTGTATGCTGGAGCAGTGTTCCGTTAACTACACTATCATCAAATAAAATATTTTATCTGACATTACAACCACGCCAACCGTGTTTTATTTCCCAGCGTGAGATTTTAATGGCGCTTGATGTTTGGCCTAATAAAATATCACCGCTGGATGGTACGCATGACTCTTGCCGACACAGGGTGTTAGTCATTGATTAAACAGACGCAATCCTATTATTATGGAAATGAATGAAAGCTGGCGTATGAAATAGTTAAGTTTCTGAATTTTGAAGATGAGAATTCATAAGAAGTGGGGTGTTCAAAAAATAAAGCATCCTATTCTTTTTACCTCAAAAAGTTGAAGAGCTACGAAGACAGAAGCTGTACCATTAAAACGAACGAGTTTTTCTGCTTTAGAATTTAATTTTCTACATTTTTATCAACATTCTGAATTCATTTTTGCATGCGGTGAATAATAGCTGTGCAAGGGCGCCCGGAGCGCGCTTTGTCATACGAGGGTCGTTAAAAAGGTAAAGCCTCCTATATTTTTTTTTTAAATTTTTTAATTCAAAAGGTTGGTATAATTACAAAGATGCGAGTGATACCATTCAATTTATTCTTCTACATAGTCATCACGATTCTTCATGCACTTTTGCTAGGGATAAACAATAGCTATGTTTGATCGTCCAGATTGCGTTTTGTCATACAAGGGTTGTTACGAGAGTAAAGTTTCCTATTCTTTTAACCAAAAAACTTCAAGAGCTACGAAGACGGAAACGATACTATTAAGATGGCTAACCTTTTATGCTTCAGAAAGTTTTTTCTACATAGTCACCACCATTCTTAATGAAATTTTGTCTGCTATGCATGGGCATTCGGAGCACAATTCGATCATATAAGAATCATTCCAAGAGTAAATCTTCCTATTATTTTTACCCTAAAAAGTTGAAGAGCTGCCAAAACGGAAGTCGTATCATTAAAACGAGCGAACTTTTGTGCCCCAGACTTTACTTTTTCGACATAGTCATCATCATTATGAATGAATTTTTGCCTGCGATGGACGATGGCTGTGCAGGAGCGTCCGCTTTGACATACGAGGATCGTGCAAAATGAAAAGCCTTCTATCTTTTTTTCTATCTTTTTTTAATTCAAAAAGTTGAAGAGCTACGAAGACGGAAACAGTACGATTAAGACGAGCAACCGTTTATGCTCCAGAATATATTTTTTCTACATAGTCAGCACCATTCTTAATAAACTTTTGCTTGCAAATAAACGATGGCTATGCATGGCCATCAGGAGCAGAATTTGTGATACGACAATAAGCTTCTTGTTCTTGTTACCCTAAAATGTTAAAGAGATGCGAAGACGGAAGTAGTACCATTAAAACAAGCGAACTTTTGTGTTCCAGAATTTATTTTTCTACATAGTCACCATATTATGAATGCACTTTTGCCTGCGATGAATGATAGCTGTGTGTGATCGTCTGGAGCGCGCTTTGTCAATACGGGGATCGTACCAAAATTAAAACCGCCTTATTATGACTAAATTTTTGTAATAATGAGTTGAAAGTTTCATTTCGCTGTTGAAGATATTGCCGGTGTGAGATAATGCTGCATCGAAAATAGTCCTCAAAGACTCTTTATGTATATATATATATATATATATATATATATATATATATATATATATATATATATAAACACGATGAAAAAAAAGACTTTCCTCAACTGATATAATAGAGAATTACTATTAAGATAATCATATGATGAAATGGAGATTATAGCAAGGGGGAAAAATAAACGCAAATAACAAAAACACTACAGTTCTTTTCCCGACGTGCGCATCCGTTGCGATCTTGGAAAAATAGGGATTATTTCATAGCTGTAGCCAACATTATTTCATGCTTATCAAATCAATTTTCCAATTAATTCAACATTTCAACATATCTTACAGAATAAACATGATTTATTCAATCGGTCTCAACTTGATCGACTAGTGAGTTGCAAAGTCAAAAATAACGAAACAACGGGATGTATATATATATATATATATATATATATATATATATATATATATAAAAAGAATAAAATACGCATAAATACGTTGGAAGCCAAAAACTGCAACGCAAAATTTTTTCCAAAATAAACGAGTGTTTATTTTTTAAGAAATATATTTCGGAGAAAGACTCCTTTGTCAATCTTTTTTTTTCTCTTTTATAAAAATCCAATGTTGTTTTTCTTCTTTTATTTGGTTGTCAAATGTCGCTCGCCCAGTTTAAACCATGATGAATATGTTATGTCATTTTTTCAATGAAACGGGTCTCCGAATAGACATCACAAACCTCCCCATGTTAAGAACGGGTTTCGGAATAGACACCCCTAATCTTGTCAGCGTACCCGAAAACCTAATGAAGTTTACATGTGTAATGTGAACGATGAGCTTGACGTAATGTAATAATGTACTGAATTGAAAAAGAAAGGAAAAGTCGATTTCAGTTGCATTTTTACCACAACTTTGAAGCAAATGTTGCCTAACATAGTTTAATAATGTTCATAATATTTAACTATAAATAATAATTAGGTTTGACAGTAAATTCCTAAACTCCTGTTACACTAAGTAATTTAGGTGACTGAAATAGGAATTGAAAGGATAATGACCCAATCTCCCGTAAGTGATAGAAAGCGTGTGTACACGTGGGACCAAGAAAAAAGTTATGGCCGAAGCCTGAAATATAAAAAATAAAAAAGTATTAACTGGAGAACGATTACAGTTAAAACAAAGAATAAATAAATGAAAAAACAATGTATTTGTTGTTGACCTTACCAATTTGTTTTAATAATAAAAAAAAAGGTATCCAAAAAATTATTTGTAAGGAAAAGAAAGAAAAAAGTCTTTTATAAAAATCCGATGTTGCTTGCATGACGAAATTCTTGTTTTAAAATTATAATTTGTCTACGTAATTTACGGCGTGCTTACCAATGCAGTTTAATGTAGAAGTTCAATGTCAAAATCCAGTTAGAGATAAATCTAAGTTTTCTTGGTATAATTCAAAGATAATTAGTAAAGTAAAGTCCTAAGGTAATGTAGTAAATATTACTAAAAAAAAAACACCTCGTTTGTGCTAAAACTAGCATCGATAATGAAATTCATTTTGCTAGGACTTACATGAAATCGGAAAAATGTGAACATGACCGAAACGGAACGGAAGCATACGAAACGCAGTTAAACGACAGTGAGGTGTTTCGAGATGCATATAGAAACGCATTGTTTACATGTGTAAATGTAGTATATCTCGATCCGAGTTGGTAAATATTTTAAAGCACTCATAAATCGATTTGTTAGTAATCGAGATTGATATGTTCGTAATCGCTTTACGTGAAAATTTGATATTTTACATTTTGTACTGGGATAACGGGAAAAATAATATTTAACTATCTAATCCGAGAAATGGGAACAGAAAAAGAAAGCACTGAACGAAACGAAACTAAATGTACAGGAAACGATATATTATATGTTAATAAAAAAGGAAAAGAAAAGGAATCACTCAGAAAAGGAGAGAACCTTTTTTTTCCTAGTGTAATAATGCATCGAAATAAAGTATAATTAAGCGTGGTGCGTTTTCCGCAATAGGAAGCATTTCAGTTTTTGTATGCAATGCAAAACACGAAATCGGTGTTCTTCCGTTTTTGGTTCCTCGTGAAAGATGAAGGGGCGGTGTAAGTGGGGAGCAGGCAAAGGATGAATTAAATAGAGAGAAAAGATTTTACAAGTTCTATTTATTCTTACAGGTTTTGGCAGTGAACTCTCACAAGAAAAATATAGGAATGTACGATTATCGAGCAAATGTAAAGGTAATAGGCCTATAACGCACCTCATATAATGAGCTGCAGTTTGTGCATATTACATTTGCATGAAATGTCTTGAGGTTTAATCCTATAAAGGTCAAACTTACAAAATCACTTCATATTATTAATATAGAAAGAATAGAATAGAAGAAAGAAGACAGAATAGAAGAAAGAAGAAAAAATAGATAGAAAGAATAGAAGATAGAAGATATATATATATATATATATATATATATATTCTGAAAGGAGACAGATTTAGACGCAAGATCGGTTTTTAATGCGGGAAGATACATCTGGCACTCTAGATTCGAAGAAAAATGCAATTTTCCTTAGTCTGGAACGATTTATTCTTCAATGATTGAGGATAGAATAGATTAAGTGAAGCATCATAGCAGATACTACATTTTGTTCCTTGCCAAAAGGCCAAAGAACAAAGTATACGTTGTTTTAGTTCGTCTTCAAAACACATCTTGTTAATCAAAGATTCCACCAAATCAAAGATTCCACGATTGAACGGCCACTCATTACTTATTCTAGCGTCATATTGTCCGGTAGATCAACTTTGTAATCTGATCCTGACCTCTCATCTCCATGATATATTCTGTTTATACATAAGGTTAGATCAAGTCGAATAGATACATTTTGACTAATGATCATACTAGCTTAGACATTCATCAATGTTCAACATTTGAACACGTCTTAAATAAGATGTGTATCTATACTCCTACAAATTCGGTTTTCTTTTGTGTGTATCGATATTCATATTAAAACCCCTCTTTTCTATTTATTTAAAAAGAAAATACAATTTTCTTATATCTTGGTTGTGGAATTGCATTCACTAGCAAACGATCTAGCTAATTTGCATATTCTTTTAAACATTCATTTTAATTAATTCCCTATTAGTGGCTTCGGTTTTTTAATGGAATAATCATCTTTAGTTAACTATTACCTGTAATTATATTCATGCAGTAATTCTACATGATTTATACTTGCATAATATTTGCGAAAAAATGTATAGTAAACACAAAATTGTTTCCATATATATTTATGTATACGTATATATTTTTGTTAAACAAATCTATCTATCTATCTATTTATTTATCTATCTATCTATAAAACTGAACGTGTCTGTGCATCTGTCTGTCTATGTACCTGTGTGTCTGTCTGTGTGTGTACATTTCCCTACGCAATAACTCTGTCGAGTTTAAATCTACAAACTCTAAATTTGATATACGGCCAGAAATTTGTCTGTTAAGGGGTCCAAGTTCAACGATTTGATCTTTGAGAACTCTACCAAACTCCTCCGACAATATTGGGGCGAAACACTTGAAATTTTAGATATAGATTCCTTGGACATAGATCTAACTAAATAACTTGAATCGAGGTAAAGTAATTAAGGGGTAACAATAGGGGTCAAATTAAAAAAAAATGACCGCTCGTTTTTTGCTCAAAATACACCTCCAAATACCCGGGCAACGCCGAGCACCCATGCTAGTATATGTATAAAAATGAACGTGACTGTGTATCTGTGTGTCTGTCTGTGTGTGTACATTTCCCTACGCAATAACTCTGTCAATTTTCAATTTACAGACTCGAAATTTGATATACAGGGTACTGAGATTTGAGAAAATCGATGTGATCGATTTTCGGCATAGATTTTCGGCAAGAAATTTGGCGATTAAGGGGTCAAAGTTCAACGATTTTTCCTTTGAGAACTCTACCAAAATCCTCCGACAATTTTGGGTCTAAACACCTGATATTTTAGATATAGGTTCCTTGGACATGGATCTAACTTAATAACTTGCGTTGAGCCCAAAACAATAAATGTTAAGGGGTCTTAACAGGGGTCAAAGTTAAAAAAAACTGACCACTTTTTTTTGCTCAACTTACACCTCCAAATACCCTGGCAACGCCGGGCACCAATGCTAGTATTCAATATACGCGTTTTGTGATGATCATGAAATACATTCCTTTGATGCCTCAAGTGAGATAATCAGAGATGCACTGCCATCATTGCCGATTTCCGGTTTTGCATCACATCGGTTCAGAAAATATCCCGACCTGACTCCAAATATTGATAGTTACCCGATTATAAACAAAAAACAAAACAAAAAAACAGACAAAAAAACAAACAAACAAAAAAACAAAAAAACAAAAACAAAAAAAACCCAAACAAACAACAACAATCTTCCTGATCATCATCAATAATCTCTCAAATCACATTCTTAGATCATTCGTAGGCATTTATGCAGACGACATCACAATCTATGGCAACACTTCAAAGGCCAGCAATGACCAACATCTTACTGATCCTCTCTCTTCTGATCTTGAAACCGTGGTGACCAGTTAATTTTAATGCATCTAAAACCAAGCTTTTCTCCTTTAATTATAATCGCTATAACCCCTCATTACGCCGCAATAAAAATGAATGGCTCTCTTCTTGGGAAGCTCTACGTCTTGACAAGCTTCTGGGACTGACCTTCACTACTGATCTGAAGTAGAAAACACACATTAAATCTGTTGTCAAGATCGCTGGAATCAAGGTTGGATCACTCTACAGCTCTAGAGGATATCTCACTGCCGATGCATGCCTCTGTCTTTATAAGAGCTAGGTACGTTCTAAAATGGAACACTGTTATCCCATGTGGAAAGGAGCTGCTCGGCGAACCCTATCCAGCCTCGATAGAGTTCAAAAGCGACATTTCTCTTTCCTGCAACCTCTTTTCCACAGAAAAGACTTTGCGAGCCTGTCTCTGCTCAATATTTATTTTCATGGCAACTGCTCGACTGAACTCCAATCTATGGTTCCTCCTTGCCAAACGTTCATAAAACACCCGACTAGCTACAACCTCTATATATGATTTTCCCCACTCTTTAATTGTGCCTAAATCTAAACGCAGATTACATAAACAAAGCTTCTTTCTCGGAACTCTCCGCTTGTTGAACACTGTTCCGCTGGCTTATTCCCGGGTGAATACAACATGGTAGCCTTAAAATCCAATGCAAACAAATTCTTGTAAAGCCGTCGCCATATATAATTAAATTCTACGAAATCTACACCATTAAAGATAACTATACTACTACTTCATATTCATTAACGTTTATCCTCGACAGGTCCTCGGGCCTCGATAAGTGGTGACTCTCCAGTAAAACAAAACAAAACAAAAAGGTATTTAGACAATTTACAGCTTTTCTTTTTATCGACACGTCAGCTAATGAGCTGAAGTAAATGTTTAGTTATAAAGTAAATGAAAAATAAAATGGAAAGTGTCTTTGGATTTTTTCATTTAAGTGTCAGAAAGTTGGCGGGCGGAGTAATTAAATGATAATTAATTAAATGAAAATCAATTAAATGATAATTAATTAAATGAAAATCAATTGAATGATAATTAAATGATAATTAATTAAATGATAATAAGTTAATTGATAATTAATTAAATGATAATTAATTTAATGATAATTATTTAAATGAAAATTAATTAATTAATAATTAATTAAATATTAATGAATTAAATGATAATTAGTTTAATGATAATGAATTAAATGATAATTAAATGATAATTATTTAAATAATAATTAATAAAATGATAATTAATTAAATAATAATTAATTAAATGATAATTAATTAAATAATAATTAATTAAATGATAATTTATTAAATGATAATTAGTTAAATGCTAATTAGTTAATTGATAATTAATTAAATGATAATAAAATGAAAATTCATTAAATGATAATTAAATGATAATTAATTAAATGAAAATAAATTAAATGATAATTAAATGATAATTAATTAAATTATAATTAGTTAATTGATAATTAGTTAAATAATAATTAATTAAATGATAATTATTTAAATGAGAATTAATTAATTAATAATTAATTAAATAATAATTAATTAAATGATAATTAGTTAAATGATAATTAATAAAATTATAATTAAATGATAATTATTCAAATAATCAATAAAATGATAATTAATTAAATAATAATTAATTAAATGATAATTAATTAAATAATAATTAATTAAATGATAATTAATTAAATGATAATTAGTTAAATGATAATTAGTATAATTGATAATTAATTAAATGATAATTAAATGATAATTAATTAAATGATAATTAATTAAATGAAACTTAATTATATGATAATTAAATTTTAATTAATTAAATGATAATTAGTTAATTGATAATTAGTTAAATGATAATTAATTAAATGATAATTATTTAAATGAAAAGTGATTAATTAATAATTAATTAAAAAATAATTAATTAAATGATAATTAGTTAAATGATAATTAATTAAATGATAATTAAATGATAATTATTAAAATAATAATTAATAAATTGATAATTAATTAAATAATAATTAAGTACATGTTAATTAATTAAATAATAATAAATAAATTAAATGATAATTAGTTAAATGCTAATTAGTTAATTGATAATTAATTAAATGATAATTAATGAAAATTAATTAAATGATAATTGTTTAAATGATAATCAATTAATAATTAATTAAATGAAACTTAATTAAATTATATAATTAATTAAATTATAATTAATTAAATGATGATTAATTGAATGATAATTATTTAAATAATAATTAATTAAATGATAATTAGTTAAATTATAATTAATTAAATGATAATTAGTTAAATGATAATTAATTAAATTATGATCATTATTAAATAATAATTAATTAAATGATAATTAGTTAAATAATAATTAATTAAATTATAATTAATTAAATTATAATTAAATAGATGATAATAGATTAAATGATAATTAATTAAATGATAGTTATTTAAATAAAAATTTATCAAATGATAATTAGTTAAATGATAATTTATTAAGTAACAGTTAATTAAATTATTATCATTTTATTATTATTAAATTATTTTATTGAACATTATAAAAATAAATTCGTTTTGGGTACGAACCATTTTTTAAGAACCGAGTTTAATAAAGAGTCAAGGACACGATTTGAACTATAAAACTGTCAATAAAGTAAAACACATGTGGACCTGCCAAAAATTATATAATTTCCAACATTATAAACAAATCCTATAAGGAAAATTTTTTTTTTGAGAATCTAACATTTTAAGTGCAAAGAGATTGTGACCCGAGCAAGAACAGAATTTGACATATAAAACTGTCAATAAAGCAAAAACAATTTGCAGGTGTGTGCCTCTGCCCAAAATCATATAATTTTCAAAATGATAAACAATAAATATATTTTTAAGTTGGCAAACATTTTGTGTTGGCGTAGCTTGAAATTGAATACCATTTTGGCACAAGAACTGAGCGGCAACACATCATTCATCAACCAACCACAGGATTGCTCCTTGTAGCCTCTCCCCATGACTTCGACTTATTGGCAATCAGAGGCTAACCAGGATGACTGTTACGACGATATCCATTTGTCGGCAATCTTCATTGGCTGACCAATCAAATACTGAATGTTCAGGATTCGGACCAATAGGGGATAGCCAAACCGAAAAATTTAGTTGGTTCGTTTTTTCGCCGCTTAAAGGACCAAATCCGTTGCCACTACATTCTCTATCATTGGTGCTACCTAATTGCAGTTTAAATTTCATAAGAAAACTTTCTTCCGCCGCAATCATTCTCACTCCATGGTTGTTTGTTGAAAATTATGTAAATAAACGCTGTTATTGTTTATAACAAGCGCTTGCTGATATTTTCTTTTGATTGCTTGGCAGCTTTTATTCCCTCCAACACCAAATCCACACTTCGTCAACTGGACTGCACCCATATCTTCTTTCTTCCTTTCTCTCCCCCTCTCTCTCACTCACTATATAATTTTTTTTAGTGACGAGAGAGTACGATGTTTTAAAACTATCGAAGATTTTTTATTATTACGTAATATGTTTGATGTGTGATGGGAGATTATAGTGAAGGCCTCGCTTCGTCCCTCAACCTCTTTCTCTTGTTCTCGTTCTTGTCTTGGTCAACCTTCTTGGGGCCCCAGCATTTTAGTTAAGGAGTAGCTAGATAGCTTGTAAAGAGTTAATTATTAAAGATAATTATGATTTGTAAATCGTTTTTGTTGTAATATATTGTAATATTTTTGTCAAAATAAAACAGCTAAGATTTTATATATTACAACGTGTGTCGCGTGCCATTGTTTGACCTGTCTTAAATGTCGAGACGGTGTCAGCATCAAGAAGATTTAAACCTGAAGAATATTCCAGTCAGAGACGTCATCCTGAGGGAAGGAAGGAGCCAGCCACGTCCCAAATCCTAACGTACGCCTTTACTCCTCACTCTGACACAAAGACGTGTAACTGACAGATTCTATTGACGGGGCCATTGTGTCACACTTAAATACCGTTCCCAGCACATTTATGTACCACGCGGCCAGTCATGCCATTGACCGGTCCATGGTATTATACTACTTTTGAGTTCGTTCTTCTTTCCATTTATAACTAAATTCTTTTTCTTAGCTCTGATTATTTTAGTCAACTCCATTTGAATGCGGCTAGCACTTGATTTGTTATTTTCGTTTAAAGCAAAGAAACTTGCTACTCCTACTATACCTATTTCTGTCGATTTTTAAGATATTATTTCAAACTAAAAGATTATGAGCATGTAGACGGCCCGACAGACAAAGCTTTTCAAAAGAGGTGCAAGGACACATCTCAAACCAAACAAACGTGTATTTATTCTTTTTCTTCCGATAGCTACATTGCTTTTGGTCACGTTTGGGATTTCAGAGTTGAAGTCTCTTTGATCTTATGGCAGGTTTTGGAGCATCGCGACCTCAGGCTAGCATTTGATTCCGGAGGATACAGCGCATATTTTGAGATGATAACGCTTAAAACCAGGGGGGCTTAATTGTTTTATCATTGTGCTTCGAGCTTTTTAGCCCAGGGCATAATTTCAAAGAAAATTAGACATGGTCTGCTTTTAGAAATCTCTATATTTGTATTTTGTTTCAAGGAAAATAACAAATCAAGTCCTAGCCGCGTTCAAATATATTCGACGAAAATAATCAGAACTCAGGAAAAGAAGTTACTTATAAATGGAACGAAGAACGAACTCAAAAGTAACTTTGCATTCGAGTTTCTTTAATTTACTTCACAACTATACATTTAGTTCTTGTCTGCTGACATGTCGTTAAAAGAGAAGCTGGTTGGTTGGTTGTTTTTATTTTACGGCATATCAACCCTTTTCGGGTTATTTAATGCCGAATCCAAAGATTTTGAAGAAAATTTTTTTAATAGAATATATTTGTTGTTTTCACGGCGGTTTCTATTTAACCCATAGTTGAGACCCTAACATGTACTACCACTCCGGGTCAGAGTGGACCTGGGAACAACGGTAATTAAAGGGTGGCTCCACACTCCCCAAAGCCCACAAGCTGGGGCCTCACCACTGGATATAGTTTAAGGTCATATCCAGGACACCCATTGAGGGACTTTTACCCTCTGCAGGGGGGGGGGCAGTCGGCGTATTCTAATGCCCCACCGACAGGGCCAAAAGAAAAGCTGAAGATTGTCTAAATACTTTTTATTTTACTTGGGAGTCATCATTTATCAAGGTCTGAAGGCCACTCGAGGATAAAGGTTAATAAATGTAAAGATGTAGTGCAGTAATCCTAAATGGTTTAGATTGGGTAGCATTTAATTATTTATGAGGACGGCTTAAAAAGAACTTGTTTGCATTGGATTTGAAGGCTAGCGTGTTGTATTCAACCAGAAAGAAAGCCAGCGAAACAGTGTTCCTCAGTGGGGCACTTCTGAGAAAGAAACTTTGTTTATGTAATCTGCGTTTAGATTTAGGTACAAACAGAGAGTGGGGGGAAATCGTATATAGTGGCTGTTGCTAGTCAAGTGTTTTGTGAAAGTTTGGCAAGGAGGAACCATGGATCAGAGTTCAGTCGAGCAGTTGCTATGAAAATAACGATTGTATGTACATTTACATGTTTGTATATTAATAGTTACAGAGGTCATCCCTAAACTAATTTATTATTCGTGTTATTTAGATTATTTTTTGGAGATGGTGATTGATTATTTGTATTATTTGGATTCTCTGGACTACTATTCTCATATATATATTATTTAATTGGAATTCGTAATTGAGATGAGTATTACTTATTAATTTATTTATTGCGAACTATTATCCTCATCTATTTCTTTTTTTTAGTTGTTGTTGTTTTGCGATGTTTCGGCCAACTATTCCTCTGAAACAGCAACTAATAAAAAGAAAAAGATGAGGATGATAGTCCGCAATAAATAAATTGATAAATAATACTCATCTCAATAATGAATTCTAATTAAATAATATATATATATATATATATATATATATATATATATATATATATATATATATATATATATATACCATCCGGTACAGACCTGACCATGGAAGATCGGATAACAAATAAAACATGGATTTATAAGACCCCAAAAATCCAATCTTGATCGCCCTTCGGGTCCCGTGGCCCAGTGAATAGAGACGTTGAATCTCTATGGTTTGAGGCGAGAATTGTCTGAAGATAGCAGTTTCAATTCCACCCAAAAGCCGGGCAGATGCTTACTTGGCCTAAACGTGGTGAGGCGACAACAACTTTTGAATGCAGTAATTGCTGAGGATTCAGTTAGTTTCTCATCTCATCGCGGTTACCACCTGACGAAGACCAGAGGAATAGTTGGTCGAAACGTCATAAAACAACAACAAGTAAAAAAAAAAAAAAAAAAACAAGATGAGGATAATCGTCCGCAATAAAATAAATTAATACTATACTCATCTTAAGTGTTATTTTCACAATCTAATCTCCAACTTTGTGTCCTGGTACGTAAACTTGGAAATGTTTCTGCGAACCCGGGAATGTGTACGAAATTTCGAACGGAACCTTTTTATTTACTCCATACACGTGGCATGCTTTCGTTTCGGCAGCAATGACCTTTTAGGTCTCCTAAGTAATTCATAATTGTATACTAAGCATAGTATCCACTGAGAATAGAACCTTCACCCTCGAGAAGAGTTTCCCTTACAACTGAATTTTAACAAGGACCCAAAACAACTCTAGTATGGAGTTTTCGTTTTAGATGGACAATATCACTATTCAGAAACATAGTTAATAGATCATTATTAATTTTAGAACACATCTGTTTGGCGTAAGCGTTCCAAATGTGATCTATGCTTAATTTAGTTTCATGAAAAGATTCGAAAGTCCTTTGTGAATATGCAGATTCTTCCAATTCTTGTGTAATTCTGACAAATTGTAGATCATAGTTGAATGCAAATAAAATAAAAATAAAGTTTCTTTTTGCCTTCTCGATTTGAAGTCAATTTTTGAAATTTACGTGAACACTAGGACACTTACATTAAAAATCAAATACTAGCACGACTCATGAAAATTCCATGGAATGAGAAATATATTTAATTGACAAATATGTTTTCATAAAGCTAACATTTTTCCGGATTAGTATTTTGGACAAAAGGAAAACAACAACACACAGAAAATATACGTTTTTTTAATAACATTTCTATGAAAATAGTGGCCGTTGTATTTTAAATATAAAACTGGTTCGAACAAGATAAATAAAAAAGTACTAATAAATACATAAAAAGAAATATTGTAAATCATAGTTGAATGCAAATAAAAATAAAGTTTCTTTTTGCCTTCTCGATGTGAAGTTAATTTTTGAAATTTACGTGAACACTAGGACACTTACATTAAAAATCAAATATGAACAGGTAAAATTATAGAGGAATAAAAAAAGAATAAAATAAGGTCTAGATTGTTTAAACAGTTACATTCTATTTAGTTTAAATTTGCGGTTTTTGAAAGAACGACAAGTGCGGACTTTTTCTTTTCCATATATATATATATATATATATATATATATATATATATATATATATATATATATATATATTTCGCATAAAAGTCCTGGTTCCTTTGGGCAACAACACTAAAGCCATTGAAAGTACCGTCGACTAATTTCCGTAAGTAAACATTTTACACTATTGCTTTCTGTAAAAGCTCTTTGGAATTAAGCATTGGTCCAAACACGCACCGTAATGGATTGTACCTTTTAAAATCGACGCCATTTTGTCTTTATAACTTTCACATTTCGTGCCTTTACAAACGTTGTGAAACAGCGTTTGCAATCATCAGACGCGTCGGGCAAGGGAAATAATTTCTTTAATTAGCGGACATTATTCGCCCGTGTCCATTAGTTGCGTATTCAGTCTGACGGCAGGATTATCGCTTGGCGCAAGATTTTCAAATCATTTATGAACGGTTGCTATCGAAAGGAAACTCTTGAGGGGGATAATCAGTTTATTCGATGCTATATCGCCCATTTGAATAGGAGGATGCGTTTATGGTTGGCACTGCCTACGGAGGCACAAACACTGAATGTATAGATTCTCTGTCATTCTTTTTCATTAATTAATTATTTTCTCTTTCCATCTTTATGTATACATTCAGATGTACGCACATAAAAAACATTGACACACACTTCTACACACACACATACATACATACATACATACATACATACACATTCTTTTTTTGCTCATGAGTGTATATATATATATGTACACTCATGAGCAAAAAAAAAAGAAAGAAAAAAAGAAAATTGGGCCAAGAGTGAAAGAAGGAAGAAATTGATTTTTCAATATTTTTCCATGAACTTTTGGCGTCTCCTCTTCACAGTGTTCCACTTTGGTTGAGAGTATGTCTAAAAGGATTGATCTTTTAAAGAAATCAAAAGGGAATGCAATTCCATCCTAAGCATTTATTAAAGTAAATGTCTTGTTCTGTGTTATTAGTCTTGTTCAATGTAGCTTTTAGTGCAATAAAATTCATTTGGCCCATTTTTATTTTGCTCACGAGTATATATATATATATATATATATATATATATATATATATATATATATATATATATATATATATATATATGCACTCGTCCTTTTGTCTGCAAATAATTAGCAACTTATTTTACGTTCCACCTGCAAGTGAAACGTAAAATATTTCAACCTGCATGTGGAACATAAAATATATAGATCAATAAAATAACGATCCGTGAAAACTCCAATCATTTCAGGCCTCCACCGCTGCTTTGCGACTTTAAGTTTCGGGAGAGATAGAGTTTTTAAATATGGAAACAGATAGACAGAGATACATAGTGCGTTTTATATATTAGATAATAATATAACTATTTATTTCTAGCAAAGAAAGTTTGTACTCGTCATACAATATAACAACGCACTTTTAATCATGTTATTTTCTCTATAAAAATAATGAGAGCCATGGAGATTTTACGAGACTTTGTATCTCAACCTTGTGAATGCTAAATTATTATTGGCATCTCGCATTGTTAGTTTAGTAAATCTCTTTTCTATACTTAATATTTGTTAGAGGTTTTCTCACTTTCATAATAACAGAAAAATTCTGGGAAGTGACGATGGTTCAGTAGTAACGACATCGACCAAGGACCTGGATGCCCCAAGTTCGAATCCAGCTCGTTCCACAAAAATCACTTTCACTTAGTATGTTGGAAAATTTCACGTTGTCTCTCTGGTACGTAACTGATCTCTTTCTATAAAATAATTCTAACGAGAAAAATGTCGAGGAAACCAATGCCAACAACAGAATCTTCGGAATCATACGATATGATGATGGCCGTAATTTCTGATGCTCAAGTTAGAGTAGTTTTATAGAAATTAAGTTGAAGTCAAAAGGAATGAAATATAAAAGTTTTAATAAATTAAAAACAGCTATGAAAGTGAAATTCTGTGTGTGTGTATATATTTCCCTATCAAATTACTCTGTCAATTTTCTGTCTACAAACTTGAGATTTGACATACGGGGTATTGAGATTTGGAAAATTTTTTTGATCAGTTTTCGGCCAGAACTTTGGCTTTCAAGGAGCAACAGTTCGACGATTTTAACTTTGAAATCTCTACTAAACTCCTCCGCCAATTTCGGGCCTAAACACTTGAATTTTTAGATGTAGATTACTTGGACATGGATCAAACTTTTTAATTTGATTTGAGCCCAAAACAATAAGTGTTACGGGGTCAAAATTGGAGTCAAATTAAAAAAAAAATTGACTTCTGCGGTCTCTACCAAATTACTCAGCCAATTGTTGGTCTAAACATTTGAAATTTCACCTAAAGTGTATTTAGACATAGGAAAGCATTTTAATCAATTATTTTGGCGAAAATTTCGCTGCCAAGAAGCCAAAGTTGAAAGAGTTGACCTTTGCAGACTCTACCAAACTCCTCCGCCAATTTTGGGTCTAAACACTTGAAATTTTAGATGTAGGTAACCTGGACATGAGCCAAACTTTTTAATATATATATATATATATATATATACTAGCTGTACCCGGCCACGCGTTGCTGTGGCTCAGTTTGTTAAAATGGAACACATGTGAAAGTAGAGAAAAGTTTGATTCTTTTTTTCAAGAGAATGTACACATTATTTTTTTTTTTTAACAGATGTTAAGAAAATAAAGATAAAAATACTTCCATCATTAATTATGCAAAAAAATAAATAAAATGTTGATTTAGTGCTTCAATATGCTTATAAATTACGATAAAACTTGCTGAGTATGCACTGTTTTACGGTTGTCATAAAAATGGAACGGAAACTTAAATTTCGCTTCATTTTAATCTTTCTTAATTTTTTAATTGTGCCCCCCAAACGAATATAATCAAAACAGTAACATTCAACAATTGTACTAAAATATATAAAATACAAAATATTTATTAAAAAAAAAAAATTAAAAAAAAATTTTTTTTTTAAAGTTAATAACGAAAGGGAAATAATTCCATTTTTAAACGAAAAAGTCAGTTTACCTAACTTACTGTATTAATGCTATTTTTTTAAGCAAGAAAAAAAGGTAAATATCCAGATACGCTACTACAGAACACCGACCACTCTAATTTGTTTTTTTTTATAGGTAATTGAGGTCGCTGACAACGAATCTGATAGTCAAACTTAGGGCAAATTTACCGTTTGCATGGTATTCACCCCTGAACCCACGAACTTCTTTCCACCATTTTGCAGCTTCCGTTTATGCTACGCGCATGCACGCTGTAGCATAAACGACGGCTTCACCAAGCAAACTACGTTGGGGGGAGGGGATTTTTTTTTCCAGGACATAGAATTAATTTTTCACAAACATTAAACATGATATGAGTAAATGTAACAGAACGGATTTTTCGGGAAAACTCCGGTTTCTCCCTATAGGTATCTTTCAGGTTAAAAATGGCTAAAATTTACACTTTTGTGCTTATTAAAAAAATGGTGCCTTAAATTTTTATAAAACTTTCTGAAAAGTTGTAACTAATTGATTTCTATATAATTTTGTTTGTCTATACTTCACGCTAACTCTTGGGTGTGCCCCACGGGCTCATTTAGAGTTAATAAAACCACTCCATTTTTGGGACTATTTTTTACAATATTTATCCAAAATTTTCTGTGTGTGTCTATTTACCAGTTTTTCATGGTGCTGAACTCAAATTTAAATATGTTAAGGCCTTGGGGGCTTTTGGGGCTAAATGGGGGGAGGTATTTGATGGAGTTCGTCATTTCTTTTTTTTTTCATGGTGCAGAACTCAAATTTAAAGCCTAAAACTGCACCCTTTGTTTATTTTGCACCAGGATTTGATGCATCCTGAGGACATTTAGGGCTAGATGGGGGGTGCACTTGCTGAACTTAGTCATTTTTTATGCCTCGTTCACTGTGCACCCACTGGGGACCGTGGCTACTTCACTTGTTAGACAAACGATGATAGGTACCAATAATGATTTAGCAATCAGTGAGTTGAGCTACAATGTCCAGTGTACAAAGTATGCAGGAAACCCAAAGTATATGAGAGACATTTTCTCACATTCTTCACGCACTATTTTTTCAATTCACTATTACTATTAAACCTTGCGTAGTAATATAGGAAAAGAAAAAGAAATAAGCAACCTTCGTAGACTTAGTGTCCTCAATGATGTTGGATTAAACAGAGCCCGAGAGAAAAATAACAGGTCATATGTACAACATAAAAGAAACATGAATCTTAGGAAGATGTTTATCATTCAAGTAATTATGGGAGCAATCAGACATATGACAAATAATTTCAATAACTACCTGGAAAATATACGCGATGAACCAAGTGAAAGAGTAATACAAACAATTACACTTAAAGAGACGGTTAGAATCTAAAAATGATCTCTCGGTTGAAATGTAGGAGATTGCGGGTGAATTCTTTGCATCTCCAGCAAGGAAAAACATATAAATAAAAAGAAAAACAGACTTTCTTCGACTGATCAAAATAGTTTTTAAACATGCAATTTAAAATGTCATGATCGCACGGACACACCGGTTCTTGTTAGATTCAATATAGTTAAGAGACGTGGAGTCTGGGCAGTACCAAATGGGTAACTATTTGGACAATGCTATGCACTGTATATCATCTTCCGGGAGATACATCCGGAAAGAAACTGCTTGTGAAATTGACATTCCATGTAAACTTACTCCATCGGATGAAACCCGTAGAGCTCGGCCAGATCTAATACCACATTAAGTATTCCCAGTTCTTTTTATGTGTAATACAAAATCTTTACTGTATGAAGGACCATTATAGAAAACACAAAACATTACAGAGTGAAACGTTTTACCGCAAATTCATGGTAAACTTTTCGCCTCCCTTTATTTAATTTAGCAAAAATCGACGATAAATCGAAAAATCTCATTACTTTTAACGTCCGTTTTGAAGAGTTGTTTTCTTAAATCGAACCCCAAAAAGAGTGTTTGTGTAAAACCGCACTTTCTTATTGATTTCATCTATATTTATGGCAAAACGCGTGCATCTTTTCTGTTTCTACAACATTAAATGCAATTTATTGACAAGCATTTTAATATCACGCTCTACTTTAAGCATATTTAATTAGTTAACCTGCACGCCACATTTTACAAATACTTGTTTAAATTGCTAATGGAATATATCTTATCGTTACAATATCCATCTTGAGAATTTTTAAACATGCTGGAAAAAGAGGGTGTGTGATGGGGTCAGTATATATATATATATATATATATATATATATATATATATATATATATATATATATAGGGTAATATTTGGTTTACATGATTTCTCATGGATTACCAATGGATTTTTAACGAATCCATTTCGGATTTTTCCTGCTCTGGATTTTCTCGTCTTTCTCGTTGGATTTTTATGATATCCCTTTTCTCCCTTTTTCCCGTTTCTTGGATTCGTAATCTCTTAATTCCCTATAAACTGCGTCTCACTATTAAATGACTTTTTTGATACAAATATGAAAAAACTTCATATTGTTTATTTCTTGTATATTTTGCAAACTTCTTCCCTCTGATGAGAAGAATTGCATTCTTCAAAACTCAATAGAATAAGGTTTTGCTTAAACATATCGGTAGTCCTTGCCGAATAATTAAAATTTTGAATACATTCCTTACAGGTTCATTCAATATTTTTTTGAAGGCCAAATAGTCATGCATATTTTCATAACTTATTATCTAGCTCTACCTATGTATTCAGCATTGTTGAAGTAAATTCTGAAAAAAACAATACACGAAATATATCTCCTGGTAGCATTTCATGTGGATACTTGGAATATATATATATATATATATATATATATATATATATATATATATATATACACACACAGGGTGTCCACAAAGTATGTAGCCAGACTTTGTGGAAGCATCCTCTAGATTATGTAGCCAGACTTTGTGGGCACCCTGTATATATATATATATATACATATATATATATATATATATATATATATATATATATATATATATATATATACACGCGCGCGTGTGTGTGTGTGTGTGTGTGTGTGTATACAGGGTGCCCACAAAGTCTGGCTACATAATCTACAGGATGCTTCCACAAAGTCTGGCTACATAATGTAGCCAGACTTTGTGGACACCCTGTATATTTCATATATACCAATCTTTTAATTTGTGAAGCTTCATATAATTACAAAGCATAAACAAATAAATGACAAATGTTTATATTAAAAATTTCAAGATGTTTTCCAGTCGTACCGTTTATTTCTTTAAGTACGTTGACATGCAAAATTCTTGACAGCACCTGTTTCGTAGCGAAGAATCATCCATGTAATAATTATGTCAATTTTTAAATTTATTCCACCCTTACTCATCAGAAGAATCTATACTCATCTACTTTAAGAGAAAATAAAGTCATTTTGGCATTATTACAAAATCCCAAAAATCGGAAGAGAAGTTGCCATTGTGTGTGTGTGTTTTTTTAGTTACTCCATCTTTAAATTTTTCAAATATTTAATTTTTACGATTTAGAAACTTAAAGCAGATTTAAAATTAAATTATTTTTTTAAATTAGAATTTTTAAATTTCCACAATTTATTTTTATTTTTTTCTTTACATTGTGGACGTTGCCCTGACAACGCGTACAGATAGATAATAAAATCAGAAAAAAATGTTGATATTCGACGTTTAGAGACTACGAGTATCTTTATCAAGAGTACTTTAATTATAGTTTAGCGACTCTTAAAAATCCTGGATGAAAATGAACGAAACGTCCCACGACAAAAAGAGGGTGGACCTGTAAATTCATCCTTGTCAGTTCGCCCGTTTATCCGTTCGTCTGTCCGCACTTTTCTCAATAACTAATTCTTGGAATTTTTTGAAATTTTGCACAAACACTAAAAATGATATAAGTAGAAATGTAACAGAACGGAAAAACTCCGGTATCCCCCCCAGGGTACCTTTCAGGTTAAAATGGCTAAAATTTATACTTTTGTGCTTATCAAAAAAAAAAAAAAAAAAAAAGAAAGAAAAATTGATGTCTTGAATTTTTATAAAAGTTTCTGAAAAGTGTTAACTAACTGATTTCTATATAATTTTGTTTGTCTATACTTCACAATAACTCTTGGGTGTGACTCAGGTGCTCTTTTACGGCTAATAAAAACACTCTCTTTTTGGGACTATTTTACCATATTTTTCCAAAATTTTCTGTGTATGTCTATTTAGCAATTTTGCATGGTGCTGAACTCAAATTTAAATATGCTAAGGCCTTGAGAATTTTCGGAGTTAAACAGAGGGGAATGATGGAGTTCGTCATTTCTTTTTTTGTATGATGCAGAATTCAAATTTACATATATTAAGGTCTAAAACTGCACCCTTCGTTCATTTTCATACAGGATTTGTCGTACCCTGGAGAGCTTTAGGACTAAATGGGGGTGAGGGCGCAAATGCTTAACTTTTTCATTTAATTCATTTTTTATGCCTCGTTCACTGTGTATTTACGGGATACTATGCATGCTTAACTTGTTTGTCTTAAAGAATCTTTTACTTACTAAAATTATCTAATATATATTTACTTACTAATTACTATCTATCTTACTTACTATCTAATATATATTTACTTACTATCTAATATATATTTACTTACTATCTAATATATATTTACTTACGAATTACTATTTATCTTACTTACTATCTAATATATATTTACTTACTAATTACTATCTATCTTACTTACTATCTAATATATATTTACTTACTATCTAATATATATTTACTTACTATCTAATATATATTTACTTACTAATTACTATTTATCTTACTTACTATCTAATATATATTTACTTACTATCTAATATATATTTACTTACTAATTACTATCTATCTTACTTACTATCTAATATATATTTACTTACTATCTAATATATATTTACTTACTATCTAATATATATTTACTTACTAATTACTATCTATCTTACTTACTATCTAATATATATTTACTTACTAATTACTATCTATCTTACTTACTATCTAATAGATATTTACTTACTATCTAATATATATTTACTTACTAATTACTATCTATCTTACTTACTATCTAATATATATTTACTTAATATCTAATATATATTTACTTACTATCTAATATATATTTACTTACTAATTACTATCTATCTTACTTAATATCTAATATATATTTACTTACTAATTACTATCTATCTTACTTACTATCTAATAGATATTTACTTACTATCTAATATATATTTACTTACTAATTACTATCTATCTTACTTACTATCTAATATATATTTACTTACTATCTAATATATATTTACTTACTATCTAATATATATTTACTTACTAATTACTATCTTACTTACTATCTAATAGATATTTACTTACTATCTAATATATATTTACTTACTAATTACTATCTATCTTACTTACTATCTAATATATATTTACTTATTAATTACTATCTATCTTACTTACTATCTAATAGATATTTACTTACTATCTAATATATATTTACTTACTAATTACTATCTATCTTACTTACTATCTAATATATATTTACTTACTATCTAATATATATTTACTTACTAATTACTATCTATCTTACTTACTATCTAATAGATATTTACTTACTATCTAATATATATTTACTTACTAATTACTATCTATCTTACTTACTATTTAATGTATATTTACTTACTAATTACTATCTATCTTACTTACTATCTAATATATATTTACTTACTATCTAATATATATTTACTTACTAATTACTATCTATCTTACTTACTATCTAATAGATATTTACTTACTATCTAATATATATTTACTTACTAATTACTATCTATCTTACTTACTATCTAATATATATTTACTTACTATCTAATATATATTTACTTACTATCTAATATATATTTACTTACTAATTACTATCTATCTTACTTACTATCTAATATATATTTACTTACTAATTACTATCTATCTTACTTACTATCTAATAGATATTTACTTACTATCTAATATATATTTACTTACTAATTACTATCTATCTTACTTACTATCTAATATATATTTACTTACTAATTACTATCTATCTTACTTACTATCTAATAGATATTTACTTACTATCTAATATATATTTACTTACTAATTACTATCTATCTTACTTACTATCTAATATATATTTACTTACTATCAAATATATATTTACTTATTAATTACTATCTATCTTACTTACTATCTAATATATATTTACTTACTATCAAATATATATTTACTTATTAATTACTATCTATCTTACTTACTATCAAATATATAGTTACTTATTAATTACTATCTATCTTACTTACTATCTAATATATATTTACTTACTAATTACTATCTATCTTACTTACTATCTAATATATATTTACTTACTAATTACTATCTATCTTACTTACTATCTAATATATATTTACTTACTATCAAATATATATTTACTTACTAATTACTATCTATCTTACTTACTATCTAATATATATTTACTTACTAATTACTATCTATCTTACTTACTATCTAATATATATTTACTTACTAATTACTATCTATGTTACTTACTATCTAATAGATATTTACTTACTATCAAATATATATTTACTTACTAATTACTATCTATCTTACTTACTATCTAATATATATTTACTTACTATCAAATATATATTTACTTACTAATTACTATCTATCTTACTTACTATCTAATATATATTTACTTACTATCTAATAGATATTTACTTACTATCTAATATATATTTACTTACTAATTACTATCTATCTTACTTATTATCTAATAGATATTTACTTACTATCTAATATATATTTACTTACTAATTAATATCAATCTTACTTACTGTCTAATATATATTTACTTACTAATTAATATCTATCTTACTTACTCTCTAATATATATTTACTTACTAATTGCTATCTATCTTTATTACTATCTAATATATATTTACTTACTAATTGCTATCTATCTTACTTACTATCTAATATATATTTACTTACTATCTAATATATATTTACTTACTAATTAATATCAATCTTACTTACTGTCTAATATATATTTACTTACTATCTAATATATATTTACTTACTAATTACTATCTATCTTACTTACTATCTAATATATATTTACTTACTATCTAATATATATTTACTTACTATCTAATATATATTTACTTACTAATTACTATCTATCTTACTTACTATCTAATATATTTTTACTTACTATCTAATATATATTCACTTACTAATTACTATCTATCTTACTTACTATCTAATATATATTTACTTACTATCTAATATATATTTACTTACTAATTATTATCTATCTTACTTACTATATAATATATATTTACTTACTATATAATATATATTTACTTATTAATTACTATCTATCTTACTTACTATCTAATATATATTTACTTACTAATTACTATCTATCTTACCTACTATCAAATATTCTATCACGTACTCCCTACTCTTCCTCTTTCGTACATCTCTATCTCTTCTCACGTACTCAGCTCACTACATACAAACTATACTTTCTCATTACTCGTACAATGATTACCCAATTCGCTGTATAAAATTTTGAGTTCCGTTCAATAAAAATCAATTCATGTAACATGATTCTATAGTAAAGCTGACATATATTTAATATAGCAACCTTCAGCCTCAATCCTTCCCTCAGTACGGGTCCGGAACTTGGAGCATGCAATTTCCACAAGGGCTAGCGGAAGCTTGGCGAATGGCGGCGATCAGGCTAGATTTGATGTTGTGGGAAGTCATGTTGGTGATATTCTCGACGTATTACCAAACGAAATAGTCTGGCAAGTTAAGGCCGGGCAGTGAGAGAAGGGTACAAAGTAGTAACACCCCTAAAGCCAAGCTTTGGGTTTCTTTTGACTTGTGGGCCAACGCCGAGTCTTGCTGCCTCACCCAGAGTCTGCCAGTAGCATACAGAAAAGGAAGGGGTCACCACACTCTTAACTTCAGCACATCTAATACACATTGGTGTTTACTTTCAAGCCGACTTCGGAGATATAAGATGGCATGATGTGACCCTTACTTGAAACCACACCAAAGACCATAACCGTGGCCAGAAACCTTGTTTTCATCACCTTGGCACACCCCCTAAGCGTCTAATCGTCCTGATTTGCATTTTGAGTTTGCTGGCAATGGTCTTGTTAACTTGGATCGGTAGAGAGCATGAGTAGTACAGCGATGCATCTCCGATCTCACTCGTTGAACATTGTGTAACTTTCAGACATGATAGAAGGCGCATATCGCTCTTGGGATTTGTACACAACTGACTAACTAGAAGGTAGTTTGCAACAAAAAAGAAAACCAGTTTTCATAAAACGGAAATGGAATCATGTCGTCTTTTCTAGGGTGATAATTCCGGTATGTTCATCAAGTGTTGGTTCTAATTATACAAGAGTCTTTTTTATTACCGATAATTGAAATATTGAAAATTTGTTACGCTGTATTGATCAGTACCTAAACATCGACGCAAGAGAGGGGAAGCATGGAACCCGGAATGGAATTCCAAAGTCCATCAGTTCTTAGGAAGTTGTAGTTTAGAAGTTTTCAGCAGCCTTCTGTAGTCGAAGGAGTTAATGACTACCGAGTGCAAACTTAATACCATATCCATTTACATGTGGTTAGTTGCCGTCAGTCACCGTTTACAAGCAACACTACAGAAACTAAACAACATTATAGAAACTAAACAACACTACAGAAACTAAACAACACTACAGAAACTAAACAACACTACAGAAACTAAACAACGCTACAGAAACTAAACAACACTACAGAAACTAAACAACACTACAGAAACTAAACAACACTACAGAAACAAAACAACATTATAGAAACTAAACAACACTACAGAAGCAAAACAACACTACAGAAACTACACTACAGAAACTAAACAACACTACAGAAACTAAACAACACTACAGAAACAAAACAACACTACAGAAACAAAACAACACTACAGAATCTCAGCAACACTACAGAAACTAAACAACACTACGGAAACTAAATAACACTACAGAAACTCAGCAACACTACAGAAACTAAACAACACTACAGAAACTACACTACAGAAACAAAACAACACTACAGAAACAACACTACAGAAACAAAACAACACTACAGAAACTACACTACAGAAGCAAAACAACACTACAGAAACTAAACAACACTACAGAAACTCAACAACACTACAGAAACTAAACAACACTACAGTAAAAAAACAATACTACAGAAACTAAACAACACTACAGAAACTCAACAACACTACAGAAACCTAACAACACTACAGAAACTAAACAACACTACAGAAACAAAACAACACTACAGAAACAAAACATTACTACAGAAACTAAACAACACTACAGAAACTAAACAATACTACAGAAACTAAACAACACTACAGAAACTAAACAACACTACAGAAACAAAACAACACTACAGAAACAAAACAACACTACAGAAACAAAACAACATTACAGAAAGTAAACAACACTACAGAAACAAAACAACACTACAGAAACTAAACAACACTACAAAAACAAAACAACACTACAGAAACTAAACAACACTACAGAAACTCAACAACACTACAGAAACTAAACAACACTACAGAAACAAAACAACACTACAGAAACTCAACAACACTACAGAAAAAAACAACACTACAGAAACAAAACAACACTACAGAAACAAAAACAACACTACAGAAACTAAACAACACTTGGGGAAGAAACTATTAAAATAGAAGACTTTCTTACATCTAGGGATTTCTACTGTGTAGGGGTGGGACTTTGCTGCTTGTTCGGTTTGACGATGGGAACAACGGATTGTAGTTCGTCGGAGCATTCACCATTAAAATACTTGTTAAACGGGCAGAGGGATACAACATTTCGTTTGTGGGACAGAGATTGAACTTAGATGACAGTTCAGGACATATCAGGTTGGCGACTCTCTTATGAACCGTGTCGAGGAGTGAGAGTCAAGTAGCAGATGCACCAGCCCAAATGTAACAACACTATTTCATAGATGGGTGAATGTTTCATACATGGATGAATGGTGGCTTTATAGAGGTACATGATACTTTAAGGCGTAAGTAGTTTTCTCGCACGGTAGAGAGAGCCTACCTTCTTCACAGCAGCCCTGGTAATGCTCTCAATGTATCTGTTCCAACTCATACATATATATCTTATAATAAAAAAATTCAAGCATGAAAAGTAATATGGTTAAGCATAAACATGGAAAAGTAAAGGACTAGTTGTTAAAACTGGAAAAGAAAAGGACAAGATATTCTAGTAAAAAATAGAAGTTTATAACTTAAAATATTGAAAAATTAAGAAATGATTAGATAATGTTCTAAATTGATTAATAAAAAAAATTATGTTACAATATTTTAAGTTATAAATTCACTAGATTCAGCATATAATTTTTTTATAAGATATCTTGTCATTTTCTTTTTCAAGTTTTAACAACTAGTACTTTACTTTTCCATATTTAAGCTTAACCATATTACTTTTCATGGTTGCATTTTTTATTATAATCGTTGATTTTTCCAGGCTTTCAATAAGTTCACTTGTTCTTTGTTTAATTTCAGTCTTATTTTTTTGCCTCCATAAACATAACATACACATATGTATAATAACAATGTACGACACTCGTCTGCTTCAATAAAATCCCCCAATTATCTCCATTTCATACTTTCATTTTGTCTGTTTCAATTGTTACTTCTCTTTTAGCGACAGCAGTGAATGAGTAGCAACACTAGTCGCTGAACCGACGGTTGCTATGGAAACCGGTTATAAAATATGTCGCTCATCTCCTTGCACTTTTTAACGATTTTGAACACCAGTAAATTCATCATAACTTTTGTTTTACTAAACGAAAATTATTTTTTCACAATATAGTTGAGAAGGTGTCTATAAACTGTAATTATTGTTTTAAATTTGGTGGAAAAATGAGTGAGTGGTGAAGCTTTAAAGCAGTTTGAATGACTAAAACTGCCACTTAACCATATATTCAAACACTACCGTGTTTGAATGATATAGTCTAAGCAAATACAGAAAGCTTAGATATAATCATTAGTTTGCTTTTTAATGCAATTTTAATGGGTTTTTAAAGTCATTTAAAAGCCATTGATATTATTGTATACAATGTATTAATAATGAGTTTCAACATTTTCTTTTTATTCTTTGTAACAGTTTTAATACTATGCATGTATTTTGTAAGAGTTTTAATACATGTATGTATTTTGTAACAGTTTTAATACTATGTTTGTATTTTTAACAGTTTTAATACTATGTTTGTATTTTTAACAGTTTTAATAATGTTTTTGTATTTTGTAACAGTTTTAATACTATGTATGTATTTTGTAACAGTTTTAATACTATGTATATATTTTGTAACAGTTTTAATACTATGTTTGTATTTTTAACAGTTTTAATACCATGTTTGTATTTTTAACAATTTAATACTATGTATTTTTAACAGTTTAAATACCATGTTTGTATTTTGTAACAGTTTTAATACTATGTATGTATTTTGTAGCAGTTTTAATACTATGTTTGTATTTTAACAGTTTTAATACTATGTTTGTATTTTTAACAGTTTCAATAATGTTTTTGTATTTTGTAACAGTTTTAATACTATGTGTGTATTTTTAACAGTTTTAATACCATGTTTGTATTTTTAACAGTTTTAATACTATGTTTGTATTTTTAACAGTTTTAATAATGTTTTTGTATTTTGTAACAGTTTTAATAATATGTCTGTATTTTGTAACAGTTTCAATACTATGTTTGTATTTTAACAGTTTTAACAATGTTTGTATTTTGTAACAGTTTTAACACAATGTTTGTATTTTGTAACAGTTTTAATACTATGTTTGTATTTTTAACAGTTTAAATACCATGTTTGTATTTTTAACAGTTTAAATACCATGTTTGTATTTTGTAACAGTTTTAATACTATGTATGTATTTTGTAACAGTTTTAATACTATGTTTGTATTTTTAACAGTTTTGATAATGTGTTTGTATTTTGTAACAGGTTTAATGCTATGTTTGTATTTTTGACAGTTTCAATACTATGTTTCTATTTTTAACAGTTTTAATGATGTTTTTGTATTTTTTAACAGTTTTAACACTATGTTTGTATTTTGTAACAGTTTTAATACTATGTATGTATTTTTAACAGTTTTAATAATGTTTTTGTATTTTGTAACAGTTTTGATAATATGTTTGTATTTTGTAACAGTTTTAATACTATGTTTGTATTTTTAACCGTTTTAATACTATGTTTGTATTTTTAACCGTTTTAATACTATGTTTGCATTTTGTAGAAGTTTAAATACTATGTATGCATTTTGTAACAGTTTTAATACTTTAAAGCGGTTCTAAATGACTAAAACTGCCACTTAACTATATATCCAAACACTACCGTGTTTGAGTGATTATATATATATATATATATATATATATATATATATATATATATATATATATATATATATATATATATACCACTCCAATCTTAGACACATTCTTGTTCATAATACAAGGCAAAAATTGTACAATACGAAAACAAATTAAAATATAAAAAATTCTTGAAGCATTCTATATTAGAACCCAGCACCCAACTGTTAATAACATCGCATTGAAAAAATGGAACAAGCTATTTTTACCAAAGTTAACACCTTACAAAGCATAACATAACAAGTGCATTGTAGAAGTTTTATTACCGTACAAACCGAAAGGCTCCACATATAAAATCAACAGTAGGTTCTTTGATATGAGAGAGGCGCATTTACGTTTTCAGATGTATATCCATATGGTCTTGCTTTTGGGTAATATTCAGCAAAATCTAAAGGTCGAAAAGATTCTATGTCCCGGAAAATACTATTTTTGGCCATTTTGACCTATTTTGACCCCCCCTGGGGGACGCAACCAGAATATTCCCAGGGTCAAATATTACGTTTCCAGATGTATATCCATGTGACCTTGCTTTTGGGTAATTTTCAGTAAAATCTAATTGTTGGAAAAGATTCTTTGTCGCGAAAAGTGCTTCTTTTTTTTGGCCACTGTTGACCCCTTTTGAATGCTACATTTCCTCTCCTGGGTTGTCATGCAGAATTTGAGAAAAATTTAATGAGTAGTGATTGAGAATTTTAGGAATGAACGGAAGAACGGACGAATGGACGAGGATGAATTCTAATGGCTGAAATCCGACCAAGCCAAATACTTTTTTAATCAGAAGAAGAAAACCAATTACATTTTTAATAATTGGATGACATTAATTTTACTTCTTTTTTTTTTAATGGTTCATCACTTATTGTTGTAGACCGGTGCTAGGGGTTACAAATGAAAGAAACCACAAGTAGTGTAAAGTATATAAAATATAATATGTATTTATCTTAAAGAATACAGGAGCCACTAAAGTGGTATGAGAGGAACGTGTTCGTAGCATGCGGTTAGACATGGTAGGACTGTTTCCAGTTAGTCTCTAAAACCAGTTGTATTCATAGAACTAGTTGATTCCACTTAGTTCTGAAATAGGGATGACTTGTACTTTGTATTTGAGGGTTAAACGGTACGCGTTAGTAATCGGATAAACAGTATAGTAATCGTTAGTAGTGTAGATTTGGTATGATTTGATTATTTAAGGGAAAGGCTCAGCAAAACTTGTTTACATTAGACTCTAACACGACCATATTGTAGTCAGCTGGAAAACAGGCCAGCAGAACAGAGTTCCACATGCGGTCAGATCTAAGAATAAAGCTTAGATTTAGGTACAGATGAAAAGTGGGAGGAATTTTTTGATAGTGGTTTTAGCTAGACGAGTGTTTATGTGAAAGCTTTTGAAGGGGGCGGGCAAAGATTGTTATTTGTTTCTTTATTCTATTCGGACATGAATTAAAAGTCTACGTTTTAGAAATTAAGACAATCAGAATTAAAATAGATTAAAATAAGCATAAAAATAGTAATATTTTAGGTCAAGGCATCATTATTTATTCCTGTGTTACGTTGGTAAGTCCAAAGAGTTGGTCAATAAACAAGGACAGATATTTCAAAGATGCGTCCATGCGTAATGAACAATGCTGTTTCAAAGTTAATGGTGACGAACCGACAGAAGATTTCATTTGAAACTTACTCGTGACACATCGAGCAATCAGTGGACAGTTTGGCCCTGAAGACAACAAAGAATAGTCTTAAGTTGCATCCATTAAATCTATGAAACAGACACACCGTTGCCACATACGAAGAGGTGCTGCTTGGAACCTTTTTTCATGCTTTCACAGAATAAAAAATGACTTCGAAATCTAGTGGGTGGTGTCTTTTTCCCCCCCTACTACCTCTTTTTACTGATTTTAAATGACAAGTAGTAAAACTAAAATCTATAAATCATCCTCCACATGTGTATTCTTATGAGAAAGTATGTGCACATTAAACGTGTATTTTTACGCTAACTGGCAAAAATAGCAACTTTATAGTTAAATATTTACAGATATATAAAGAATCGGAATCAGTAATTGTATCTGAATCGGGAAAAATTATTAGAATCGTCCCCACACTAGTAAATAGTTTGCGTTTTCTCTCCTAACCCTTTCTGAATACAGGCTCAAGGATCGAAAACTTGGGCACATTCACGTTGATATAATTCTGAGGGTAAATATTTTGTTAGATATTGCCTGGCATATGTAAGCAATCGTTTTCCGACGTCTGATATAGAGTGTGGTGTCATCAGCACACATACCCATCTCAAATACAATTTTATCAGGAAGGTGATTTTCGAATATCATGAGCAAAATAGGTTAAATGATGGTCAATTAGGGCACACCCGCCTTAATATACAGGGTGGATCAAAAGTCACTGACCAATTTTTATTT
>NC_136508.1:52360249-52377749 GCF_053919585.1 Euprymna scolopes
GCAGAGGGTTAGGGTTAGTGTTAGGGTTAAGGTTATGGATAGGGTTAGGGTTAGGGTTGGGGTAAGGGTTAGCGTTGGATTGGGGTTAGGGTTAGGGTTAAAGTTGGGGTTAGGGTTGGGGTTAGGCTTAGGGTTGGGGTTGGGGTACGGGTTAGGGTTATTGTTGGGGTAAGGGTTGGGGTTAGGGTTAGGGATAGGCTTAGGGTTAGTGTAAGGGTTTAGGGTCAGGGTTAGGGTTAGGGTTAGGATTGGGGTAGGGTTTGGGGTTGGGGTTAGGGTCAGGGTTAGGGTTAGGGTTGGGGTTGGGGTGAGAGTAAGGGTTGGGGTTAGAGTTAGGGTAGGGTTAGGGTTAGGGTTGGGGTTAGGGTCAGGGATAGGGTTGGGGTTAGGGTAAGGGTTAGGTTAAGGTTTTGGGTTAGGGTTAGGGTTAGGGTAAGGGTTGGAGTTAGGGTTAGGGTTAGGGTTAGGGTTGGGGTTAGGGTTAGGGTTGGGGTAAGGGTTAGGGTTAGGGTTAGGGTTGGGGGTAGGGTTATGATTAGGGTTAGGGTTAGGGTTAGTGTTAGGGTTAGGGTTAGGTTAGGGTAAGGGTTAAAGTTAGGGTTAGGGTTGGGGTTAGGGTTAGGGTAAAGGTTAGAGTTAGGGTTAGGGGTGGGGTTAGGGTAAGGGTAAGGGTTAGGGTTGGGGCTAGAGTTAGGGTTAGGGTTCGGGTTAGGGTTAGGGTTAGGGTTGGGGTTAGGGTTAGGGTTAGGGTAATGGTTGGGATTGGGGTAACGGTTAGGGTTAGAGTTAGGGTTAGTGTCAGGATTGGGGCTAGGGTCGGAGTTAGGGTTGGGGTTAGGGTTAGGGTTAGGGTTAGCGTTAGGGTTGGGGTTAGGGTTTTGATTAGGGTTAGGGTTGGGGTTAGGGTTAGGGTTGAAGTTAGGGTCAGGGTTAGGGTTAGGCTAGGGGTTAGGGTTAGGGTTAGGGTTGGGATTAGGGTAAGGGGTAGGGTTAGTGTGAGGGTTAGGGTTGGGGTTAGGGTGAGGTTTAGGGTTAGGGTTGGGATTGGGGTTAGGGTTAGGGTTAGGGTTAGGTTTGGGGTTATGGTTAGGGTTAGGGTTAGGGTTGGGATTGGGGTTGGGATTGGGGTAACGGTTAGCTTTAGTGTTGCGGTGAGAGTTAGGGTTAGGGTCAGGGTTGGTGTTAGGGTTGGGGTTAGGGTTAGGGTAAGGTTTAGGGTTGGGGTGAGGGTTGGGGTTAGGGTTAGGGTTGGGGTTAGTGTTGGGGTTAGGTTGGGGAGAGGGTTAGGGTTGGGGTAAGGGTTAGGGTTAGGGTTATGGTTATTGTTAGGATTAGGGTTGGGGTAAGGGTTAGGGTTAGGGTTGGGGTGAGGGTAACTGTTAGTGTTAGGGTTGGGGTTAGGGTTAGGGTAAGTGTTAGGGTTAAGGTTAGGTTTAGGGTTGGTGTTAGGGTTAGGGTGAGGGTTTAAGTTTGGGTCAGGGTTAGTGTAAGGGTTAGGGTTAGGGTAAGGGTTATGGTTAGGGTTAGGGTAAAGGTTAAGGTTAGGATTGGGGTTGGGGTTAGGGTTAGAGTTGGGGTTAGGGTTAGGTTTGGGGTTATGGTTAGGGTTAGGGTTAGGGTTGGGATTGGGGTTGGGATTGGGGTAACGGTTAGCTTTAGTGTTGCGGTGAGAGTTAGGGTTAGGGTCAGGGTTGGTGTTAGGGTTGGGGTTAGGGTTAGGGTAAGGTTTAGGGTTGGGGTGAGGGTTGGGGTTAGGGTTAGGGTTGGGGTTAGTGTTGGGGTTAGGTTGGGGAGAGGGTTAGGGTTGGGGTAAGGGTTAGGGTTAGGGTTATGGTTATTGTTAGGATTAGGGTTGGGGTAAGGGTTAGGGTTAGGGTTGGGGTGAGGGTAACTGTTAGTGTTAGGGTTGGGGTTAGGGTTAGGGTAAGTGTTAGGGTTAAGGTTAGGTTTAGGGTTGGTGTTAGGGTTAGGGTGAGGGTTTAAGTTTGGGTCAGGGTTAGTGTAAGGGTTAGGGTTAGGGTAAGGGTTATGGTTAGGGTTAGGGTAAAGGTTAAGGTTAGGATTGGGGTTGGGGTTAGGGTTAGAGTTGGGGTTAGGGTTAGTGTTAGGGTTGTGGTTAGGGTTGGGGGTAGGGTTAGGGTTAGCGTTAGGGTTGGGGTTAGTGTTAGGATTGGGGTTAGGGTTGTTGTTATTGGGTATGGTTAGGGTTAGGGTTGGGGTTAGGGTCAGGGTTGTGGTTTTTGTTAGGATTAGGGTTGGGGTTAGGTTAAGGGTTAGGGTTTGGGTTATGTTTGGGGCAAGGGATAGGGTGAGGGTTGGGGTTAGGGTTAGGGTTAAACTTAGGGTTAGGGTTAGGGTTGGGGTTAGGGTGTGGGTTAGGCTATGGTTATGGTTAGGGTACGGGTTAGGTGTGGGGTTAGGGTTAGGATTAGGGTAAGGATTATGGTTAGGGTTGGAGCTAGGGTTAGGGTTGGAGTTAGGGTAAGGGTTAGAGTAGGGGTTGGGGTTGGGGTTACTGTTAGGGTAAGGGTTAGGGTAGGGTTAGGGTTAGGGTTGGGGTTATGTTTAGGGTTGGGGATTAGGGTTAGGGGTAGGGTTAGAGTTAGGGTTAGGGTTGGGTTTAGTGTTAGGGTTAGGGTTGGGGTTAGGGTTGGGTTTAGGGTTAGGGTTACGGTAGGGGTTAGGGTATGGGTTAGGGTTGGGTTAGGGTTACTGTTAGGGTTAGGGTTTTTGTTGGGGTTAGGGTGAGGGTTAGGGTTGTGGTTAGAGTTAGGTTAAGGGTCAGGGGTAGGGTTAGGGTTAGGGTTAGGGTTAGGGTAAGGGTCAGGGGTAGGGTTAGGGTTAGGGTTAGGGTTATGGTTGGGGTTAGGGTTAGGGTTAGGGTTGGGGTTAGGGTTAGGGTCAGGGTAAGGGTTGGGGTGGGGTTATTGTCAGGGTCATTGTTGGGGTTAATGTAAGGTTATGGTTGGGGTTAGGGTTAGGGTTAGGGTTGAGGTTAGGGTTAGGGTTAGGGTTAGGGTTGGGATTGGGGTAAAGGTTAGCATAAGGGGTTGGGTTAGAGTTAGGGTTAGGGTAAGGGTTGGGGTATGGGTTGGGGTTAGGGTTAGGGTTAGGGTTAGGGTTATGGTTGGGGTAATGGTTGGGGTTAGATTGAGGGTTGGGGTTCGGGTTGGGTTAGGGTTGTGGGTATTGTCAGGATAAGGGTTGGGGTTAGGGTTAGGGAGAGGATTAGGGTTAGGCTTAGGTTTAGGGTAATGGGTGGTGTTGGGGTAAGGGTAAGGGTTAGGCTCGTAGTTATTGTAAGGATAAGCTTTGGGTTTAGGGTTAGGGTTAGGGTTGAGGTTAGGGTAAGGGTTAGGGTTAGGGTTGGGGTTAGGGTTAGGGCTGGGTTAGGTTTAGGGTTGGGGTAAGGGTTACGGTTTGGGTTAGTGTTAGATTTGAGGTCCGATTAGGGTTATGGTTGGGGTTAGGGTTAGGGGTAGGGTTGGGGTTAGGGTAAGGGTTGAAGTTAGGGTTAGGGTTAGGGTTAAGGTTAGGGTTAGGGTTGCGGTAAGGGTTAGGGTTGGGTTTAGGGTAAGGGTTAGGATTAGTGTTTGTGTTGGGGTCAGCGTTATGGTTAGGGTTGTGGTTGTTGTAAGGATAAGGGTTGGGGTTAGGGTATGGGTTAGGGTACTGGTTAGGATTTAGGGTTAGGATTCGGGTCTGGGTTACGGTTAGGGTTTGGATTGGGGTTAGGGTTAGGGTTAGGGTTGGGGGTAGGGTTAGGGTTACGGTTAGGGTAAGGTTTGGGGTTAGGGTTAGGGTTAAATTAAGGGTTGAGGATAGGGTCAGGTTTACGGTTAGGTTTGGGTTAGGGTTAGGGTTAGTGTTAGGGATAGTGTTGGGGTAAGGGTGAGGTTAAAGGTTAGGGTTAGAGTTAGGGTGTGGGTCAGGGTTGGGGTTAGGTTTGGGGTTAGGGTTAGGGTGTGGGTTAGTTTTAGAGTTGGGGTTAGGGTTAGGGTAAGGGTTGGGGTTAGTGTTAGGTTTAGGTTTACGCTTAGGGGTTGGGGTAAGGGTTAGGATTAGGGATAGGGTTAGGGTTGAAGTTAGGGTTAGGGTTAGGGTAAGGGTTGGGGTTTTGGTTAGAGTTGGGGTTAGGGTTAGGGTTAAGGTTGGGGTTGGGGTATTGTAAGTGTTAGGGTTAGGTTTGGGGTTGGGGTTAGGGTAAGGGTGAAGGTAGGGGTATGGGTTAGGGTTAGGGTTGTGGTTTTGGGTTAGGGTTAGGGTTAGGATTAGGGTTAGGGTTTAGGGTTAGGGTTGAGGTTGTGGTTGGGATAGGTGTTAGGGTTAGGGTTGGGGTAGGTTCAAGGTAAGGGTAAGGGTAATGGTTAGGGTTAGGGTTTCGTTTAGGGTTAGTGTTAGGGTTAGCTTTAGGGTGAGGGTAAGGGTTAGGTTTAGATTTAGGGTGTGGGTCAGGGGTGGGGTTAGGGTTGGGGTTAGGGTTAGGGTGTGGGTTAGTTTTAGAGTTGGGGTTAGGGTAAGGGTTAGGGTAAGGGTTTGGGTTAGTGTTAGGTTCAGGGTTAGGGTTAGGGTTTGGGGTAAGGGTTAGGATTAGGGATAGGGTTATGGTTGGGGTTAGGGTTAGTGTTAGGGTTAGGGTTGGCGATTGGGTTAGAGTTGGGTTTAGGGTTAGGCTTAAGGTTGGGGTTGGGGTTAGTGTAACTGTTAGGGTTAGGGTTGGGGTTTGGGTTAGGGTAAGGGTGAGGGTAGGGGTATGGGTTAGGGTTAGGGTGTGGGTTTGGGGTTAGGGTGAGGGTTAGGATTAGGGTTAGGTTTTAGGGTTAGGGTTAAGGTTGCGGTTGGGATAGGTGTTAGGGTTAGGGTTGGGGTAGGTTTAGGGTAAGGGTAAGGGTAAGGGTTAGGGTTAGGGTTTCGTTTAGGTTTAGTGTTAGGGCTAGCTTTAGGGTTAGGGTTAGGGTTAGGGTTAGGCTTGGGGTTAGGGTTAGGGTTGGGGTTACGGTTAGGGTTGGGGTAAATGTTAGGGTTAGGGTTAGAGTTGGGGTTAGGGTTCGGGTTGGGGTTAGGGTTTGGGTTAAAGGTAGGGTTTGGGTTAGGGTTAGGGTTGGGGTTAGGTTACGGTTGGGGTTAGAGTAGGGGTTAGGGTTGTGGTTATTGTTAGGATTAGGGTTACGGGTGGGGTTAGGGGTATGGTTTGGGTTAGGGTTAGGGTTAGGGATAGGGTTTGGGTTGGGTTAGGTTTAGGGTTGGGGTTAGAGTATAGGTTAGGATTGGGTTAAGGTTTGGGGTTGGGGATAGTTTTAGGGTAAGGGTTAGGGTTGGGGTTAGGGTTAGGGTTAGGGTTAGGGTTACGGTTAGAGTTAGGGTTGGGGTAAGGGTTAGGGTTGGGTTTAGGGTAAGGGTTAGGATTAGTGTTTGTGTTGGGGTCAGGGTTACGGTTAGGGTTGTGGTTATTGTAAGGATAAGGGTTGGGGTTAGGGTACGGGTTAGGGTACGGTTTAGGATTTTGGGTTAGGATTCGGGTCTGGGTTACTGTTAGGGTTGGGTTTAGGTTAGGGTTAGGGTTAAGGTTGGGGGTAGGGTTAGGGTATGGGTTAGGGTAAGGTTTGGGGTTAGGGTGAGGGTTAGAATGAGGGTTGAGGATAGGGTCAGGTTTATGGTTAGGTTTGGGGTAGGATTAGGGTTAGTGTTAGGGATAGTGTTTGGGTCAGGGTGAGGGTAAGGGTTAGGGTTAGAGTTATGGTGTGGGTCAGGGTTGGGGTTAGGGTTGGGGTTAGGGTTAGGGTGTGGGTAAGTTTTAGAGTTGGGGTTAGGGTTATGTTTAGGGTAAGGGTTGGGTTTAGTGTTAGGTTTAGGGTTAGGGTTAGAGTTTGGGGTAAGGGTTAGGATTAGCGATAGGGTTAGGGTTTGGGTTAGTGTTAGTGTTAGGGTTAGGGTTGGGGTTTGGGTTAGAGTTGGGGTAAGGGTTAGGCTTAAGGTTGTGGTGTTGGTTAGTGTAAGTGTTAGGGTGAGGGTTGGGTTGGGGTTAGGGTAAGAGTGAGGGTAGGGGTATGGGTTAGGGTAAGGGTTGTGGTGTGGGGTTAGGATTAGGGTTAGGATTAGGGTTAGGGTTTAGGGTTAGGGTTGAGGTTGCAGTTGGGATAGGTGTTAGGGTTTGGGTTGGAGTAGGTTTAGGGTAAGGGTAAGGGTAAGGGTTAGGGTTTGGGTTTCGTTTAGGGTTAGTGTTAGGGTTAGGCTTAGGGTTAGGGTTAGGGTTCGGGTTACGGTTAGGGTTGGGGTTAGGGTTAGGGTTAGAGTTGGGGTTGGGGTTTTGGTTGGGGTTTGGGTTGGGGTTAAAGGCAGGGTTTGGGTTAGGGTTAGGGTTGGGGTTAGGGTATGTGTTAGGGTGGTGGGTATTGTTAGGAGTAGGGTTAGGGGTGGGGTTAGGGTTATGGTTTGGGTTAGGGTTAGGGTTAGGGATAGGGTTAGGATTGGGTTAGGGTTAGGGTTTGTTTTAGGGTATGGGTTAGGATTGGGGTAAGGTTTGGGGTTTGGGATAGTGTTAGGGGTAGGGTTAGGGTTGGGGGTAGGGTGAGAGTAGGGGTATGGGTTAGAGTTAGGCTCAGGGTTAGGGTTGGGGTTGGGGTTATGGTTAGGGTTAGGGTTTGGGTTAGGGTCCGGGTTGGGGTAAGGGTTATGGTTAAGGTTGGGGTTGGGGTTAGGGTTAGAGTTAGGGTTAGGGTTGGGGTTAGGGTTAGGGTTGGGGTTAGGGTTAGGGTTGGGTTAGGGTTAGGGTTAGGGTTGGGGTCAGGGTTAGAGTAAGAGTTACGGTTGGGGTTAGGGTTAGGGTTAGTATTGGGGTCAGGGTAGGGGTTAGGGTTCGGGTTAACTTAGGGTTAGGGTTAGGGTACGGTTAGGGTTAGGGTTGGGATTGGGATAACAGTTAGGGTTAGGGTTGGTGTTAGTGTAAGGATTAGGGTCAGGGTTGGTGTTAGGATTGGTATTAGGGTTGTGGATTGAGGTTAGCGTTTAGGGTTAGGGTTGAGGTTGCGGTTTGGATAGGTGTTAGGGTTAGGGTTGGGGTAGGTTTAGGGTAAGGGTAAGGGTAAGGGTTAGGGTTAGGGTGTCGTTTAGGGTTAGTGTTAGGGTTAGCTTTAGGGTTAGGGTTAGGTTTAGGGTTAGGCTTGGGGTTAGGGTTGGGGTTACGGTTAGGGTTGGGGTTAGGGTTAGGGTTAGGGTTAGAGTTGGGGTTAGGGTTCGGGTTGGTTAAGGATTGGGGTAAGGGTTTGGGTTTGGGTTAGGGTTAGGGTTGGGGTTAGGTTAGGGTTGGGGTTAGGGTAGGGGTTAGGGTGGTGGTTATTGTTGGGATTAGGGTTGGGGGTGGGGTAAGGGTTAGGGTTTGGGTTAGGGTTAGGGTTAGGGTTAGGGATAGGGTTAGGGTTTTGGTTAGGGTTAGGGTTAAGGTTGGGGTATGGGTTAGGATTGGGGTAAGGTTTGGGGTTGGGGATAGTTTTAGGGTTAGGGTTAGGGTTGGGGTTAGGGTTGTGTTAGGGTTATGGTTAGGGTTAGGGTTGGGGTAAGGTTTAGGGTTGGGTTTAGGGTAAGGGTTAGGATTAGTGTTTGTGTTGGGGTCAGGGTTACGGTTAGGGTTGTGGTTATTGTAAGGATAAGGGTTCGGGTTAGGGTACGGGTTAGGGTACGGTTTAGGATTTTGGGTTAGGATTCGGGTCCGGGTTATGGTTAGGGTTGGGTTTTGGGGAGCGTTAGGGTTAGGGTTGGGGGTAGGGTTAGGGTTAGGGTTAGGGTAAGGTTTGGGGTTAGGGTGAGGGTTAGATTAAGGGTTGAGGATAGAGTCAGGTTTACGGTTAGGTATGGGTTAGGATTAGTGTTAGGGATAGTGTTGGGCTCAGGGGGAGGGTAAGGGTTAGGGTTAGAGTTAGGGTGTGGGTCAGGGTTGGGGTTAGGGTTGGGGTTAGGGTTAGGGTGTGGGTTAGTTTTAGAGTTGGGGTTAGGGTTAGGGTTAGGGTAAGGGTTGGGTTTAGTGTTAGGTTTAGGGTTAGGGTTAGTGTTTGGGGTAAGGGTTAGGATTAGGGATAGGGTTAGGTTGGGGTTAGTTGTAAGTGTTAGGGTTAGGTTTGGGGTACGGTTAGGGTTGGGGTTAGGGTTGTGGTTAGGGTTAGAGTTCGGGTTAGGGTGCGGGTTGGGGTTCGGGTGGGTGTTAAAGGTAGGGTTTTGGTTAGGGTGAGGGTTGGAGTTAGGTTACGGTTGGGGTTAGGGTAGGGGTTAGGGTGGTTGTTATTGTTAGGATTAGGGTTAGGGGTGGGGTTAGGGTTATTGTTTTTGTTAGGGATAGGGTACGGATAGGGTTAGGGTTGGGTAAGGGTTAGGGTTAGGGTTAGGGTATGGGTTAGGATTGGGGTAAGGTTTGGGGTTGGGATAGTGTTAGGGTTAGGATTAGGGTTAGAGGTAGGGTGAGAGTAAGGGTATCGGTTAGAGTTTGGGTCAGGGTTAGGGTGTGGGTTGTGGTTATGGTTAGGGTTAGGGTTTGGGTTAGGGTTAGGGTTGGGGTTAGGGTTAGGGTTAGGGTTGGGGTCATTGTTAGCGTTAGGGTAAGGGTTAGGGTAAGGGTTAGGTTAAGGTTTGGGGTTAGGGTTAGGGTTAGGGTTTTGCTAGTGTTGGGGTTAGGGTAAGGTTTGTGGTAATTTTTAGGATTAGGGTTGGGGTTAGGATTGGGGTTAGGGTTGGGGTTAGGGTAACGGTAAGGGATAGTGTTAGGGTTGGGATTAGGGTTAGTGTTAGGGTAAGGGTTAGGGTTGGGGTAGGATTAAAGTAAGGGTTAGATGGAGGGTAAGGGTTAGGGTTAAGGTTGGGGTTGGGGTTAGGGTTAGATTTAGGGTTAGGGTTGGGGTTAGTGTTAGGGTTGGGGTTAGGGTTAGGGTTAGGGTTAGGGTATTGGTCAGGGTTATAGTAAGAGTTACGGTTGGGGTTAGGGTTAGGGTTAGGGTTAGTATTGGAGTCAGGGTAAGGGTTAGGGTTAGGGTTAACTCAGGGTTAGGGTTACGGTTAGGGTTAGGGTTGGTATTGGGATAACGGTTAGGGTTAGGGTTGGGGTTTGTGTAAGGGGTAGGGTCAGGGTTGGGGTTAGGATAAGGGTTAGGGTTGAAGATTGGGGTTAGGGTAAGGGATTGAGGTAAGGGTTACGGTTAGGGTTGGGGTAAGGGTTATGGTTAGGGTTAGGGTTAGGGTTGGGGTTAAGGTTAGGGTTAGGGTTAGGGTTAGGGTTGGGGTAAGGGTTAGGGTTAGAGTTGGGGTTAAAGTTAGGGTTAGGGTTGGGATTAGGGTTAGGGTTAGCGTTAGTGGTAGGGTTAGGGTTGTGTTAAGGGTTAGGGTAAGTGTTTGGGTAAGGGTTAGGGTTAAGGTTAAGGTTAGGGTTATGTTAGATTTGGGGCTAGGGTTTGGGTTGAGGTTGGGGTTAGGCTTAGGGTTGAGTTTAGGGTTAGGGTTAGGGTTAGATTTGGGGTTAGAGTTAGGGTTAGGGTTGGGGTTAGGGTTAGGGTTTGGGTTAGGGTTGGGGTTAGGGTAACGGTTAGGGATAGTGTTAGGGTTGGGATTCGGGTTAGGGTTAGGGTGAGGGTTCGGGTTAGTGTTGGGGTTAGGGTAAATGTTAGGGTTGGGGTAAGGCTAGGGTTAGGGTTGGTGCGAGTGTTAGGGTTAGGGTTAGGGTTAGGGTAAGGGTTGGGATTAGGGAATTGGTTAGGGTTAGGTGTAGGGTTAGAGTTAGGGTCAGGGTTAGAGTAAGGGTAGGGTCAGGGTTGAGGTAAGGGGCGGGGTTAGGGTTGGGGTTAGGGTTAGGATTGGGTTTAGGTTTGGTGTCTGATTCAGGGTTTGGATTAGGGTTAGGGTAAGTGTTGGGGTTGGGGTTAGGGTTTGGGTAAGGGTTGGGGTAAGGGTTAGGGTTGGGGTTAGGGTTAGTGTTCGGGTTAAGGTTAGGGTTAGGGTTAGGTTTGGGGTTAGGGTTAGGGTTAGGATTAGGGTTGTGGTTAGGGTTAGGTTAGTGTAGTTGTAAGGGTTAGCGTTAGGGTTAGGGTTGGGTTAGGGTAAGGGTTAGGGTTAGGGTTAGGGTTAGGGTTGGGCTTAGGGTTAGGGTTAGCGTAAGGGTTGATTTTAGGGTTCGGGTTGGTGTTATGTTTAGGGTTTGGGTTAGGGTTAGGGTTTGGGGTTAGGGTTTGGGTTAGTGTTGGGGTAAAAGGTTAGGGTAAGGTTAGGGTTAGGGTTAAGGTTTGGGTTAGGGTTAAGGTTAGGGTCAGGGTTAGGGTTGGGGTTGGGGTTAGTATAAGGGTTTGGGTTGGGGTTAGGTTTTTGGTAATGTTTGGGGTTTGGGAAAGTGTTAGGGTTGCGGTTAGGGTTGGGATTGGGGTTAGGGTAAGGTTTAGGGTTAGGGTTAGGGTTAGGGTAAGGGTTAGGGTTAGGGTTGGGGTTAGGGTAAGGGTTGGGATTAGGGAATTGGTTAGGGTTAGGGGTAGGGTTAGAGTTAGGGTCAGGGTTAGAGTAAGGGTTAGGGTCAGGGTTGAGGTAAGGGGCGGGGTTAGGGTTGGGGTTAGGGTTAGGATTGGGTTTAGGTTTGGTGTCTGATTCAGGGTTTGGATTAGGGTTAGGGTAAGTGTTGGGGTTGGGGTTAGGGTTTGGGTAAGGGTTGGGGTAAGGGTTAGGGTTGGGGTTAGGGTTAGTGTTCGGGTTAAGGTTAGGGTTAGGGTTAGGTTTGGGGTTAGGGTTAGGGTTAGGATTAGGGTTGTGGTTAGGGTTAGGTTAGGGTAGTTGTAAGGGTTAGCGTTAGGGTTAGGGTTGGGTTACGGTTAGGGTTAGGGTTAGGGTTAGGGTTGGGCTTAGGGTTAGGGTTAGCGTAAGGGTTGATTTTAGGGTTCGGGTTGGTGTTATGTTTAGGGTTTGGGTTAGGGTTAGGGTTTGGGGTTAGGGTTTGGGTTAGTGTTGGGGTAAAAGGTTAGGGTAAGGTTAGGGTTAGGGTTAAGGTTTGGGTTAGGGTTAAGGTTAGGGTCAGGGTTAGGGTTGGGGTTGGGGTTAGTATAAGGGTTTGGGTTGGGGTTAGGTTTTTGGTAATGTTTGGGGTTTGGGAAAGTGTTAGGGTTGCGGTTAGGGTTGGGATTGGGGTTAGGGTAAGGTTTAGGGTTAGGGTTAGGGTTAGGGTAAGGGTTAGGGTTAGGGTTGGGGTTAGGGTTTTGTTTAGGGTTAGGGTTAGGGTTAGGGTTGGGTAAGGGTAAGGATTAGGGTAAGGGTTGGAGTTAGGGTTTGATTAGGATTAGGGTTGGGCTTAGGGTTTGGGTTAGAGTAAGGGTTAGGGTTGTGGTAATTGTTCGGATTAGGGTTGGGGGAAGGGTTTGGGTTAGGGTTAGGGTTAGGGTTCGTGTTGGGGCGAGGGTTGGGGTTGAGGTTATGGTTAGGGTTAGGGTTTGGGTTAGGGCTAGGGTTAGGGTTAGGGTTAGGGTTAGGGTAAGGGTTGGGATTGGGGTAATGGTTAGGGTGAGGGTTGGGGGTTTAGTTAGGGTTCGGGTTTGAGTAAGGGTAAGGGTTAGGGTTGGGGTTAGGGTTGGGTAAGGGTTAGGGTCAGGGGGGGGTTAGGGTTTGGGTTGGGTTTATGGTTAGGGTTGGGGTTAAGGTTAGAGATTATGGTTAGGGTTAGTGTTAGTGTTGGGGTAAGGGTTGGGGTTAACGTTAGAGTTAGGGTGAGGGTTGGGTTTAGGGTTAGGGTTAGTGTTAGATTTGAGGTTAGTGTTAGGGTTAGGGTTTGGGTTAGGGTTATTATTATTATTATTATTATGATCATTATTATTTTTATAATTATTATTATCAGTATTATTATTATCATTATTATTATCATTATTACTAATATCATTATTATTATTCTTTTTTTATTATTATTATTTTTATTATTTTTGTTATTCCATTAAGTTCAAAAGTTTCATTCTAATGAGGATAGTCAAAGGGCCAATTAGATGGAAGTTTTCTTATTCCGAAATTTAGCAAACTCTCCACCCTAACGTAAATAGATTATTGATAATAATAAACATGATAATAATGTTATTAATAATAATAATAATAATAGTTACATGCATGATAATAATAATAATGATACGTATAATAATGATAATAATAATGATAATTATAATAATGATGATACTAATAATAAAAATCATAATTATAATAATGATAATAACAATAATGATAATAAAAATGATAATAATAATAATCATAATAATGAGAACATTAATAATTATAAAACTGATAATAATAATAATAAAAATTATGATAACAATAATGATAACATTAATAATAATAATGATAAAAATAACAATGATAAAAATAAAAATGATATTAATGATAATAATAATAATAATAATAATCATAATAATGATAATAACATTAATAATTATTATTATAATACTGATAATAATATTAATGATAAAAAGAAAAATAATAATATTAAAAATGAAAAAAATAATAATAAAAACATTAATGACAATATTAATGACAATAATGACAATAATTATATTAATTATAAAAATATAATTAATAATAATCATAATAATATTAATAAAAATTATATTTATAATAAGATTAATAATAATAATAATAAGATAAAAAAAATAATATTACTAAAAATAATAGCATTATTAATAAAAATAATAGTATTATTAACAATAATAATATTAATAATAATAATATTAACAATAATAATAATAATTATAATACTAACAATGATAATAATAATAATGATAATAATAGTAATACTGATAATAATAATAATAATAATAATAATAATAATAATAATAATAATAATAATCCTACCCCTAACCCTACGCCTAACCCCAACACTAACCAAATCCTACCCCAACCATAACCCTAACACTAACCCTAACACGAAACCGAACCCCAACCCAAACCCTATCCCAACGTTAACCCCCACCGTAACCCCAATCTCAAACCTAACCGTAACCCTAACCCCAACCAAAACCCTAACCCTAACCCTAACTCTGTCCCTAACCCTAACCCCAACCCAAACCTAACCATAACCCTGACCCTAACCCTAACCCTTACCCCTAACCCCAACCCTAACCCGAACCGTAACACTAACCCTAACCCTTACGCAAACCCTACCCCTAACCCTATACCTAACCCTAACCCCAACCCTTGCTCTTACCCTTACCCAACCCTAACACTAACGCTAACCCTAACACCAACCCTAACCCTAACCCTAACCGTAACACTAACCCTAATCCCAACCCACATCCGTACCCTAACCCTAACCCAACCCTAACCCTAACCCTTAACCTAACCCCAACGCTTACCCTAACGCTAACCCTAACCTTAACCCTAACCCCAACCCTAACCCTAACCCTAACCCAAGCCCAACCCCATCGCTTACCCTAGCCCCAACCATAACCCTAACCCTAACCCCAACCCTAACCCGTATCCTAAACCTAACCCTAACCCCAACCTTAACCCCGACCCTAACCCCAAGATTTACCCTAACCCCAACCGCAACCGTAAACTTAACCCTAACCCTAACCCCAAACCTAACCCTAACAATTTCCACAAACCTAACCCTAACCCTAACCCTAACCAAAACCATTACCCTAACCCTAACCCTTACCCTTACCCTAACCCTAACAATAACCACAACCCTTACCCTAACCCCAACCATAACCTAAACACTAACCCCACCCCTAACCCTAACGCTAACCCTAACCCGAACCCTAAACCTAACCCTAAGCCAAACCCTAACCAAAACCCAAACCACAACCCCAATCCTAACCCTAACACAAACCCTAACTGCTTACCCTAACCCTAACCCTAACCCAAACCCTAACCGTAACCCTAACCCTTACCCAAACCCTAACACTTACCCCAACCCTAATACTTACAATAACCACAAACCTAACCCAAACCCTAACCCTAACCCTAACCACACCCCAACCCTAACCCGTATCCTAACCAAAACCCTAACCCTAACCCTAACCTTAACTCTAACCCTAACCCTAACCCAAAACCCCAACCCTAACCCCACGATTTACCCTAACCCCAACAGCAACCCTAACCTTAACCCTAACACTAACCCCAAACCTAACCCTAACAATTACCACAAACCTTACCCTAACCGTAACCCTAACCAAAACCCTAACACTTACCCTAACCCTAACCCTAACCCTAACAATAACCACAACCCTTACCCTAACCTTAACCCTAACCAAAACTCTAACCCCAAACCTAACCCTAACCCTAACCCTAACCCCAACCCTAACCCTAACCCTAAGCAAAACCCAAACCCCAACCCTAACGACAACCCCAACCCTAACCCTAACACTAACCCCAACCCTAAACCTAACCCTAACCCTAACTCCGCACCCAAACACTAACCCTAACCAAAAACCCTAACACTAACCCTAACCCTTACCCAAACCCTAACCCTTACCCCAACCCTAATCCTTACAATAACCACAACCCAAATCTTAACCCTAACCCTAACACTAACCGTAACCCCAACCCTAACCCTAACCCCAACTTTAACCCTAACACTAACCCCAAGCCTAACCCTAACCCTTACCCTAACCCCAACGCTAACCCCAACCCTAACGCTAACCCCAAGCCAAACCCTAACCCCAACCCTAACCACAACCCCTACCCTAACCCTAACACTAACCCCAACCCTCAACCTTACCCTAACCCTAACTCCTAACCCTAACCCTAACCCACGCCCTAACCGTAACCCTAACCCTTACCCAAACACTAACACTTACCCCAAGCCTAACCCTAACCCTAACCCTAACCCCAAGCCTAACCCTAACCCTTACCCTAACCCCAACGCTCACTCTAACCCTAAACCTAACCCAAACCCTAACCCTAACCCTAACCCAAGCCCAACCCCATCGCTAAGCCTAGCCCCAACCCTAAAACTAACCCTAACCCCAACCTTAAACCGTATCCTAACCCTAACCCTAACCCTAACCTTAACCCTTACCCTAACCCTAACCTTTACCCCCACCCAAACCCTAACCCTTACCCTAACCACAACCCTAACTCTAACCCTAACCCCAACCCTAAACCTAACCCTAACCCTAACCCTAACCCTAACCCTACACCCTTACCCTAACCCTTACCCTAACCCAAACCCTAACCGTAAGCCTAAACCCTTACCCAAACCCTAACCCTTACCCCAACCCTAATCCTTACAATAACCACAACCCTATCCCTAAACCTAACCCTAACCCTAACCGTAACCCTAACCCTTACCCTAACCCCAACCTTAACCCTAACCCTAACCCCAAGCCTAACCCTAACCCTTACCCTAACCCCAACGCTAACCCTAACCCTAACCCTAACCCAAACCCTAACCCTTACCTTGACCCAAGCCCAACCCCATCGCTAACCCTAGACCAAACCCTAACACTAACCCTAACCCCAACCCTAACCCATATCCTAACCCTAACCCTAACCCTAACCCCACCCCAACCCTAAACCTAACCCTAACCCTTACCCTAACCCTAACCCTCACCCTAAACCCTAACCCTAACCCTAACCCTAACTCTAACCCTAACAATAACCACAACCCTATCCTACCCCTAACCCTAACCAAAACCCTAACCCTTACCCTTACCCTAACCCCAACAGTAACCCTCACCCTAACCCTGACCCCAACCCTAACCATAACCCTAACCCTAACCCTAACCCTAACCCAAACCCCAAAACTTACAATAACCCTAACCCTAACCCAAACCCCAACCCTAAACCTAACCCTAAACCTAACCTTAACCCTTACCCTAACCCCAATCACAACCCTAACCCTAACACAAACCCTAATCCTAACACTAACCCCAACCTTAACCCTAACCCTTACCCTAATCCTAACCCTAACCCTTACCCTTACTTCAACGCTAACCCTAACCCTAACCCTAACCCACACCTTAAGTCTAACCCTAACCCAAGCCCAACCCCATCGCTAACCCTTACCCCAACCCTAACACTAACCCTAACCCCAACCCTAACCCGTGTCCTAACCCTAACCCTAACCCTAACCCTAACACTTACCCTAACCCTAACCTAACCCTAACCCTAACCCTAACCCTAACCCCAATCCTTACCCCAACCCTAACCCCAAGATTTACCCTAACCCCAACCGCAACCCCAGCCTTAACCCTAACCCTCACCCTAACCCCAACCCTAACCCTAACAATTACCACAAACCTAACCCTAACCCTAACCAAAACCCTAACCCTAACCCGAACCCTAACCCTAACAATAACCACAACCCTAACCCTAACCCTAACCCTAACCCTAACACTAACCCCAACCCTAAACCTAACCCCAACCCTAACTCCTAACCCTAACCCTAACCCTAACCCAAACCCTAGCGGTAACCCTAACTTTACCCGAACCCTAACCCTTACCCCAACCCTAATCCTTACAATAACCACAACCCAAATCGTAACCCTAACCCTAACCCTAACCGTAACCCCAACCCTAACCCTAACCCTAACCTTAACCCCAACCCTAACCCCAAGCCTAACCCTAACCCAACGCTAACCCTAACCCTAACCCTAACCAAAACTCTAACCCTAACCCTAACCCTACCCCCAATCCCTACCCTAACCCCAACCCCAACCCTAACCCTAACACTAACACTTACCCTAACCCCAACCCTAACCCCAATCCTGACTCCAACCCAACACCTAACATTAATGCTGACACTAACCATAAACCAAAACCCTAACACAAATCTAACCCCAACCCTCACCCTAACCCTAACCACAACCCTAACACTAACCCTAACCCCAACCCCAACCCTAACCCTAACCCGAAGCCCAACCCCAACCCCAACCCTAACCAAAACCCCAACCCTAACCCTAACACTAACCCCAACCCTAAACCTAACCCTAACCCTCACTCCTAACCCTAACCCTAACCCTTACCCTAACCCTAATCCTTACAATAACCACAACTCCAACCCTTACCCTAACCCTAACCGTAACCTTAACCCTAACCCTAACCTCAAGCCTAACCCTAACCCTTACCCTAACCCCAACGCTTACCATAACGCTAACCCTAACCCTAACCCTAACCCTAACCCTAACCCTAACCCTAACCCAAGCCCAACCCCATCGCTAAACCTAGCCCCAACCCGTACACTAACCCTAACCCCAACCCTTACCCTAACCCTAACCCTAACCCTACCCCTAACCCTAACCCTAAACCCTAACCCTAACCCTAACCCTAACCCTTACCCTAACAATAACCACAACCCTACCTTACCCCTAACCCTAACCAAAACCCTAACCCTAACCCTAACCCTAACCCCAACCGTAACCCTAACCCTAACCCTGACCCCAACCCTACCCCTAACCCTACACCTAACCCTAACCCCAACCCAAAAGCTAACGATAACCCTAACCCTAACCAAAACCAAAACCTAACGATAACCCTAACCCTAACAAAAACCTAAACCTAACCCTAACCC
>NC_136508.1:52382749-52665249 GCF_053919585.1 Euprymna scolopes
AACGCTAACCAACACCCTATCCCAAAACCTAAGCTTAACCCACACCCTAACCAAATCATACAACAACCGTAAAACTAGTACTAATCGTAACCCCACCCTAACCCTAACCCTAACCCTAACCCTATCCCCAACCCCAACTATCACCCAAACCCTAACCCCAACCTTAACCCTACTCCTGACCCTTACCCCTAGCCATACCCTAATCCTGACCCTATCCCCAACCCTAACCCTAACCCTAACACTAACCCTAACCCTAACACTAACCCTAACCCTAACCTAAACCCTAACCTCAACACTAACCCTAACCCTAACCCTAACACTAACCCTAACCCTAACCTAAACCCTAACCCCAACCCTAACTCTTACCCTAACCCTAACCCTAACCCTACACCTTACACTAACCCTAAGCCTAACCCTAACCCTAACCCCAACACTAACCCTAACCCTAACCCTAAACCCTAACCCTAACCCTAACCCTAACCCAAACCCTAACCCTAACCCTAACCCTAACCATAACCCTAACCCTTACCTTATCCCTAACCCTTACCCCAACCCTAATCTTTACAATAACCACAACCCCAACCCTAAACCTAACCCTAACCCCAACCCTTACCTTAACCCTTACCCTAACCCCAACGCTTACACTGACGCTAACCCTAACCCTAACCCCAACCCTAACCCTTACCCTAACCCAAGCCCAACCCCATCGCTTACCCTAGCCCCAACCCTAAACCTAACCCTAACCCCAACCCTTACCCGTATCCTAACAATAACCCTAACCTCAACCCTAACCCCAACCATAACCCCAAGATTTACCCTAACCCCAACAGCAACCCTAACCCTTACCCTAACCCTAACCCCAACCCTAACCCTAACCATTACCACAAACCTAACCCTAACCCTAACCCTAACACTAACCCTAAACCTAACCCTTACCCTTACAATAACTACAACCCTAACCCTAACCCTAACCCTAACCAAAACCCTAACCCTAACCCTAACCCTAATCCTAAACTTAACACTAAACCTAAGCCTAACCCTAACACAAACCATGACCCTAACCTTAACCCTAACCCCAATCCCAACCCTTACCCCAATCCTAAGCTAACCCTAACCCAAACCCTAACCCTGACCGAAACCCTACCCCAATCCTGACCCCAAACCCACACCTAACATTAATTCTGACCCTAACCACAAACCAAACCAAAACACAAATCTAACCCCAACCCTAACCCTAACCCAAAACACAACCCTAACACTAACCCTTACCCCAACCCTAACCCTAACCCTAAGCCAAACCCTAAACCCAACCCCAACTACAACCCCAACCCTAACCCTTACACTAACCCCAACCCTAAACCTCACCCTGACCCTAACTCCTAACCCTAACCCTAACCCTAACCCACACCCTAACCGTAACCCTACCCCTTACCCAAACCCTAATCTTTACAATAACCACAACCCTAACCCTAACCCTAACCCTAACCCTTACCCTAACCCTAACACTAACCCTACCCCCAACATTAGCCCTAACCCTAACCCCAAGCCTAACCCTAACCCCTACCCTAACCCCAACGCTAAACCTTACCCTAACACTAACCCAAACCCTAACCCTAACCCAAGCCCAACCCCATCGCTAACCCTAGCCCCAACCCTAACACTAACCCTAACCCCAACCCTAACCCGTATCCTAACCGTAACCTTCCCCTAACCCTAACCCTAACCCCAACCCTAACCCTAACCCTAACCACAACCCTAACACTAACCCTAATCCCAACCCTAAACCTAACCCTAGCCCTAACCCTAACCCTAACACTAAACCCTAACCCTAATCCTAACCCCAACCGCAACCCTAACAATAACCACAACCCTACCCTACCCCTAACCCTTACCAAAACCCTAACCCTAACCCTAACCCTAACCCCAACCGTAACCCTAACCCTAACCCTGACCCCAACCCTAATCCTAACCCTAATCCTAACCCTAAACCCACCCCAAAACTAACCATAACCCTAACCCTAACCCAAACCCCAACCCTAACCCTAACCCTAAACCTAACCATAACCCTAACCGTAACCCCAATCCCAACCCTAAGCCTAACACAAACCCTAATCCTAACCCTAACCCCAACCCTAACCCTAACCCTTACCCTAACCCCAACCCTAACCCTTAGCCCAACCCTACCCCTAACCCTAACCAACACCCCAAACATAACCCTAACCCTTACGCAAACCCTACCCATTACCCATCCCTAACCCTAACCCCAATCCTAGCTCTAACCATAACCCCAACCCTTACACTAACGCTAACCCTAACACCAACCCTAACCCTAACCAAAACCGAAACATTAACCCTAACCCTAACCCCAACCCCAACCCTAACCCTAACCCCAACCCTAATCCTAACCCTTACCCTAACCCCAACGCTTACCCTAACGCTAACCCTAACCCAAAATACAACCCCAACCCTAACCCTAACCCTAACCCTAACCCTAACCCGTATCCTAACCCTAACCCTAACCCCAACCCTAACCCCAACCCTAACTCCAAGATTTACCCTAACCCCAACCGCAACCCTAACCTTAACCCTAACCCTAACCCTAACACTAACCCTAACAATTACCACAAACCTGACCCTAACCCTAACCCTAACAAAAAACCTACCCCAACCCTAACCCTAACCCAAACAATAACCACAACCCTAACACTAACCCTAATCCTAACCAAAACACTAACCCTAACCCTAACCCTAAACTTAACACTAACCCTAAGCCTAAGCCTAACACCAACACTAACCCTTACCCTAACCCTAACCCCAACCCCAACCCCCAATCCCAACCCTAATCCTAACCCTAACCCTAACCCTTACCCTAACCCTGATCCTAAGCTAACCCTAACCCTAACCCTAAGCCTAACCCCAACCCTAACCCCAATCCTGACCCCAACCCAACACCTAACATTAAATCTGACCCTAACCCCAAACCAAACCCTAACACAAATCTAACCCCAACACTAACACTGACCCTAACCACAACCCTAACACTAACCCTCACCCCAACCCATACCCTAACCCTTACCGTAACCCCAACCCTTATCCTAACCCTTAGCTAAACCCTAACCCTTACCCTAACCAAAACCCTAACCCTAACCCTAAGCCAAACCCTAACCCTTACCCTAACAATAACCACAACCCTAACCCTAACCAAAACCCCTACCCTTACCCTAACCCTAACCCTAAACTTAACACTAAACCTAAGCCTAACCCTAACACAAACACTAACCCTAACCGAAACCCTACCCCAATCCTGACCCCAAACCCAAACCTAACATTAATTCTGACCCTAACCACAAACCAAACCAAAACACACATCTAACCCCAACCCTAACCCTAAACACAACCCTAACACTAACCCTTACCCCAACCCTAACCCTAACCCTAAGCCAAACCCTAAACCCAACCCCAACTACAACCCCAACCCTAACCCTTACACTAACCCCAACCCTAAACCTCACCCTGACCCTAACTCCTAACCCTAACCCTAACCCTAACCCACACACTAACCATAACCCTACCCCTTACCCACACCCTAACCCTTACCCCAACCCTAATCTTTACAATAACCACAACCCTCACCCTAACCCTAACCCTAACCCTTACCCTAACCCTAACACTAACCCTAACCCAAACATTAGCCCTAACCCTAACCCCAAGCCTAACCCTAACCCCTACCCTAACCCCAACGCTAACCCTTACCCTAACACTAACCCAAACCCTAACCCTAACCCTAACCCAAGCCCAACCCCATCGCTAACCCTAGCCCGAACCCTAACACTAACCCTAACCCCAACCCTAACCCGTATCCTAACCGTAACCTTCCCCTAACCCTAACGCTAACCCCAACCCTAACCCTAATCCTAACCACAACCCTAACACTAACCCTAACCCCAACCCTAAACCTAACCCTAGCCCTAACCCTAACCCTAACACTACACCCTAACCCTTACCCTAACCCCAACCCCAACCCTAACAATAACCACAACCCTACCCTACCCCTAACCCTTACCAAAACCCTAACCCTAACCCTAACCCTAACCCCAACCGTAACCCTAACCCTAACCCTGACCCCAACCCTAATCCTAACCCTAACCCTAACCCTAAACCCACTCCAAAACTAACCATAACCCTAACACTAACCAAAACCCCAACCCTAACCCTAACCCTAAACCTAACCATAACCCTAACCGTAACCCCAATCCCAACCCTAACCCTAACACAAACCCTAATCCTAACCCTAACCCCAACCCTAACCCTAACCCTTACCCTAACCCTAACCCTAACCCTAAGCCCAACCCTACCCCTAACCCTAACCAACACCCCAAACCTAACCCTAACCCTTACGCAAACCCTACCCATTACCCATCCCAAACCCTAACCCCAATCCTAGCTCTAACCATAACCCCAACCCTTACACTAACGCTAAACCTAACACCAACCCTAACCCTAACCCAAACCGAAACATTAACCCTAACCCTAACCCCAACCCCAACCCTAACCCTAACCCCAACCCTAATCCTAACCCTTACCCTAACCCCAACGCTTACCCTAACGCTAACCCTAACCCAAACCACAACCCCAACCCTAACCCTAACCCTAACCCTAACACTAACCCGTATCCTAACCCTAACCCTAACCCCAACCCTAACCCTAACTCCAAGATTTACCCTAACCCCAACCGCAACCCTAACCTTAACCCTAACCCTAACCCTAACCCTAACAATTACCACAAACCTGACCCTACCCCTAACCCTAACCAAAACCCTACCCCTAACCCTAACCCTAACCCAAACAATAACCACAACCCTAACACTAACCCTAATCCTAACCAAAACACTAACCCTAACCCTAACCCTAAACTTAACACTAACCCTAAGCCTAAGCCTAACACCAACACTAACCCTTACCCTAACCCTAACCCTAACCCCAACCCCCAATCCCAAACCTAACCCTTACCCTAACCCTAATCCTAAGTTAACCCTAACCCTAACACTAAGCCTAACCCCAACCGTAACACCAATCCTGACCCCAACCCAACACCTAACATTACATCTGACCCTAACCCCAAACCAAACCCTAACACAAATCTAACCCCAACACTAACCCTGACCCTAACCACAACCCTGACACTAACGCTAACCCCAACCCATACCCTAACCCTTACCGTAACCCCAACCCTTACCCTAACCCTAAGCTAAACCCTAACCCCAACCCAAACCACAACCCTAACCCTAACACTAACCCCAACCCTAAACCTAACCCTAACCCTAACTCCTAACCCTAACCCTAACCCTAACCCTAACCCAAACCCTAACAATAACCCTAACCCTTACCCCAACCCTAATCCTTACAATAACCACAACCCTAACCCTAACCCTAACCCTAACTCTAACCGTAACCCTAACCCTAACCCTACCCCCTACCCTAACCCTAACCTAACCCCAAGCCTAACACTAACCCTAACCCTAACCCTAACCCAAACCCTAACCCCAACCCTAACCCAAGCCCAACCCAATCGCTAACTCGAGCCCCAACCCTAACACTAACCCTAACCCCAACCCTAACCCGTATCCTAACCCTAACCCTAACCCTCACCCTAACTCTAACCCTCACCCTAACCCTAACCCTAACCTCAACCCCAACCCCAACCCTAACCCTAACCACAACCCTAACACTAACCCTAACCCCAACCAACAACCTTACCCTAACCCTAACCCTAACCCGGACCCTAACCCTAACCCTAAAACAAAATCCTAACCCTAACCCTAACCCTAACAATCACCCCAAGCCTACCCTACCCCTAACCCTAACGAAAACCCTAACCCTAACCCTAACCCTAACCCCAACCGTAACCCTAACCCTAACCCTGACCCCAACCCTAATCCTAACCCTAACCTTACCCTAACCCCAACCCCAAACCTAACAATAACCCTAACCCTAACCCAAACCCCACCCCTAACCCTAACCCTAAACCTAACCTTACCCCTAACCCTAACATCAATCCCAACCCTAACCCTAACACAATCACTAATCCTAACCCTAACCCCAACCCTAACCCTAACCCCTACCCTAACCCTAACACTAATCCTAACCCTAACCCCAACCCTACCCCTAAACCTAACTAACACCCTAACCCTCACCCTAACCCTTACGCAAACCCTACCCACAACCCTATCCCTAACCCTAACCCCAATCCTTGCTCTAACCCTAACCCCAACCCTAACACTAATGCTAACCCTAACACCAACGTTAACCCTAACCCTAACCGTAACATCTCCCCTAACATTAACCCCAACCCTCACCCTAAACTTAACCCCAACCCTAACCCTAACCCTTACCCTAACCCCAACGCTTACCCTAACGCTTACCCTAACTCTAACCACAACCCCAACCCTAACCCTAACCCTAACCCCAACCCTACACTAATCCTACCCCAACCGTAAACCTAACACTATCCTAACCCCAACCCTAACCCTTACCCTAACCCTAACCCTAACCCCAACCATAACCCATACCCTAACACTAACCCCAAACTGAACCCTACCCTTAACCCTAACCCTTACCCTAACCCTAACCCCAACCTCAGCCATAACCAAACCCCTACCCCTAACCAGAACCCTAACCAAATCCTACCCCAACCGTAACCCCAACATTAAACCTAACCCCAACCCTAACCCTAAGCCCAACCCTAACCCTAACCCCAACCCTAACCCCAACCCTAATCCTAACACTAACCCCAACCCTAACCCTAACCCTATCCCCAACCCCAACTTTAACACTATCTGCAACCACCACGCTTACCCCAACCCTAACCTCAACCCTAACCCTAACCCTAACCCTAACCCAAACCCTAACCCTAACCCTAACCCCAACTCTAACCCCAACCCAAACCCTCACCCTAATTCCAACACTAACCCTTACCTTAGCCAGACCCCCAGCCGAACCCTAACCCCAAACCTAACCCCAATCACAACCCTGACCCTAACTCTTACCCTAACCCTAACCCTAACCCTAACCCCAACCCTAATCCTAACAATAACCACAACCCTAACCCAAACCCTAACCTTAACCCAAACCCTAACCCTAACCCTAACACTAACCCCAACCCTAACCTTAACACCAACCCTAACCCTAACCCCAACCCTAATCCTGATCCTAACCCTACCTCTTACCCCAACCTTTACCATAACCCTAACCCTCACCCCAACCCTAACCCTTACTCCAACCCTAACCCAAAAACTAACCCTAACACTAACCCTAGCCCTAGCCCCTACCCTAAACCTATGCTTAACCCTAACCCCAACCCTAACCCTAACCCTAACCCTTACAAACCCTAACCCCAACCCTAACCACACCCCTAACCCTAACCCTAACCGCAACCCTACCACCAACTTTAACCCTAACCCCAACCCCAAACCTAACCATAACCCTAACCCCAATCCCAACCCTACCCCTAACCCAAACCCTAAGCCTAACACCAACCCTAACCCTGACCTTAACCCTAACACTAACCCAAACCCTAACCCTACCCCTAACTACATCTTAAACCCTAACCCTAACCCTAACCCCAGCCCTAACCCTAACCCCAGCCCTATCCAAACAATAACCACAACCAAAACCCTAACCCTTACCCTTATCCTGACCCTAACCCATCCCTAACCTCAACCCTAACCCTAACCCATCCCTAACCCATCCCTAACCCATCCCTAACTCCAACCCTTACCCTAACCAATCCCTAACCCTACCCCTTACCCTAACCCAAACCCTAACCCTAACCCTAACACCAACCCTAACTTAATCCTACCCCAACCGTAACCCTAACCCCAACCCTAACCCCAACCCTAACCCTAGCCCCAACCCTAACCATAACCCTAACCCTAACCCTTATCCCAACCCTAACACTAACCCTAAACCTAACCCTACCCTAACCCCAACCCTTACCAAATCCTACCCAAACCGTCACCCTAACTGTAACCCTAACCCTACCCCGAACCCTAACACCAACCCTAACATTAACCCTAACCCAAACCTCACCCCTAACCCTACCCCTCACCAAAACCCTAACCCTAACCCTATCCCAAACCCAAACCCAAACCCCGAACCTAACCCCAACCCTAACCCTTAACCTAACCCCAACCCCAACCCTAAACTTAACCCTAACCCTAACCGTAACTCTAACCCTAACCCTAACCCCAACCCTAACCCTAACCCCAACCCTAACCCTAACCCTAACCCCAACCCTTACCCTAACCCTAACCCCAACCATAACCCTAAACCTAACCCTAACACCAACTCTAACCCCAACCCTTAACCTAACCCTAACCCCAATCCTTACCCTGACCCCAACCATAACCCTGACCGCAACCTCATAACCCCAACCCTAACCCTAACCCTTAACCTAACCCCAACCCTAACCCTAACCCTTACTCTAACCCCAAACCTAACCCTTACCCTTACCCCAACCCTCACCCTTACACTAACCCTAACCCCAACCCTAACCCTAACCCTAACCCCAACCCTTACCCTAATCTGAACCCTAGCCCTAACCCAAACCCTAACCCTAACCCTAACCCTTACCCCAACTCTGGCCCAAACCCTACCCCTAACCCAACCCTAACCCTAACCAAAACCCTTACCCTAACCCTTACTCTAACCCCAACCCTAACCCTCACCCTTACCCCAAACCTAACCCTAACCCTAACCCTAACCCTAACACTTAGACCAACCCTAACCCTAACCCTTACCCCAACCGTAACCCTAACCCTAACCCTAGCCCCAACCCTAACCCTCACCCTAACCCCAACCCTAACCCTAACGGTAACCCTAACCCCAACCCTAACCCTAACCCTAACCCCAACCCAAGCCCAACCCAGCGCTAACCCTAGCCCCAACCGTAACCTTACCCTAAACCCAAGCCTTTCCCCAACGCTAACCCCAACTCTAACCATAACCGTAACCGCAACCCTAACCTTAACCCTAACCTTAACCCCAACCCTAACTCTAACAATAACCACAACCCTAACCCTAACCCTTACCCTAACCAAAACCCTTACCCTAACCCTAACACTAACTCTAATCCTAACAATAACCACAACCCTAACCCTAACCCTAACCCTAACCAAAACCCTAACCCTAACTCTAACTCTTATCCCAACCTTAACCCTAGCCCTGACCCCAACCCTATAACCCTAACCCTAACCCTAACCCCAACCCCAAACCTTACCATAACCCTAACCTTAACTCAAACCCCAACCCTAACCCTAACCCTAAACCTAATCTTAACCCTAACCCATACCCCATCCCAACCCTCACCCTAACACCATCCCTTATCCTAACCCTATCCCCAATCCCAACCCTAACCCTAACCCTAACGCAAACCTTGCCCCTAACCCTATTCCTAACCCTAACCCCAACCTTAGCTCTAACCCTTACCCCAACCCTAACACTAACGCTAACCCTTACCCCAACCCTAACCCTAACTCTAACCCCAACCCTAACCCTAACGCTCACACCAAACCTAACCTTAACCCTAACCTCAACCCTTACCCTAACCCTAACCCTAATCCTAACCCTAACCCTCACCCTAACCCTAACCCCAACCCTAACCCTAACCCTAACCCCAACCCTAACCCAAACGCTAACCCGAACCCTCACCCTGACCCTAACCCCAACCCTAAGCCAGTTCCTACCCCTGACCCCAATTCTAACCAAATCCTACCCCTACTTAACTCTAACACTAACCCCAACCCGAACCCTTACCATATGCCCAACCCAACCCCTAACTCTAACCATAACTCCAACCCTTCCCCTAACCCTTATTCTAACACTAACCACAACCCTAATCCTAACCCCAACCCTAACCCTAACCCTTACGCTAACCCCAACATGAACCCTAACCCTAACCCTTACCCTAAACCCAACCCTGACCCTAACCCTCACCATAACCCTACCCCTAACCCCAACCCTACACAAATCCTACCCCAACCGTAAACCTAACACTATCCTAACCCCAAACCTAACCCTTACCCTAACCCTAACCCTAACCCCAACCATAACCCATCCCCCAACACTAACCACACACTGAACCCTAACCTTAACCCTAACCCTTACCCTAACCCTAACCCCAACCTCAACCATAACCCAACCCCTACCCCTAACAAGAACCCTAACCAAATCCTACCCCAACCGTAACCCTAACACTAAACTTAACCCCAACCCTAACCCTAACCCCAACCCTAACCCTAACCCCAACCCTAACCCCAACCCTAATCCTAACACTAACCCCAACCCTAACCCTAACCCTATCCCCAACCCCAACTTTAACACTATCTGCCACCACCACGCTTATCCTAACCCTAACCTCAACCCTAACCCTAACCCTAACCCTCACCCCAACCCTAACCTTAACCCTAACCCCAACTCTAACCCCAACCCTAACCCTAACCCTAATTCCAACACTAACCCTTACCTTAGCCAGACCAACAGCCGAACCCTAACCCAAAACCTAACCCCAATCACAACCCTGACCCTAACTCTTACCCTAACCTAACCCTAACCCTAACCCCAACCCTAATCCTAACAATAACCACAACCCTAACCCAAACCCTGACCTTAACCCTAACCCTAACCCTAACGCTAACCCCAACCCTAACCTTAACACCAACCCTAACCCTAACCCCAACCCTACCCCTGACCCCAACCCTTACCATAACCCTAACCCTGACCCCAACCCTAACCCTTACTCTAACCCTAACCCCGAAACTAACCCTAACACAAACCCTAGCCCTAGCCCCTACCCTAAACCTATGCTTAACCCTAACCCCAACCCTAACCCTAACCTTACAAACCCTAACCCTAAGCCTAACACCAACCCTAACCCTGACCTTAACCCTAACACTAACCCAAACCCTAACCCCAACCCAAATCCTAACCCCAACCCTAACCCTACCCCTAACTACATCTTAAACCCTAACACTAACCCTAACCCTAACCCCAGCCGTAACCCTAACCCCAGCCCTATCCAAACAATAACCACAACCATAACCCTAACACTTACCCTTACCCTTACCATAACCCTTACTCCAACCCTAACCCTAACCCATCCCTAACCCTAGCCCCAACCCTAACCATAACCCTAACCTTAACCCTTACCCCAACCCTAACACTAACCCTAAACCTAACCCTACCCCCAACCCCAACCCTTACCAAATCCTACCAAAACCGTCACGCTAACTGTAACCCTAACCCTACCCCGAACCCGAACCCCAACCCTAACCCTACCCCTAAACAAAACCCTAACCCTAACCCTATCCCAAACCCCAACCCAAACCCCGACCCTAAGCCCAACCCTAACCCTTACCCTAACCCCAAACCCAACCCTAAACTAAACCCTAACCCTAACCCCAAGCCTTTCCCCAACGCTAACCCTAACACTTACCCTAACCGTAACCGCAACCCTAACCTTAACCCTAACCCTAACCCTCACCCTAACCCTAACAATAACCACAACCCTAACCCTAACCCTTACCCTAACCAAAACCCTTACCCTAACCCTAACACTAACTCTAACCCTAACAATAACCACAACCCTAACCCTAACCCTAACCCTAACTCTTACCCCAACCTTAACCCTAACCCTAACCCTGACCCCAACCCTATAACCCTAACCCTAACCCTAACCCCAACCCCAAACCTTACCATAACCCTAACCTTAACTCAAACCCCAACCCTAACCCTAACCCTACACCTAACCTTAACCCTAACCCATACCCCAATCTCAACCCTAACCCTAACACCATCCCAAATCCTTACCATAACCCCAACCCCAACCCTAACCCTAACCCTAACGCAAACCTTGCCCCTAACCCTATTCCTAACCCTAGCTCTAACCCTTACCCCAACCCTAACACTAACGCTAACCCTTACCCCAACCCTAACCCTAACTCTAACCCCAACCCTAACCCCAACGCTCACCCCAAACCTAACCTTAACCCTAACCTCAACCGTAACCCTAACCCTGATCCTAACCCTAACCCTAAGCCTAACCCTAACCCTAACCCCAACCCTAACCCAAACGCTAACCCGAAACCTAACCCTAACCCTAACCCCAACCCTAAGCCAGTTCCTACCCCTGACCCCAATTCTAACCAAATCCTACCCCTACCGTAACCCTAACACTAACCCCAACCCAAACCCTTACCATATGCCCAACCCAACCCCTAACTCTAACCATAACTCCAACCCTACCCCTAACCCTTATCCTAACACTAACCACAACCCTAATCCTTACCCCAACCCTAACCCTAACCCTTACGCTAACCTAAACTAGAACCCTAACCCTAACCCTAACCCTAAACACAACCCTGACCCTAACCCTCACCCTAACCCTACCTCCAACCCCAACCCTAAACAAATCCTACCCCAACCGTAAACCTAACACTATCCTAACCCCAACCCTTACCCTTACCCTAACCCTAACCCTAACCCCAACCATAACCCATACCCTAACACTAACCCCAAACTGAACCCTAACCTTAATCCTAACCCTTACCCTAACCCTAACCCCAACCTCAACCCTAACCCAACCCCTACCCCTAACCAGAACCCTAACTCTAACCCCAACCCTACCCCCAACCCTATCCCTAACTCTAACCCCAACCCTACTCCCAAGTTTAACCCTAACCCTAACCCCAAACCTAACCATAACACTAACCCCAATCCCAACCCTACCCCTAACCCAAACCCTAAGCCTAACACCAACCCTAACCCTGACCTTAACCCTAACACTAACCCAAACCCTAACCCCAACCCTAACCCTAACCCCAACCCTAACCCTAACCCTAACTACATCTTAAACCCTAACCCTAACCCTAACCCTAACCCCAGCCCGAACCCCAACCCCAGCCCTATCCAAACAATAACCACAACCATAACCCTAACCCTTACCCTTACCCTGACCCTAACCCTTACTCCAACCCTAACCCTAACCCATCCCTAACCCTAACCCTTACCCTAACCCAAACCCTAACCCTAACCCTAACCCCAACCCTAACTTAATCCTACCCCAGCCGTAACCCTAACCCCAATCCCAACCCTAACCCTAACCTTAACCCTAATCCTAACCTAACACTAACCCTAACCCCAACCCTAACCCTAACCCTAACCCAACCCTAACCCTAAGCCTTACCTTAGCCCTAACCCTTACCCCAACTCTAACCCTCATCCTGAACCCAACCCCACACCTAACATTAATCCTGACCCTAACCCCAAACCTAACCCTAACCCAAATCTAACCCCAACCCTATCCCTAACCCTAACATCAAACATAACCCTAACCCTAACCTAACCCCAACCCTAACCCTAAACGTTACCCTAACCCGAACCCTAACCCTAACCCTAAGCAAAACCCTAACCCCAACCCAAACCCCAACCCGAACCCTAACACTAACCCCAACCCTAAACCTAACCCTAACCCTAACTCCTAACCCTATACCTAACCCTAACCCTAACCCCAACCCTAACCATAACCCTAACCCTTACCTTATCCCAAACCCTTACCCCAACCCTAATATTTACAATAACCACAACCCCAACCCTAAACCTAACCCGAACCGTAACACTAACCCTAACGCTAAGCGCAACCCTAACCCTAACCCTAACCCCAACCCTTACCTTAACCCTTACCCCAACCCCAACGCTTACACTGACGCTAACCCTAACCCTAACCCCAACCCTAACCCTTACCCTAACCCAAGACCAACCCCATCGCTTACCCTAGCCCCAACCCTAAACCTAACCCTAACCCCAACCCTAACCCGTATCCTAACAATAACCCTAACACCAACCCTAACCCCAACCATAACCCCAAGATTTACCCTAACCCCAACAGCAACCCTAACCCTTACCCTAACCTTAACCCCAACCCTAACCCTAACCATTACCACAAACCTAACCCTAACCCTAACCCTTATCCTAACCAAAACCCTAACCCTAACCCTAACCCTAACCCTAACAATAACCACAACCCTAACCCTAACCCTAACCAAAACCCTAACCCTAACCCTAACCCTAAACTTAACACTAAACCTAAGCCTAACCCTAAAACAAACAATGACCCTAACCTTAACCCTAACCCCAATCCCAACCCTAACCCCAATCCTAAGCTAACCCTAACCCAAACCCTAACCCTGACCGAAACCCTAACCCTAACCCTAACCCAAGCCCAACCCCATCGCTAACCCTAGCCCCAACCCTAACACTAACCCTAACCCCAACCCAAACCCGTATCCTAACCGTAACCTTCCCCTAACCCTAACCCTAACCACAACCCTAACACTAACCCTAACCCCAACCCTAAACCTAACCCTAGCCCTAACCCTAACCCTAACACTAAACCCTAACCCTAATCCTAACCCCAACCCCGACCCTAACAATAACCACAACCATACCCTACCCCTAACCCTTACCAAAACCCTAACCCTAACCCTAACCCTAACCCCAACCGTAACCCTAACCCTGACCCCAACCCTAATCCTAACCCCAATCCTAACCCTAAACCCACCCCAAAACTAACCATAACCCTAACCCTAACCCAAACCCCAACCCTAACCCTAACCCTAAACCTAACCATAACCCTAACCGTAACCCCAATCCCAACCCTAACCCTAACACAAACCCTAATCCTAACCCTAACCCCAACCCTAACCCTAACCCTTACCCTAACCCTAACCCTAACCCTAAGCCCAACCCTACCCCTAACCCTAACCAACACCCCAAACCTAACCCTAACCCTTACGCAAACCCTACCCATTACCAATCCCTAACCCTAACCCCAATCCTAGCTCTAACCATAACCCCAACCCTTACACTAACGCTAACCCTAACACCAACCCTAACCCTAACCCAAACCGAAACATTAACCCTAACCCTAACCCCAACCCCAACCCTAACTCTAACCCCAACCCTAATCCTAACCCTTACCCTAACCCCAACGCTTACCCTAACGCTAACCCTAACCCAAAATACAACCCCAACCCTAACCCTAACCCTAACCCATATCCTAACCCTAACCCTAACACCAACCCTAACCCCAACCCTAACTCCAAGATTTACCCTAACCCCAACCACAACCCTAACCTTAACCCTAACCCTAACCCTAACACTAACCCTAACAATTACCACAAACCTGACCCTAACCCTAACCCTAACCAAAACCCTACCCCTAACCCTAACCCTAACCCTAAACTTAACACTAACCCTAAGCCTAAGCCTAACACCAACACTAACCCTTACCCTAACCCTAACCCTAACCCCAACCCCCAATCCCAACCCTAACCCTAACCCTAACCCTTACCCTAACCCTAATCCTAAGCTAACCCTAACCCTAACACTAAGCCTAACCCCAACCCTAACACCAATCCTGACCCCAACCCAACACCTAACATTAAATCTGACCCTAACCCCAAACCAAACCCTAACACAAATCTAACCCAAACACTAACCCTGACCCTAACCACAACCCTAACACTAACCCTAACCCCAACCCATAACCTAACCCTTACCGTAACCCCAACCCTTATCCTAACCCTAAGCTAAACCCTAACCCTTACCCTAACCAAAACCCTAACCCTAACTCTAAGCCTAACCCTAACCCTTACCCTAACAATAACCACAACCCTAACCCTAACCAAAACCCTAACCCTAACCCTAACCCTAACCTTAACCCTAACCCCAATCCCAACCCTAACCCCAATCCTAAGCTAACCCTAACCCAAACCCTAAACCTAACCGAAACCCTACCCCAATCCTGACCCCAAACCCACACCTAACATTAATTCTGACCCTAACCACAAACCAAACCAAAACACAAATCTAACCCCAACCCTAACCCTAAACACAACCCTAACACTAACCCTTACCCCAACCCTAACCCTAACCCTAAGCCAAACCCTAAACCCAACCCCAACTACAACCCCAACCCTAACCCTTACACTAACCCCAACCCTAAACCTCACCCTGACCCTAACTCCTAACCCTAACCCTAACCCTAACCCACACACTAACCGTAACCCTACCCCTTACCCAAACCCTAACCCTTACCCCAACCCTAATCTTTACAATAACCACAACCCTCACCCTAACCCAAACCCTAACCCTTACCCTAACCCTAACACTAACCCTAACCCTAACCCCAAGCCTAACCCTAACCCCTACCCTAACCCCAACGCTAACCCTTACCCTAACACTAACCCAAACCCTAACCCTAACCCTAACCCAAGCCCAACCCCATCGCTAACCCTAGCCCCAACCCTAACACTAACCCTAACCCCAACCCTAACACGTATCCTAACCGTAACCTTCCCCTAACCCTAACCCTAACCCCAACCCTAACCCTAACCCTAACCACAACCCTAACACTAACCCTAACCCCAACCCTAAACCTAACCCTAGCCCTAACCCTAAACCTAACACTACACCCTAACCCTAACCCACACCCCAAACCCTAACAATAACCACAACTCTACCCTACCCCTAACCCTTACCAAAACCCTAACCCTAACCCTAACCCCAACCGTAACCCTTACCCTAACCCTGACCCAAACCCTAATCCTAACCCTAACCCTAACCCTACACCCACCCCAAAACTAAAAATAACCCTAACCCTAACCCAAACCCCAACCCTAACCCTAACCCTAAACCTAACCATAACCCTAACTGTTACCCCAATCCCAACCCTAACCCTAACACAAACCCTAATCCTAACCCTAACCCCAACCCTAACCCTAACCCTTACCCTAACCCTAACCCTAACCCTAACCCCAACCCTACCCCTAACCCTAACCAACAACCCAAACCTAACCCTAACCCTTACGCAAACCCTACCCATTACCCATCCCTAACCCTAACCCCAATCCTAGCTCATACCATAACCCCAACCCTTACACTAACGCTAACCCTAACACCAACCCTAACCCTAACCCAAACCGAAACATTAACCCTAACCCTAACCCCAACCCCAACCCTAACCCTAACCCCAACCCTAATCCTAACCCTTACCCTAACCCCAACGCTTACCCTAACGCTAACCCTAACCCAAACCACAACCCCAACCCTAACCCTAACCCTAACTCCAAGATTTACCCTAACCCCAACCGCAACCCTAACCTTAACCCTAACCCTAACCCTAACCCTAACAATTACCACAAACCTGACCCTACCCCTAACCCTAACCAAAACCCTACCCCTAACCCTAACCCTAACCCAAACAATAACCACAACCCTTACACTAACCCTAATCCTAACCAAAACACAAACCCTAACCCTAACCCTAACCCTAAACTTAACACTAACCCTAAGCCTAAGCCTAACACCAAAACTAACCCTTACCCTAACCCTAACCCTAACCCCAACCCCCAATCCCAACCCTAACCCTAACCCTAACCCTAACACTAACCCTTACCCTAACCCTAATCCTAAGCTAACCCTAACCCTAACACTAAGCCTAACCCCAACCCTAACACCAATCCTGACCCCAACCCAACACCTAACATTAAATCTGACCCTAACCCCAAACCAAACCCTAACACAAATCTAACCCCAACACTAACCCTGACCCTAACCACAACCCTAACACTAACCCTAACCCCAACCCATACCCTAACCCTTACCGTAACCCCAACACTTATCCTAACCCTAAGCTAAACCCTAACCCCAACCCTAACCACAACCCTAACCCTAACCCTAACACTAACCCCAACCCTAAACCTAACCCTAACCCTAACTCCTAACCCTAACCCTAACCCTAACCCAAACCCTAACAATAACCCTAACACTTACCCCAACCCTAATCCTTACAATAACCACAACCCTAACCCTAACCCTAACCCTAACTCTAACCGTAACCCTAACCCTAACCCTACCCCTACCCTAACCCTAACCTAACCCCAAGCCTAACCCTAACCCTAACCCTTACCCTAACCCAAACCCTAACCCTAACCCTAACCAAAGCCCAACCCAATCGCTAACCCTAGCCCCAACCCTAACACTAACCCTAACCCCAACCCTAACCCGTATCCTAACCCTAACCCTAACCCTAACCCTAACTCTAACCCTCACCCTAACCCTAACCCTGACCTCAACCCCAACCCCAACCAAAACCCTAACCACAACCCTAACACTAACCCTTACCCCAACCCTAAACCTTACCCCAACCCTAACCCTAACCCGGACCCTAACCCTAACCCTGACACAAAATCCTAACCCTAACCGTAACCCTAACAATAACCCCAAGCCTACCCTACCCCTAACCCTAACGAAACCCCCAACCCTAACCCTAACCCTAACCCCAACCGTAACCCTAACCCTAACCCTGACCCCAACCCTAATCCTAACCCTAACCTTACCCTAACCCCAACCCCAAACCTAACAATAACCCTAGCCCTAACCCAAACCCCAACCCTAACCCTAAACCTAAACCTAACCTTAACCCTAACCCTAACATCAATCCCAACCCTAACCCTAACACAAACACTAATCCTAACAATAACCCCAACCCTAACCCTAACCCTTACCCTAACCCTAACCCTAATCCTAACCCTAACCCCAACCCTACCCCTAAACCTAACTAACACCCTAACCCTCACCCTAACCCTTACGCAAACCCTACCCACAACCCTATCCCTAACCCTTACCCCAATCCTTGCTCTAACCCTAACCCCAACCCTAACACTAACGCTAACCCTAACACCAACCTTAACCCTAACCCTAACCGTAACATTAACCCTAACCCTAACCGCAACCCTAACCCTAAACTTAACCCCAACCCTAACCCTAACCCTTACCCTAACCCCAACGCTTACCCTAACGCTTACCCTAACCCTAACCCCAACCCCAACCCTAAACCTAACCCTAACCCCAACTCTAACCCGTATCCTAACCCTAACCCTAACCCCAACCCTAACCTCAACCCTAACCCCAAGGTTTACCCTAACCCCAACCGCAACCCTAACCTCAATCCTAACCCTAACCCCAACCCTTACCCTAACAATAACCACAAACATAACCCTAACCCCACACCTAACATTAATTCTGACCCTAACCCCAAACCAAACCCTAACACAAATTAACCCCACACCTGACATAAATTCTGACCCTAACCCCACACCAAACCCTAACACAAATCTAACACCAACCCTAACCCTAACCCTAACAACAACCCTAACACTAACCCTAACCCTAACCCTAACCCTATCCCCAAGCCTAACCCTAACCCTTACCTAACCCCAGCGCTTACCCTAACGTTAACCCCAACCTAATCCTAACCCTTACCCTAACCCTAACCCAAGCCTAACCCCATCGCTAACTCTAGCCCCAACCCTAACTCTAACCCTTACCCCAACCCTAACCCGTATCCTAACCCTAACCCTATCCCCAACCCTAACCCCAACCCTAACCCCAAGATTTACACTAACCCTAACTGCAACCCTAACCTTAACCCTAACCCAAACCCAAACCCTAAACCTAACAATAACCACAACCCTAACCATAACCCTAACCCTTACCACAACCCTAACCTTGACCCCAACCCTAATCCTTACTTTCACCACCACCCTAACCCTAACCCTTACCCTAATCCTAACCGTAACCCTAATTCTAACCCTAACCCAAACCCTAACCCTAACCCTAACCCCGACCCTTACCCTAACGGTAACCCTAACCCTAACCCTAACCCCAACCCCAACCCTAACCCCAACCCAAGCCCAACCCCAGCGCTAAACCTAGCTCCAACAGTAACCTTACCCTAACCCCAAGCCTTTCCCCAACGCTAACCCCAACCCTAACCCTAACCGTAATCGCAACCCTAACCTTAACCCTAACCCTAACCCCAACCCTAACTCTAACAATAACCACAACCCTAACCCTAACCCTTACCCTAACCAAAACCCTTACCCTAACCCTAACACTAACTCTAACCCTAACAATAACCACAACCCTAACCCTAACCCTAACCCTAACCAAAACCCTAACCCTAACCCTTACTCTTACCCCAACCTTAACCCTAACCCTAACCCGGACCCCAACCCTATAACCCTAACCCTAACCCTAACCCCAACACCAAACCTTACCATAACCCTAACCTTAACTCAAACCCCAACCCTAACCCTAACCCTAAACCTAATCTTAACCCTAACCCATACCCCAATCCCAACCCTCACCCTAACACCATCCCTTATCCTAACCCTAACCCCAACCCCAACCCTAACCCTTACCCTAACGCAAAGCTTGCCCCTAACCCTATTCCTAACCCTAACCCCAACCCTAGCTGTAACCCTTACCCAAACCCTCACACTAACGCTAACCCTTACCCCAACCCTAACCCTAACTCTAACCCCAACCCTAACCCTAACGCTCACCCCAAACCTAACCTTAACCCTAACCTCAACACTAACCCTAACCCTAACCCCAACCCTAACCCTAACCCTAACCCCAACCCTAACCCAAACGCTAACCCGAACCCTAACCCTAACCCTTACCCTAACCCCAACCCTAAGCCAGTTCCTACCCCTGACCCCAATTCTAACTAAATCCTACCCCTACCGTAACCCTAACACTAACCCCAACCCAAACCATTACCATATGCCCAACCCAACCCCTAACTCCAACACTTCCCCTAACCCTTATCCTAACACTAACCACAACCCTAATCCTAACCCCAACCCTAACCCTAACCCTTACGCTAACCCCGCCTAGAACCCTAACCATAACCCTAACCCTAAACCCAACCCTGACCCTAACCCTAACCCTTACCCCAACCGTAACCCTAACCCTAACCCTAGCCCCAACACTAACCCTCACCCTAACCCCAACCCTAACCCTAACGGTAACCCTAACCCCAACCCTAACCCTAACCCTAACCCCAACCCAAGCCCAACCCCAGCGCTAACCCTAGCCCCAACCGTAACCTTACCCTAAACCCAAGCCTTTCCCCAACGCTAACCCAAACTCTAACCATAACCGTAACCGCAACCCTAACCTTAACCCTAACCTTAACCCCAACCCTAACCTTAACAATAACCACAACCCTAACCCTAACCCTTACCCTAACCAAAACCCTTACCCTAACCCTAACACTAACTCTAATCCTAACAATAACCACAACCCTAACCCTAACCCTAACCCTAACCAAACCCTAACCCTAACTCTAACTCTTATCCCAACCTTATCCCCAACCCTAACCCTGACCCCAACCCTATAACCCTAACCCTAACCCTAACCCCAACCCCAAACCTTACCATAACCCTAACCTTAACTCAAACCCCAACCCTAACCCTAACCCTAAACCTAATCTTAACCCTAACCCATCTCCCATCCCAACCCTCACCCTAACACCATCCCTTATCCTAACCCTATCCCCAATCCCAACCCTAACCCTACCCCTAACGCAAACCTTGCCCCTAACCCTATTCCTAACCCTAACCCCAACCTTAGCTCAAACCCTTACCCCAACCCTAACACTAACGCTAACCCTTACCCCAACCCTAACCCTAACTCTAACCCCAACCCTAACCCTAACGCTCACACCAAACCCAACCTTAACCCTAACCTCAACCCTTACCCTAACCCTAACCCTAATCCTAACCCTAACCCTCACCCTAACCCTAACCCCAACCCTAACCCTAACCCTAACCCCAACCCTAACCCAAACGCTAACCCGAACCCTCACCCTGACCCTAACCCCAACCCTAAGCCAGTTCCTACCTCTGACCCCAATTCTAACCAAATCCTACCCCTACTTAACCCTAACACTAACCCCAACCCGAACCCTTACCATATGCCCAACCCAACCCCTAACTCTAACCATAACTCCAACCCTTCCCCTAACCCTTATTCTAACACTAACCACAACCCTAATCCTAACCCTAACCCTAACCCTAACCCTTACGCTAACCCCAACTAGAACCCTAAGCCTAACCCTAACCCTAAACCCAACCCTGACCCTAACCCTCACCATAACCCTACCCCTAACCCCAACCCTACACAAATCCTACCCCAACCGTAAACCTAACACTATCCTAACCCCAACCCTACCCCTAACCTTAACCCCAACCCTAACCCAAACGCTAACCCGAACCCTAACCCTAACCCTAACCCCAACCCTAAGCCAGTTCCTACCCCTGACCCCAATTCTAACCAAATCCTACCCCTAACCCTAACCCCAACCCCCAATCCCAACCCAAACCTTTACCATATGCCCAACCCAACCCCTAACTCTAACAATAACTCAAACCCTACCCCTAACCCTTATCCTAACACTAACCACAACCCTAATCCTACCCCCAACCCTAACCCTAACCCTTACGCTAACCCCAACTAGAACCCTAACCCTAACCCTAAACACAACCCTGACCCTAACCCTCACCCTCACCCTACCCCTAACCCCAACCCTTAACAAATCCTACCCCAACCGTAAACCTAACACTATCCTAACCCCAACCCTTACCCTTACCCTAACCCTAACCCTAACCATAACCCATACCCTAACACTAACCCCAAACTGAACCCTACCCTTCACCCTAACCCTTACCCTAACCCTAACCCCAACCTCAACCATAACCAAACCCCTACCCCTAAACAGAACCCTAACCAAATCCTAACCCAACCGTAACCCCAACACTAAACCTAACCCCAACCCTAACCCTAAGCCCAACCCTAACCCTAACCCCAACCCTAATCCTAACACTGATCCCAACCCTAACCCTAACCCTATCCCCAACCCCAACTTTAACACTATCTGCAATCTCCACGCTTACCCTTACCCTAACCTCAACCCTAACCCTAACCCTAACCCTAACCCTAACCCAAACCCTAACCCTAACCCTAACCCCAACTCTAACCCCAACTCAAACCCTCACCCTAATTCCAACACTAACCCTTACCTTAGCCAGACCCACAGCCGAACCCTAACCCCAAACCTAACCCCAATCACAATCCTGACCCTAACTCTTACCCTAACCCTAACCCTAACCCTAACCCCAACCCTAATCCTAACAATAACCACAACCCTAACCCAAACCCTAACCTTAACCCAAACCCTAACCCTAACCCTAACGCTAACCCCAACCCTAACCTTAACACCAACCCTAACCCTAACCCCAACCCTAATCCTGATCCTAACCCTACCTCTGACCCCAACCTTTACCATAACCCTAACCCTGACCCCAACCCTAACACTTACTCTAACCCTAACCCCAAAACTAACCCTAACACTAACCCTAGCCCTAGCCCCTACCCTAAACCTATGCTTAACCCTAACCCCAACCCTAACCCTAACCCTAACCCTTACAAACCCTAACCCCAACCCTAACCACAACCCTAACCCTAACCCTAACCGCAACCCTACCCCCAACTTTAACCCTAACCCCAACCCCAAACCTAACCATAACCCTAACCCCAATCCCAACCCTACCCCTAACCCAAACCCTAAGCCTAACACCAACCCTAACCCTGACCTTAACCCTAACACTAACCCAAACCCTAACCCCAACCCAAACCCTAACCCCAACCCTAACCCTACCCCTAACTACATCTTAAACCCTAACCCTTACCCTAACCCCAGCCCTAACCCTAACCCCAGCCCTATCCAAACAATAACCACAACCAAAACCCTAACCCTTACCCTTATCCTGACCCTAACCCATCCCTAACCTCAACCCTAACCCTAACCCATCCCTAACCCATCCCTAACCCATCCCTAACTCCAACCCTAACCCTAACCAATCCCTAACCCTACCCCTTACCCTAACCCAAACCCTAACCCTAACCCTAACCCCAACCCTAACTTAATCCTACCCCAACCGTAACCCTAACCCCAACCCTAACCCCAACCCTAACCCTAGCCCCAACCCTAACCATAACCCTAACCCTAACCCTTATCCCAACCCTAACACTAACCCTAAACCTAACCCTACCCCCAACCCCAACCCTTACCAAATCCTACCCAAACCGTCACCCTAACTGTAACCCTAACCCTACCCCGAACCCTAACACCAACCCTAACCCTAACCCTAACCCGAACTCAACCCTAACCCTACCCCTAACCAAAACCCTAACCCTAAATCTATCCCAAACCCCAACCCAAACCCCGACCCTAACCCCAATCATAACCCTTACCCTAACCCCAACCCCAACCCTAAACTTGACCCTAACCCTAACCGTAACTCTAACCCTACCCCTAACCCCAACCCTAACCCTAACCCCAGCCCTAACCCTAACCCTAACCCAAACCCTTACCCTAACCCTAACCCCAACCATAACCCTAAACCTAACCCTAACACCAACTCTAACCCCAACCCTTAACCTAACCCTAACCCCAATCCTTACCCTGACCCCAACCATAACCCTGACCGCAACCTCATAACCCCAACCCTAACCCTAACCTCAACCCTAACCCTAACCCTAACCCCAACTCTAACTCTAACCCTAACCCAAACCCTAACCCTTACCCTAACCCAACCATAACCTTAACCCTAACCCTAACCCCAACCCTAACCCTAACCCTAACCCAAACTCTAGCCCTATCCCAAACCCCAACCCTTACTCTAACCATTACCCTAACCCTAACCCCAACATCAGCCCAAACCCTACCCCTAACCCCAACCCTTAACCTAACCCCAACCCTAACCCTAACCCTAACTCTAACCCCAAACCTAACCCTTACCCTTACCCCAACCCTCACCCTTACTATAACCCTAACCCCAACCCTAACCCTAACCCTAACCCTAACCCTTACCCCAACTCTGGCCCAAACCCTACCCCTAACCCCAACCCTAACCCTAACCCAAACCCTTACCCTAACCCTTACTCTAACCCCAACCCTAACCCTCACCCTTACCCCAAACCTAACCCTAACCCTAACCCTAACCCTAACAATAACCACAACCCTAACCCTAACCCTTACCCCAACCGTAACCCTAACCCTAACCCTAGCCCCAACCGTAACCCTCACCCTAACCCCAACCCTAACCCTAACGGTAACCCTAACCCCAACCCTAACCCTAACCCTAACCCCAACCCAAGCCCAACCCCAGCGCTAACCCTAGCCCCAACCGTAACCTTACCCTAAACCCAAGCCTTTCCCCAACGCTAACCCCAACTCTAACCATAACCGTAACCGCAACCCTAACCTTAACCCTAACCTTAACCCCAACCCTAACCTTAACAATAACCACAACCCTAACCCTAACCCTTACCCTAACCAAACCCTTACCCTAACCCTAACACTAACTCTAATCCTAACAATAACCACAACCCTAACCCTAACCCTAACCCTAACCAAACCCTAACCCTAACTCTAACTCTTATCCCAACCTTATCCCCAACCCTAACCCTGACCCCAACCCTATAACCCTAACCCTAACCCTAACCCCAACCCCAAACCTTACCATAACCCTAACCTTAACTCAAACCCAAACCCTAACCCTAACCCTAAACCTAATCTTAACCCTAACCCATCTCCCATCCAAACCCTAACACCATCCCTTATCCTAACCCTATCCACAATCCCAACCCTAACCCTACCCCTAACGCAAACCTTGCCCCTAACCCTATTCCTAACCCTAACCCCAACCTTAGCTCTAACCCTTACCCCAACCCTAACACTAACGCTAACCCTTACCCCAACCCTAACCCTAACTCTAACCCCAACCCTAACCCTAACGCTCACCCCAAACCTAACCTTAACCCTAACCTCAACCCTTACCCTAACCCTAACCCTAATCCTAACCCTAACCCTCACCCTAACCCTAACCCCAACCCTAACCCTAACCCTAACCCCAACCCTAACCCAAACGCTAACCCGAACCCTCACCCTTACCCTAACCCCAACCCTAAGCCAGTTCCTACCTCTGACCCCAATTCTAACCAAATCCTACCCCTACTTAACCCTAACACTAACCCCAACCCGAACCCTTACCATATGCCCAACCCAACCCCTAACTCTAACCATAACTCCAACCCTTCTCCTAACCCTTATTCTAACACTAACCACAACCCTAATCCTAACCCCAACCCTAACCCTAACCCTTACGCTAACCCCAACTAGAACCCTAAGCCTAACCCTAACCCTAAACCCAACCCTGACCCTAACCCTCACCATAACCCTACCCCTAACCCCAACCCTACACAAATCCTACCCCAACCGTAAACCTAACACTATCCTAACCCCAACCCTACCCCTAACCTTAACCCCAACCCTAACCCAAACGCTAACCCGAACCCTAACCCTAACCCTAACCCCAACCCTAAGCCAGTTCCTACCCCTGACCCCAATTCTAACCAAATCCTACCCCTACACTTACCCTAACACTAACCCCAACCCAAACCTTTACCATATGCCCAACCCAACCCCTAACTCTAACCATAACTCAAACCCTACCCCTAACCCTTATCCTAACACTAACCACAACCCTAATCCTACCCCCAACCCTAACCCTAACCCTTACGCTAACCCCAACTAGAACCCTAACCCTAACCCTAAACACAACCCTGACCCTAACCCTCACCCTCACCCTACCCCTAACCCCAACCCTTAACAAATCCTACCCCAACCGTAAACCTAACACTATCCTAACCCCGACCCTAACCCTTACCCTAACCCTAACCCTAACCATAACCCATACCCTAACACTAACCCCAAACTGAACCCTACCCTTCACCCTAACCCTTACCCTAACCCTAACCCCAACCTCAACCATAACCAAACCCCTACCCCTAAACAGAACCCTAACCAAATCCTAACCCAACCGTAACCCCAACACTAAACCTAACCCCAACCCTAACCCTAAGCCCAACCCTAACCCTAACCCCAACCCTAATCCTAACACTGATCCCAACCCTAACCCTAACCCTATCCCCATCCCCAACTTTGACACTATCTGCAATCTCCACGCTTACCCTAACCCTAACCTCAACCCTAACCCTAACCCTAACCCTAACCCTCCTAACCCAAACCCTAACCCTAACCCTAACCCCAACTCTAACCCCAACTCAAACCCTCACCCTAATTCCAACACTAACCCTTACCTTAGCCAGACCCACAGCCGATCCCTAACCCCAAACCTAACCCCAATCACAATCCTGACCCTAACTCTTACCCTAACCCTAACCCTAACCCTAACCCCAACCCTAATCCTAACAATAACCACAACCCTAACCCAAACCCTAACCTTAACCCAAACCCTAACCCTAACCCTAACGCTAACCCCAACCCTAATCTTAACACCAACCCTAACCCTAACCCCAACCCTAATCCTGATCCTAACCCTACCTCTGACCCCAACCTTTACCATAACCCTAACCCTGACCCCAACCCTAACCCTTACTCTAACCCTAACCCCAAAACTAACCCTAACACTAACCCTAGCCCTAGCCCCTACCCTAAACCTATGCTTAACCCTAACCCCAACCCTAACCCTAACCCTAACCCTTACAAACCCTAACCCCAACCCTAACCACAACCCTAACCCTAACCATAACCGCAACCCTACCCCCAACTTTAACCCTAACCCCAACCCCAAACCTAACCATAACCCTAACCCCAATCCCAACCCTACCCCTAACCCAAACCCTAAGCCTAACACCAACCCTAACCCTGACCTTAACCCTAACACTAACCCAAACCCTAACCCCAACCCAAACCCTAACCCCAACCCTAACCCTACCCCTAACTACATCTTAAACCCTAACCCTTACCCTAACCCCAGCCCTAACCCTAACCCCAGCCCTATCCAAACAATAACCACAACCAAAAACCCTAACCCTTACCCTTATCCTGACCCTAACCTATCCCTAACCTCAACCCTAACCCTAACCCATCCCTAACCCATCCCTAACCCATCCCTAACTCCAACCCTAACCCTAACCAATCCCTAACCCTACCCCTTACCCTAACCCAAACCCTAACCCTAACCCTAACCCCAACCCTAACTTAATCCTACCCCAACCGTAACCCTAACCCCAACCCTAACCCCAACCCTAACCCTAGCCCCAACCCTAACCATAACCCTAACCCTAACCCTTATCCCAACCCTAACACTAACCCTAAACCTAACCCTACCCCCAACCCCAACCCTTACCAAATCCTACCCAAACCGTCACCCTAACTGTAACCCTAACCCTACCCCGAACCCTAACACCAACCCTAACCATAACCCTAACCCGAACCTCAACCCTAACCCTACCCCTAACCAAAACCCTAACCCTAAATCTATCCCAAACCCCAACCCAAACCCCGACCCTAACCCCAATCCTAACCCTTACCCTAACCCCAACCCCAACCCTAAACTTGACCCTAACCCTAACCGTAACTCTAACCCTACCCCTAACCCCAACCCTAACCCTAACCCCAGCCCTAACCCTAACCCTAACCCAAACCCTTACCCTAACCCTAACCCCAACCATAACCCTAAACCTAACCCTAACACCAACTCTAACCCCAACCCTTAACCTAACCCTAACCCCAATCCTTACCCTGACCCCAATCATAACCCTGACCGCAACCTCATAACCCCAACCCTAACCCTAACCTCAACCCTAACCCTAACCCTAACCCCAACTCTAACTCTAACCCTAACCCAAACCCTAACCCTTACCCTAACCCAACCATAACCTTAACCCTAACCCTAACCCCAACCCTAACCCTAACCCTAACCCAAACTCTAGCCCTATCCCAAACCCCAACCCTTACTCTAACCATTACCCTAACCCTAACCCCAACATCAGCCAAAACCCTACCCCTAACCCCAACCCTTAACCTAACCCCAACCCTAACCCTAACCCTAACTCTAACCCCAAACCTAACCCTTACCCTTACCCCAACCCTCACCCTTACTATAACCCTAACCCCAACCCTAACCCTAACCCTAACCCTAACCCTTACCCCAACTCTGGCCCAAACCCTACCCCTAACCCCAACCCTAACCCTAACCCAAACCCTTACCCTAACCCTTACTCTAACCCCAACCCTAACCCTCACCCTTACCCCAAACCTAACCCTAACCCTAACCCTAACCCTAACAATAACCACAACCCTAACCCTAACCCTTACCCCAACCGTAACCCTAACCCTAACCCTAGCCCCAACCGTAACCCTCACCCTAACCCCAACCCTAACCCTAACGGTAACCCTAACCCCAACCCTAACCCTAACCCTAACCCCAACCCAAGCCCAACCCCAGCGCTAACCCTAGCCCCAACCGTAACCTTACCCTAAACCCAAGCCTTTCCCCAACGCTAACCCAAACTCTAACCATAACCGTAACCGCAACCCTAACCTTAACCCTAACCTTAACCCCAACCCTAACCTTAACAATAACCACAACCCTAACCCTAACCCTTACCCTAACCAAAACCCTTACCCTAACCCTAACACTAACTCTAATCCTAACAATAACCACAACCCTAACCCTAACCCTAACCCTAACCAAACCCTAACCCTAACTCTAACTCTTATCCCAACCTTATCCCCAACCCTAACCCTGACCCCAACCCTATAACCCTGACCCTAACCCTAACCCCAACCCCAAACCTTACCATAACCCTAACCTTAACTCTAACCCAAACCCTAACCCTAACCCTAAACCTAATCTTAACCCTAACCCATCCCCCATCCCAACCCTCACCCTAACACCCTCCCTTATCCTAACCCTATCCCCAATCCCAACCCTAACCCTACCCCTAACCCTATTCCTAACCCTAACCCCAACCTTAGCTCTAACCCTTACCCCAACCCTAACACTAACGCTAACCCTTACCCCAACCCTAACCCTAACTCTAACCCCAACCCTAACCCTAACGCTCACCCCAAACCTAACCTTAACCCTAACCTCAACCCTTACCCTAACCCTAACCCTAATCCTAACCCTAACCCTCACCCTAACCCTAACCCCAACCCTAACCCTAACCCTAACCCCAACCCTAACCCAAACGCTAACCCGAACCCTCACAATTACCCTAACCCCAACCCTAAGCCAGTTCCTACCTCTGACCCAAATTCTAACTAAATCCTACCCCTACTTAACCCTAACACTAACCCCAACCCGAACCCTTACCATATGCCCAACCCAACCCCTAACTCTAACCATAACTCCAACCCTTCCCCTAACCCTTATTCTAACACTAACCACAACCCTATTCCTAACCCCAACCCTAACACTAACCCTTACGCTAACCCCAACACGAACCCTAACCCTAACCCTAACCCTAAACCCAACCCTGACCCTAACCCTCACCATAACCCTACCCCTAACCCCAACCCTACACAAATCCTACCCCAACCGTAAACCTAACCCAATCCTAACCCCAAACCTAACCCTTACCCTAACCCTAACCCTAACCCCAACTATAACCCATTCCCCAACACTAACCACACACTGAACCCTAACCTTAACCCTAACCCTTACCCTAACCCTAACCCCAACCTCAACCATAACCCAACCCCTACCCCTAACAAGAACCCTAACCAAATCCTACCCCAACCGTAACCCTAACACTAAACTTAACCCCAACCCTAACCCTAACCCCAACCCTAACCCTAACCCCAACCCTAACCCCAACCCTAATCCTAACACTAACCCCAACCCTAACCCTAACCCTATCCCCAACCCCAACTTTAACACTATCTGCAACCACCACGCTTATCCTAACCCTAACCTCAACCCTAACCCTAACCCTAACCCTAACCCCAACCCTAACCCTAACCCTAACCCCAACTCTAACCCCAACCCTAACCCTTACTCTAATTCCAACACTAACCCTTACCTTAGCCAGACCAACAGCCGAACCCTCACCCCAAACCTAACCCCAATCACAACCCTGACCCTAACCCTAACCCTAACCCTAACCCCAACCCTAATCCTAACAATAACCACAACCCTAACCCAAACCCTAACCTTAACCCTAACCCTAACCCTAACGCTAACCCCAACCCTAACCTTAACACCAACCCTAACCCTAACCCCAACCCTAATCCTGATCCTAACCCTACCCCTGACCCCAACCCTTACCATAACCCTAACCCTGACCCCAACCCTAACCCTTACTCTAACCCTAACCCCAAAACTAACCCTAACACAAACCCTAGCCCTAGCCCCTACCCTAAACCTATGCTTAACCCTAACCCCAACCCTAACCCTAACCCTAACCTTACAAACCCTAACCCTAACCCTAACCACAACCCTAACCCTAGCCCTAACCGCAACCCTACCCCCAACTTTAACCCTAACCCTAACCCCAAAGCTAACCATAACCCTAACCCCAATCCCAACCGTACCCCTTACCCAAACCCTAAGCCACACACCAACCCTAACCCTGACCTTAACCCTAACACTAACCCAAACCCTAACCCCAACCCAATCCCTAACCCCAACCCTAACCCTAACCCTAACTACATCTTAAACCCTAACACTTACCCTAACCCTAACCCACGCCCTAACCCTAACACCAGCCCTATCCAAACAATAACCACAACCATAACCCTAACCCTTACCCTTACCCTGACCCTAACCCTTACTCCAACCCTAACCCTAACCCATCCCTAACCCTAACCCTTACCCTAACCCAAACCCTAACCCTAACCCTAACCCCAACCCTAACTTAATCCTACCCCAACCGTAACCCTAATCCCAACCCTAACCCCAACCCTAACCCCAACCCTAACCCTAGCCCCAACCCTAACCATAACCCTAACCCTAACCCTTACCCCAACCCTAACACTAACCCTAAACCTAACCTACCCCCAACCCCAACCCTTACCAAATCCTACCAAAACCGTCACGCTAACTGTAACCCTAACCCTACCCCGAACCCGAACCCCAACCCTAACCCTACCCCTAACCAAAACCCTGACCCTAACCCTATCCCAAACCCCAACCCAAACCCCGACCCTAAGCCCAACCCTAACCCTTACCCTAACCCCAAACCCAACCCTAAACTAAACCCTAACCCTAACCCCAAGCCTTTCCCCAACGCTAACCCTAACCCTTACCCTAACCGTAACCGCAACCCTAACCTTAACCCTAACCCTAACCCTCACCCTAACCCTAACAATAACCACAACCCTAACCCTAACCCTTACCCTAACCAAAACCCTTACCCTAACCCTAACACTAACTCTAACCCTAACAATAACCACAACCCTAACCCTAACCCTCACCCTAACTCTTACCCCAACCTTCACCCTAACCCTAACCCTGACCCCAACCCTATAACCCTAACCCTAACCCTAACCCCAACCCCAAACCTTACCATAACCCTAACCTTAACTCAAACCCCAACCCTAACCCTAACCCTAAATCTAACCTTAACCCTAACCCATACCCCAATCTCAACCCTAACCCTAACACCATCCCAAATCCTTACCATAACCCCAACCCCAACCCTAACCCTAACCCTAACGCAAACCTTGCCCCTAACCCTATTCCTAACCCTAGCTCTAACCCTTACCCCAACCCTAACACTAACGCTAACCCTTACCCCAACCCTAACCCTAACTCTAACCCCAACCCTAACCCCAACACTCACCCCAAACCTAACCTTAACCCTAACCTCAACCGTAACCCTAACCCTAATCCTAACCCTAACCCTAAGCCTAACCCTAACCCTAACCCCAACCCTAACCCAAACGCTAACCCGAACCCTAACCCTAACCCTAACCCCAACCCTAAGCCAGTTCCTACCCCTGACCCCAATTCTAACCAAATCCTACCCCTACCGTAACCCTAACACTAACCCCAACCCAAACCCTTACCATATGCCCAACCCAACCCCTAACTCTAACCATAACTCCAACCCTACCCCTAACCCTTATCCTAACACTAACCACAACCCTAATCCTAACCCCAACCCTAACCCTAACCCTTACGCTAACCTAAACTAGAACCCTAACCCTAACCCTAACCCTAAACCCAACCCTGACCCTAACCCTCACCCTAACCCTACCCCTAACCCCAACCCTAAACAAATCCTACGCCAACCGTAAACCTAACACTATCCTAACCCCAACCCTAACCCTTACCCTAACCCTAACCCTAACCTCAACCATAACCCATACCCTAACACTAACCCCAAACTGAACCCTAACCTAAATCCTAACCCTTACCCTAACCCTAACCCCAACCTCAACCCTAACCAAACCCCTACCCCTAACCAGAACCCTAACCCTAACCCCAAACCTAACCATAACCCTAACCCCAATCCCAACCCTACCCCTAACCCAAACCCTAAGCCTAACACCAACCCTAACCCTGACCTTAACCCTAACACTAACCGAAACCCTAACCCCAACCCTAACCCTAACTACATCTTAAACCCTAACCCTAACCCTAACCCTAACCCCAGCCCGAACCCCAACCCCAGCCCTATCCAAACAATAACCACAACCATAACCCTAACCCTTACCCTTACCCTGACCCTAACTTTTACTCCAACCCTAACCCTAACCCATCCCTAACCCTAACCCTTACCCTAACCCAAACCCTAACCCTAACCCTAACCCCAACCCTAACTTAATCCTACCCCAGCCGTAACCCTAACCCCAACCCTAACCCCAACCCTAACCCCAACCCTAACCCTAGCCCCAACCCTAACCATAACCCTAACCCTAACCCTTACCCCAACCCTAACACTAACCCTAAACCTAACCCTACCCCCAACCCCAACCCTTACCAAATCCTACCCAAACCGTAACCCTAACTGTAACCCTAACCCTACCCCGAACCCTAACACCAACCCTAACCCTAACCCTAACCCGAACCCCAACCCTAACCCTACCCCTAACCAAAACCCTAACCCTAACCCTATCCCAAACCCCAACCCAAACCCCGACCCTAACCCCAACCCTAACCCTTACCCTAACCCCAACCCCAACCCTAAACTTAACCCTAACCCTAACCGTAACTCTAACCCTAACCCTAACCCCAACCCTAACCCTAACCCTAACCCCAACCCTTACCCTAACCCTAACCCCAACCATAACCCTAAACCTAACCCCAACACCAACTCTAACCCCAACCCTTACCCTAACCCTTACCCCAACCCTTACCCTAACCCCAACCATAACCCTGACCCCAACCTCATAACCCCAACCCTAACCCTAACCTCAACCCTAACCCTAACCCTAACCCCAACTCTAACTCTAACCCTAACCCAAACCCTAACCCTTACCCTAACCCAACCCTAACCTTAACCCTAACCCTAACCCCAACCCTAACCCTAACCCTAACCCGAACTCTAGCCCTATCCCAAACCCCAACCCTTACCCTTACCCTAACCCTAACCCCAACATCAGCCAAAACCCTACCCCTAACCCCAACCCTAACCCTAACCCCAACCCTAACCCTAACCCTAACTCTAACCCCAAACCTAACCCTTACCCTTACCCCAACCCTCATCCTTACACTAACCCTAACCCCAACCCTAACCCTAACCCTAACCCCAACCCTAACCCTTAATCTAATCCGAACCCTAGCCCTTACCCAAACCCTAACCCTAACCCTTACCCTAACCCTTACCCCAACTCTGGCCCAAACCCTACCCCTTACCCCAACCCTAACCCTAACCCCAACCCTTACCCTAACCCTTACTCTAACCCCAACCCTAACCCTCACCCTTACCCCAAACCTAAGCCTAACCCTAACCCTAACCCTAACAATAACCACAACCCTAACCCTTACCCCAACCGTAACCCTAACCCTAACCCTAACCCCAACCCTAACCCTAACCCTAACCCTAACCCCAACCCCAACCCTAACCCTAACCCTAACCCCAATCCCAACCCTGATCCTAACCCCAACCCCAACCCCTACCCTACCCCTAACCCCAACCCTAACCCTAACCCTAACCCTAACCATAATTAAAACCCTAACACTAACCCCAACCGTAACCAAAACCCTAACCCCAACCCCAACACTAACCCTTACCCTAACCCTTTCCCCCACTCTAACCCTAACCCTAACCGTGACCCTAACCCTAACCCCAACCCTAACCCTAACCCCAACCCTAAACCCAACCCTAACCCTAACGCTTACCCCAACCCCAACCCTAACCCTATCACTAACCCTAACCCTAACCCCAACCCTAACCCCAACCCTAACCCCAACCCTAACCCTAACCCTTACCCTAACCCTAACCCCAACCCTAACCCTAACCCTTATCCTAACCCAGTTAACAGTTCTGCCTCAATTCTTTCCTTGTACTTTGTGCTTATCTTCCATTGAATCCAGCTTGTCCTTCCTCGTCACTACTGAGAGTAACACTTCATAAGTGTTAGCCAAGTAGTGGCTCTTTCCCGACACATTCTTCAATCGCAATGGCTTGTAGTGGCAAGGACGATTTTAATAATGAAAGGTCTTGCTAAAGGGCCAAATACTTAAAATTAAAGACCAATTACTTGCTTGAACTTGCTTTTGGGTGACAATGACAGGGATAATCAGTTAACAAGCATATGATTACCTTGAAATAAATGGTTCATTACCAGTGGAGCAAAAAGGCAGGAGGAAAAGGTGTTTTGGAACAAAATACCAATAATCGATTAATAAATGTATTTATGTAAGAACTACAAAAGGAAAAGAACAAACTTGCATAGATTACAAGAAACCTTATTATATGGTCCAGCATTCGTGGGCACACAGGACGTTGAAAATGGTAGGGATGGCTAAAAATATAATTGAGTTCATAGGGGAATAACCTATCCTCATCTCAAAAAATAAGTTACAACACTACCCGCTTCCTTTACGAAGACAATGTTGGGGAAAATAACATCAAAATCACGGAACACATACTACATCTGTCGTCTCCCAAAAGGCGGTAATGCATAGGAAAATGATCTAATAGCGAACGAGCATTTACTACACTCGCCCCTCTTAATGTATAAGTAATGTCAGGTAGTACCATGAGTATAAAAAAAGATAACGAACTCCTTATTCTCCAGGAAAAGAGAGAAAGTAATCATATCGCACGAACAGCTACTACACTGCCCTCTCAAAGGAGGCGGTAATCCCTCGGAAGAATATAATCATGATTAAAGAACATACTCCCACTTAAATGAGGTGAAAGTAATGTTTGAGAGAATGGTGTAATGATAAATGAATATATATGACACTGCTGCCTCAAAATAGGAGGTAATGCCTTGGAAGATATTATAATGACCATGGAACAGGCAATACACTACATATTCCCACGAAACGAGTTCCTATTTACAATGCCTCCCCACAAGGACAGAGTTAGACACCAGGGTCGTTTTTTGACGCGGAGAAAAGGAACAAAAATAAATTTGTCTCAGTCGTGAAGGATTTCTATTCCACTGACAGAGAACAAGGAATTGAAGTGCAGCATCTGAAGAACAGATGTTATTTATTTGCTTCCCTATGAAAGAAAATAAGACACAAGGTCGTTTTTTAATGTGGAGGAAGACTAGCTCTCCCCTCCCCCACCCAAAAAAAGAGGGCACTCTGGCAATTATCTTAGTAATTATTTGTTTCTCCACGAAAGCAAATTAGACAAAAGGTCGTTTTTAATGTGGAGGAAAATCAGCTCCCCAAAAAAGGGAGCACTCTGGCAATGTCCAAATAAATAGTAATTGTCTCGGCATAAAGGGTTTCCCCTACATTGACCAAGGACCAATTACTTATATAAAATATCAGAACAGATACTACATTTTGATCTTGGCCCAAAGTCCAATGAGTTATTCAGGATTAAAGTTATTCAGACAAATATTATTAAATGACACAAAGTGTTCTTTTTTTTGTGGGACTTGGTTATTATTTTCAGACTTTTTGAATAGCCCATTTAGTATTTTATCGGAAAATTCCACGAACATAAATTTAATCTCCTTCTACCACCAAAACGAGTATTTAATGTCTGGTAATGCGGTATACTGTAAAAACAAATACACACACATACATACCTCCCCCCCCCCCCAAAAAAAAACAAATACCCCCCCAAAAAACCCCTTAATATTCCATTTTCTTTTCCTAAAAGAGGGGGTAATGCTGTGGAGAATGGCTTCATGATCGCGGAACATATACTAAACTAGTACCCCCCCATCCTTTCTTGCTAAAATAGAGATAATGCTTGGGAGAATGGTATCATGGTCAACGAACATATACTACACCGAATCCCCCTCCCACCCTGAAAAGATGGAATAATGCCTTGGAGAGTCATATCAGGAGATTAGAAAAGATACTACCTACCTAAAAGTAATTTATTTAAGAACTAGCGGGGCTACCCGGCGTTGCTCGGGACCGTACAAAAAATTGAAGTTGATTTTGAATATAATTGTTATTCTTTGGAGAGAGGAATTTTTAATGTGTATGTATCATTTGCTATTTCGAGCAAAAGAATATTTTACCTACCCTAGAACGGCTATTACACATGTATGAAATAATTGCCCTTTCCCTAGGACAGGTAATTTACAGAATGTATATGAAATAATTATACCTTTTTGAGACGGATAATTTACATATATATTTAAAATATGTTTACCTACCTTCGGACGGGTAATTAATATACATATATGAAACAATTTAACATACTCTCGACAGGTATTGTATAACATACATGAAATAATTTCTCTTCCCACGAAGCCTACCATAATTTTAGGAAAATTGAAATCATTTTTAGATGATGAATCATTAGGATTTCCAAATTAATGCATAAATACATTGTGTTGGTTAATGAGTTCGCAACCCTTGCTTCGCCATAAATTTCAACATTACTGCGTTTCTTTCCTTCCTCACTATCGGCACTATTAGTGTAAGAAAAATTATATTATTTTTAAAAGTTGTCTCAGCAGGATTTTAAAATTAATGCATAAATACATTGACACAGATAAGTGATTAGACAGCCCTTGCTTCATTATCAAATTCCACATCACTCTGTTTCATTTTTTCCCCACTACCGGCAATAACATTTTTTGGAAAAAAAAACGTCGTTTCTGAAGATTACTCAGCAGGCTTTACAAATAAATAAACAAATATGTTGAGAATCTTTGTGATTAGGCAACCCTTACTTCACTAAAAAATTTCATATTACTGTGTTCTTTCCCTCCCTACAGCTGACAGCATCATTTTAAGTAAAATGATATATATTTCTTGGCATAACACAGCAGGTTTTCCAAATAATTACATAAATGCGTTTACGCGAATGATCATTAGGCAACTTTTACTTTACCACAATTTTTAATATCATTATAGTTCTCCCCCCTCACTACCACAACCGCCAACAACACATTAGTAAGAGAATCCATGTCATTTTCGAAATATGATTCAATAGCTATTCCATATTTTTAGAATATGACATTGTTGGAGATTGCATAGTGACCCCAAAATGAACATTACTCTCTCCAGCCCCACCCCAAAACTGAAGGTTTGTTAATTCATAGAGAACTCCAGTGCACGTTAAAAAGCAACATAATCATGTGTCTTTCTACTCACCACTACAACTGTGACGTCATTCTCAGAAGTTAACATTGAAAATTCAGACAAATATTGTTGATCGCCTACAGAAACTGACAAATTGTCTGGGCTTATTATTTCATTACAAACACACCAATCAATTAACACACATTTCATTATTTTTTTAATTCTTGGATATGTTACTAAGTTCGACAAGCATTTTTCATAATTTTAACCCACATTATCTCCCCGCCCCCCCACTTACGAAAAATAATAACATTGATGTATAGTCTGGGTTGATTATTTACTTATAAATGCACCAGTCAATTAACCCACTTCATCATTTTTCATAATTCTTGGATATGTTACTTATTTCGACAATTATTTTTCTGTAATTTAAACCCACATTACCGCCCCCTTACGAAAATAATAACTTTATTATATTATTTTTATATTTATTATATTAGTTTTTTTTATTTTATTACAAACTCACCAATCGATTTATTCACATTTCATCATTTTTCATAATTCCTGGATATGTTAAAAATTTTGAAAATAATATGTGATATTTGTACCCCACGTTATCGCCTACCCCTTACTAAAAAAAAACAAAAAAACTTTGATATATTTTCCGGACCGATTATTTCATTACAAACAGACTAATCAATTAACTGACATTTCATCATTTTTCATAATTCTTGGATATGTTACTAATTTCGAGAATCATTTTTCATAATTTTAAGCCACATTCCCCCCCCCCAACTTAAAAAAATACTAACTTTGATATATTGTCTGAGTAGATTATTTCATTACAAACACACCAATCGATTAATTCACATTTTATCATTTAATATAATTTTTGGACATTTTACTAATTTCCACAACCATTTTTCATAATTTTGACCTGCATTATAGCCCCCCCCCCCTTACGAAAAGAATAACTTTGATATATTGTTTGGGCTGATTATTTCATTACAAACACACCAATCGATTAATTCTCATTTCATCATTTTTCATAATATCTTGGATATGTTACTAATTTTGAGAATCATTTTTTATTACTGTAACCCGCATTATGGCCTTGCCCCTTACGAAAATAATAGCTTTGATATATTGACTGGCCGATTATTTAATTACAAACCCACCAATCAATTTGTTTTACATGAAGATCACCAATTATCAAGGCTCAAAAGCCACTCGGGGACAAGGATTATTTATGTACAGTAATCAATGGGATAGTGTTGCAGTATTCATTAGTATTGGAGATTTGATAAAGTGTCATTACTTAGGGGGCAGTTCATCAGGAATTTGTTTATGTTGGACTTGAAGACATCCATGTTGAAGTCAGGTCGGAAACAGGCAAGCGTTAGAGCGTTCCTCAGAACTAAAGGTCAAGCCTAGAAGCTTGTCAAAACCTCCCCTAGATGAGAGCCGTCCATTTCAATTGATGCCAGATGGGGATCAGAGCGTTGATGATGTAAAGATAGGAGCTTTGTTTTAGATGCATTAAAGGTAACCAGCCACCTTTTTCCCCACTGTACCACGCGCTCAAGATCAGAGGAGAGAGAATCAGAGAGAACTTTGTCATTTGCAGCCTTTGATGTGTTGCTGTAGATGGTCGTGTCATCAGCATACTTGTCAACGAATAATTTAAGTATGGGTTTTGGGAGATCATTGATGTAGATCAGGAAGAGAGTTGGGCCCAGGGTTGACCCCTGAAGCACTCCAGCATTAATACTACGGGTTTCTGATTTTTGTCCATCAACCACTACTCTTATGAGCCTATCAGAGAGAAATGATTCAATGATTGAGAAAACATTTCCAGTAATACCGTAGCTGGAAATCTTGTGAAGTGGGCCTTTATGCGATACCTTATGGAAGGCCTTTTATATGTCAAGAGCAATTGCCCTAGAAAGGAAGCCTTTGTCTAGAGAGTCACTAATCCTATGAGATAAAACAGTTAGCACATCTGTAGATCTTGCAGAACGGAATCATATTGCATGTCACTAAGAAGGTTATTCCTGCTGAGGTGGTTTACTACTTCTCTATTTATTGTGGATTCCAGCAACTTACTCATGACCCACAGGAGACTTATTGGTCTGTACTGAGAGGGAGATTACTTAACATCTGAATTCTTAAATACAGGGCATACTGATGAGGTTTTCCAGGGTGTTGGAAAGCACTTCTTAAGGCAACAGTAAAACAGTTTTGTAAGTATGGGAGCAAGTTCTGGTTGAAGCTTTTTTTAACACTATGATTGGGATGCCGTCAGGGCCAGTTACTTTACTGGAATCAAGGTTCTTGATTAGCTTGACGTCCTCACGCACAGATATGTGTATGTTATCTAGCGTGTTGTGTGTTATTGGAGGAAATACGGGAAGTTGATGGCCTTCGTCGCATAGGGTAGAATTAGCTGCAAAGTTCTTGGCAAATAGTTTAGCCTTGTCTGATGCTGACGAGATGACTTCTGGTCCATTGATAATGGCTGGGATAGAACGCACGCTTCTGTTCAGGATCCTATTTGTTATTTGCCAAAACTAGTGGGAACCAAGCGGTTGATCAGCTACTTTGGATTTAACGTACTGAGCATATAGCTATCTTGCATTTTTATTACACTTTTACAGTGTTCACTGGCGTTCCTGAAAGCAGCTTTAGTCTCAGTGAATCTATTACGTTGGTAGCTATGGAAAAAGTGATTCATGTGCGCGATGGCAGCAGCACATTTATCATTTTTTATAATTTCTGGATATGTAACTAATTTCGACAATCATTTTTCATAATTTTAATCTACATTATCACACCCTTACAAAAATAATAACTTGGATATATTGTCTTGGCTGTTTATTTCATTACAAATACATCAATCGATTTATTCACATTTCATCATTTTTCATGATTCTTGGATATGTTACTAATTTCGACAATCATTTTTCATAATTCTGACCCGCATTATCGCCACCCTCTTGAGAAAATAATAACTTTGATATATTGTCTGGGCCGATTTATTTATTACAAACGCACTAATCAACCAACTGACATTTCATTTTTTTTTCATAATTCTTGGATATGGTATTAATTTCGACAATCATGTTTTATAATTATAACCCACATTATGGCGCCCTCTTTGCAAAAATAATAACTCTGATATATTGTCTGGGTATTTGATTGACAAAACACCAATCATTTAACTCACATGTCATCATTTTTCATAATTCCTGGATATGTTACTAATTTCGACAATCATTTTTCATAATTTTAACCCACATTATTGCCCCCCCCCCTTATGAAAATAATAACTTTGATATATTGTCTGGGTTTATAATTTCATTACAAACGCACTAATCAATTAATTCACATTTCATCAGTTTTTAATAATTCTTGGATAGGTTACTAATTTCGACAATCATTTTTCATAATTTTAACCCACGTCATTGCCCCCCCCACCTTTCGAAAATTATAACTTTGATATACTCTCTTGAGTTATTATTTCATTACAAACACACCAATCAATTAACTCACATTTCATTAATTTTCATAATTCTTGGATATGTTACAAATTTCGACACTAAGTTTGCCTATTTAAACCCCTAAGTCACCCCTCCTTACGTAAATAATAACTTTTATATATTGTCTGTGTTGATGATTTCATTAAAGAAAACACCAATCAATTAACTAAGATTTCATCATTTTTCATAATTCCTGGATATGTTTCTAATTTATTTATTTATTTTTCATAATTTTAACCCACATTATCGTCACCCCCTTACGAAAATAATAACTATGTAATAATGTCTGTTAAAAATATACATCAAATAATGTAATGTTTAAATCGTAAACTGTTTCAGCCATTTCCAGCACTGACTTCTTAATCCCCACCCCACTGTTCAATATATTCATTAAATAACTTAATGCCTAAAACGTAAAATGTTGTAGCCATTTCCGGAACTGACTCTCTAAGCCCCACCCCACTGTTAAAAATATGAATGAAATATGGAAATGTTTAACTCGTAAACAGTTTCGGCCATTTCCTGGACGGATTTCATATCCCCCACCCCACTGTTAAAAACATACATGAAATAATGTAATGTCTAAACCGTAAACTGTTTCAGCTTTTATACATTAGATAAAGTAATTTTGAGATCATAAACTGCTTCAGCCGTTTCCGGGCCTGACTTCGTATCCCCACTTCTTTTAAAATATATATGAAATAATGTATTTTGTGATCATAAACTTCTTCAGCTATTTCAGGGACTTGCTCAATATTCTCCTCCCCACCTCTTAAAATATATGCTGTGTCGGTTATTTTGTATCTTCTTTTAGAAGGAGGTAATGCCTTGTAGAAAACTATATTACGCTTACTTGGTCTTTTGGCTAAGATCAAAGTGTAGTATCTGTACTGACGCAGCATTTCGGCGAAATCATCTACTGACTCCCTCACCACAAATAGAAAAATGGAGGTAATGCTTGGGAGAATGAACAGGCGCTAATTCACCACACCTCAACCTCACCTAAAAAGGAAGGTTTGGTAATCCCTGGTAGCTCCATAGTACATAATCGTGCTTGCCCCCCCATCATCAACACATGACGTCACTTCCGGAAAATACATTATTTCATTATAAATTGTTTGTAATTTTTAAATATGTGTACTACACTGTAGAAGCACCTTATTTAAACTTCATGCTACTCAAAAAATAAATATTTCAAAGTGCAGTTCGTGATTAGGCAACACTTGCTTTACAATAAACTAATCAAGAAATTGTATTGAGAAACAAATACTTAATGTTTACTAATACTAAACAAAAATAGAGATAATACATATCAGTTTCTTATTTAATAAATTGTTAGGTGACAGTACAGAATAGTCTAAATAATACCTTCCCTTCCTTATATTAAGAATGGCTTTCTAAATAATAACGTTATTATTTCAGCACTGTCCGTATTCCGTGTGTCATCCCTTCTCTCCAATAATGTATGAAATTAAGTAAATATGAGATCGTAAAAAGGATATATAGGTTTGTTTTCATATTTACAAATGTCAAACCGCGAGTAAAATGTACGCATGATTTCGTTTTTTTTAAATACATAAACATAAAAAAAATGAGTTGGTGTAATCAGTTAGAATTGAAATAAAAAAGAACCGAGCGTTCCAGCCTGAGAAAAAACTAAATGTACGCGCATGCGCACAAAAAACAAAATGCCAGCTAATGTTTAATGAACATTTTACATGTAAATTTGCCGATGTCTGTATGCGATATACATGCATGAAAGCAAAGATATTATTCGCTATAAACCACCTTTCGTGCATGAATATTATTTCCTGAGAATTTCAGTGCTTTGTAATCAGTAGTGTAAAAGTTTACCTGTAAGATATTTACACACACACGTACGTCTACTGTTTTATTTATATAGAAGAAGAAGAAGAAGAAGAGGAAGAAGAAGAAGAAGATTATATCATGACGAATTAACCGATTCTACACTTTCACCAAAACGTGAAGCTACCTTGGATAACGATGACTATTTTTGGTGTATATAAATTCCGAGGAACTTTTGTGCCATTTTTGTTTTTTGTATCCTTTAAATGGGCCAATAAACCCATAGAACTTATATGATCAAACGTGTTGGATGGAGTACTAAAAAAATGAAACGGTGCTTGTGCATATTTGTTACCGCGCTATTTTTTAAAAAGACTATTTTCAAGTTATGTTTTATTATTAAATTTTTAAGAGAAAGTAGAGAATAGGTATAAAACATCCTTCCCTGCCCATGTTAAGAATGGTTTCTTAACGTTATTATTTCAACGCGGTAATATTTGAGCACAAGCCAGCAGCCCGGCGTTGTCCGGTCGTAAACTACACATCAATTCATTGTGTTAAAAATAAGTAGATTTTAATTAATACAGATTTCTTATTTATTATGAACAGAAATATCGTAGGTATTAAACATAACGTTAAATTCCTTTAAAAATATGAACTAAAAAACGAACAAACAAACAAACAAACAAAAACAACAAAAAACAACAAAAAACGGAAGGAAACTGAGATATATGCAGGCGAGTATTATGTTTTTTTCTAAGCAGTTTACTTCTTGTAAGTAAAAAAATAAGAAAATATTCGGGCTGAGATCAAAACCAAAAACCTAAAGACAGTGAGTTCAAATACGATAACCATTAGACCGGCTTGACACGAAATTTAAAAATGTTTTTTCAAATCTACGTATTTTTAACATAATGAATCTATCGTTAATTGTTCACGCATGCGCATTAGTGGAACAGTTAGCAAACAGATAAAAATTCAGCGAACCCCACATACACATTTTTCAAATCTGACCCCTTAGCAGCCCGTTTTTCCGGATTAAAAAGTTTTCCATATGTCTGAATATCCTATATACCAATTTTCAAGTCTGTAGATAAAAAATCCGTTGAGTATATAGATTGAGAAGTGTCCTCAGCACATATTCTCACCTTTATAGATATATTAGCATTTCAGCTCGGCGTTGCCCGGGTGTTTGGAGGTGTATGTTGAGCAAAAAAAAAAAAAAAAAAGCGGTCAATTTTTTTAACTTTGACCCCTATTATGACCCCTTAAAAATTTATTGTTTTGGGCTCAAATCAAGGTATTAAGTTAGATCCATGTCCAAAGAATCTAAATCTAAAATTTCAAGTGTTTATACCCAAAATTGTCGGAGGAGTTTGGTAGAGTTCTCAAAGGTGAAATCGTTGAACTTTGACCCCTTTACAGCCAAATTTAAGGCCGAAATGGATTACCAATGGATTACAAAGATTTTTCCAAATCTCAGTACTCTGTATATCAAATTTCGAGTCTGTGGACTTAAAATTGAGTTATTGCGTAGGGAAATGTACACAGATACACAGACAGACAAACACTCAGGCACGTTCACTTTTATAGATATACTAGCATTTCAGTCCGGCGTTGCCCGGGTGTTTGGAGGTGTATGCTGAGCAAAAAAAGGGGCAATTTTTTTTAACTTTGACCCCTATTATGACCCCTTAAAATTTATTCTTTTGGGCTTAAATTGAGTTATTAACAGATCCATGTCCAAGGTACCTATATCTTAAATTTCAAGTGTGTAGACCCAAAATTGTCGGAGGAGGTTGGTAGAGTCCTCAAAGGTCAAATCGTTCAAGTTTGACCCCTTAACAGCGAAAATGCTGCCCGAAAACCGATCACATAGATATTCCCCAAATCTCAGTACCCTGTATATCAAATTTCGAGTCTGTAAAAATTGACAGAGTTATTGCGTAGGGAAATGTACACAGACAAACAGACACACACGCAGGCACGTTCACTTTTATAGATATATATATATAGAGAGATAGACAGATAGACAAGTACAAAAAACACGTCTAGCCAAACAAAAGGAGTCCGTGTTATTCAAAGACATTTGCGTACGCATTTCTTAGATCAGAGGAATGGTTACTGGTGTGCTATGAATAAGTTATATGCGGAAGTTACAAGTTGTTAAAGGTGAAAACAGCTTTCATATCGACCGGAGTTGTTTGCATTTATAAATGTTCGTACATTATTACTTACATAATACTAATGTTAAACTATAAAATAAAATAAAATGCATAATAAATTGTCTGCTCAAATTGTAAGATACTTTAAACTTAATGTTTATTAATATTTGTAAACGTTGTTATTCTTTATACCACCTATCTCGTTTATAATATTAACAGCTTTTTTGTAGGCATTTCTTATCTTATATTTATGAATTTGGAATTTTTATATTCTCAGTAAGGATTACGTTTAAAGATTTGCTCCACTTTTCAAACTATAAACAGTGGTAGCAAAACAATAGGGCCTTCTTTTCTGCAACTGACCACGGTTGGGATAAAAGCTAAAACCTTCTAATGTTGTGAGTTTTGTTTGTTAAAAGCTAAAACCTTCTAGTGTTATTATTTTTTTTTTTGCGAGAATTAGTGGTGATAGGGGGGGGGGAGGTCGTTCCTAGACAAGAGAAGGGTTACACCATTACTTACCTCTCTTCCCGTCTAGTGTATAAACGGGTTGAGACGGCCGTTTTATTCTCGATGCCGGTCTGCCGGTATGTAGGTTTATTTATAATCATTTTCTATTAGTGAGTTTCTCATTGTCCACGGTTTCTTATTTGGTATTAGAAGACGCCTTCTATGAATAGAGGGAATATTCCCGTTCGCAAACTGAAGAGCGTGTTGGATAAGGAGGACCATTTGAGGAGACACCACACCGTGTTTTTTAATATTGGGTCGGAGTTTACTTCCGATGAGAAGTATCCTCATACCAGAACCTCTGACAAACCACTCTATAATGTATATCGTTTTACCAACTCTTAAGGTTAGCGTTGAGTTTAATGAAGCGGGCGGTAAAAAATTAGATATCATTATCAATAAGAACTTACCAAAGTTTATAAACATTGGTAAACGTTATTATGCTTTATACCATCTATCCCGTTTACAACATTAACAGATTTTTGTAGGCATTTCTGATCTAATATTTATGGATTGGGAATTAAGGTTTCAACCGAGAACAATTGAATTATGGAAGCACGATGAATACCTAATATGACTTATATATATATTAATAAATTTTTGTTTCTTTACATGATCGTTATTTTATTGTTATTACATTGCAAAAAATAATTTATGAGTAGAAGATATTCAGTTTTTGCTATACATGTGCTGCAAAAAATAAGGGCTCCGTTTGCCTGTTTCCCACCTGACCACAACTTGGATGTCTTCAAGTCCAACATAAACAAATTCCTGATGAATCGCCCCCTTAAGTAAGACACTTTGTCAAATCTCCAATACTAACGATACTACGATACTATGCAATTGATTACTGTACACGCAATAACCCTTATCCCCGAGTGGCTTCCGAGCTTTGATAAGTGGTGACCTCCATGTAAAGAAAAAAAATAGTGTGTCGCCGTATGAAAAAGGTCGGGAACCGCTGTTTTAAATGTGCATACAACCAGACGTAGTTTTATATATAGATCTCTACTTATATCTAAAAGGCAGTTTGTGTGCGTGCGTGTGCGTGTGCGTGCGCGTGCGTGCGTGCGCGCGTGTAGGCATGTGTGTATGTTCGTTTCTTATGAATTCCAAAACGCCTGGACTGATCTTTTTGAGAACTTTACATACATGTACTTTATGTATTTGAAAATGTTCTTAGCTAGGTTTTGTATCGAAATGCCCCTGAAAACTATCGAAAATCGATAATCGAAAAAATCGATGATCGAAAAAATTGATAATCGAAAAAATCCGATTAAAGAAGGAATCGTCCGATTTTGATAAAACGTTTGAAAAAAATCCTCATACAACTTAACATCATAAGTGTATTTGAGAAGTGATGATTACTACTGCACAATCATTTCATAAAATCATCGGTGAGTTCTTTGATAAGACAGGGGCGCGTTCGAAATAAATGTTTCTGTTTAGAACACAATAAAAACATGATATTGAATTTTTTCTTTTAAATTTTTATTTCATTCATAATATAAAATAATTTCATAAAAGAAACTGTAGGTTCTCTACAGTGCAATGTAGACTACAATTTATCGTGAACTAAGCCACTGCGGGAGAAACATGTCAAGCTTACTGCCGGTGCACCGCGTTAGGTTCCCGGCAGGCAACTAATAGATTTGATTAAAAGAAAATAGGCGATTTCAACCATTTTTATGGCAATAAAAGTATTAGAAAGGTCTGAAACATCTGTTCTCAATCTAGCCTCCAATAACAAAACATCCAAAAATATAATCCTTTCATGCTCCCCCCCCAAAAAAAAAGCTATTAAAAATAAAAAGATGGAAATCCCCTAATCGCTAAATTACTCCAAAAATTAACTGAATTAAACAGTAAAAAAGAAATCATTTTCTGCTGGATGCCGAGCCATTCCGGTATTAACGGTAATGAATTAGCAGATTCAGCAGTAAAAACCGCCTTAAATCTCTCATTTATGCAAATTTTCAAATTCCATACACAGATCTAAAACGCATACACAACAGAAAAATGGCAAATTTAATGAAATGAACATCCTAACAACAAACTTCCCGAAATCATTCCAACAATAAAAAAAGGACAAAATACAAAACTAAGCAGAAAAAAGAAGTCAAACTAATGAGAATAAAAACAGGCCATACACATTTAACCCATTCATATCTTCTAAAATAAGAAAGCCAACCCATCCGTATACCTTCTCAAACACCAATCACAATAAAACACTATTAATTAAATGCACTGATTTTGTAACAAGGAATAATTTCTACAAAGAAATTCGATTCAAAGTTATTTGATAAAAACAATCCCCACATTATACTCTCATATCTTTAAAAATTGGCCTTTATAAAAGAATTTAAAACGAACCCTTTATACAACAGCTTCCTGAACCTATGGACAATCGGCATAAAATAACCCGAAAGGTTGGCATGCCGTAAAACCCAACAAAACAAACAATCATTTAATCGCGGGAAATTTGGGTGTCCCTGATAGTTTTCTTTAATACATAGATGGAAACGTGAAAGCACTATGGGACAAGGCCGACTTGCAAACAATGGTAACGAATTCACACTTCCCCAAACTCCGAAACTTGGACCGCAATACCGGATTCGGCTTAATAACATTCCAAAACATTTTTTCTCTTTTTCCACATCCTAGATTCTTGTTTCGATTATATTTCCTGCGCTTTCCATCGTCCGATCATCCGAGTGGAGAAGCCCATGTGACGTAGGAAATTGGTTTGTTTGATGAACTGTCAGCCATGGACGTTTGCCCGTCAATTTCCCCCGTTAATACAACTTTTCCCGCGGGAACTCACCCGGATTCTAGCGAGCTTCGCGCTCTTTACACTTTGGCAATATAACCGGCGAGGTCTCCGAGCCGTTCTCATCTCCCTCGCTTGATTGCTTCGGCTCACTCACGGCTACAATTCGACCTGGGCGATAGATTTTTCCCACAAGACGAATATCAACGATTCGTATACAAAAAAAAAAAACAAAAACAAAAAAAAAAACGAGCGGGAAGATTTGCGGTTTCTCGTGGATTGCCATTTCAGCGATCCGTGTTTCAGTTGGGGATCTAATGTCATGCCTGCGTATTTTGGGAGAACGAAGCGTAGAAAAAGCTTATATATCATAATTGGATTAAGTCGGATCATGAATAAAAGACTCTATATATATATATTACGTAATAAAAAAAAAGAACACAAACACCTCTTTTTAAGTAAACATTTATTATCTTTTGGTACTTGATTGTCTTAATTCGAAATCATGTTCCAGTCTCTCATCGTCGCAATGTTGTATCTCTGTGACTTTTTTACAAGTACTTTAATAGAATGTGCTCTGATGAACTCATAACATTTCTGTCGCCACAAGGTACATATTCTCAACTAAATGAACCAGCAACAAAATCCCACTCATTCAGCGAGATGCCGGGAAGCTTTTTAATCCAGTAGTTTTTTTTTTCACTTAGACTGCTAGATTTATGAATTCCCCCGTTTCCTGATACCCTGCCTACACTAACCTGCAGAAATTTAAATGTAATGTGAATAGTTATGTGGCTGTTGAACTCCCCACATTCTCCTGTTATATACACTCCCAAATAATAGCATTTACATTCAAGTAGCAATATGTTTAATCGGGGGTGAAAAAGTGTAAAAAAAAAAGACTTCTATAATACTACTAGCAGGGAGATCGGACGTTGCCCGAGATTGAATGATAATCGACGAATGTTTCACTCCTATATTTTTATTGTCATCGAAATCGGTGAGATCGATTATTTTTCTATCAAATCGATTAATTGCATCTAGTTGGAGAACCATCGCGTTTCACCGGAACAAAGCTTTACATGCATCCCTCACACTGACTTAGTCCACAATGCATTGTATTTAGCATTGCACTGTTGATTTTATAAAATTATTTTTTTTTATATATAATGGCTTGAATTAAAGTTTAAAATGTAACAGTAAAGTATCATGTTTCAATTGTGCTCTAAACAGAAACATTCATTTCGAACGCACATCTGTCATATCAAAGAACTCCTGTGGATTTTACATGTCTGGCCTTGCTACTTGTGCGGTTATAGTGGCTTGAATTCAAGTTTAAAATGAAAAAAAAATCAAGTATGATGGGACAATTGTTCTTTAAATAGAAACATTCATTTCGAATACGTTCGTGTCATACCGAATAACCTACTTTTGATTTCATATGTCTGGTCTTTTTGGCTTGTGTGGTAATAAATCTTTTCAAATACACTTGTGATGTTTTGCTAAGTAAGGGGTTACATTTAGTCGAAATCGCCTGTTCTGTTTTTTATCGAATTATTTCGATTATTGATTATCGATACTTATCGAAAATATTCCGATATGACACCGATAGGAACATTGTCAAGCACATAAAATATCTTCGTATAAAATTTCATGAAATTCGGAACAGCAGTTTTCGAGTCCATAGGGAACGAACTCACACGCTACACACAGAGTTCAAAAGTAGATATAAAGATTACAATATTTTAATGCTTGTTCCAGTTTTTATTTAGACCGATTTATTATGTATCAAAGCTATATTAAGGGAAAGGATAATGTAGAATCCGTCCTATTGTCATGAAACCATCATCCCATGCATTATCTCCTCACATTTATATTTAGAGGAGGTAGTGAAGTATCTGCTTTGTAGTCATGATACAATCTCTTAAGGAATATATTTATATTTTCGATGGACAGTTTAATACGTTTAGACAAGTTGTAACACCTGTCAGCCTCTCTCTAATATTCTGAAGAGCAGATTAAGTTCCTTGACTATGGTGAAGACAGTACATTACTTTTGTGAAAAGAAAATGGTCTGTTGAAAACAAAAACGAAATAAAAGGAGTACGTTGGCCTTGTACAGCAATATTCTAGTGATGGTGTAAAAAAACGCACCTGCTTCCAATTATTTGTCCTGTAGTCTTCACATTCCATGAGCGATGTTTCTGACAAAGGGTGAAAAAATACTGTTTTGTTTGGTAAGTTTTTGAGCCTTGAGTAGCATTTTTTTAGTTCCTTACATCAAGTTGTTTGCTGTCTTGTCTGGGGAGATTTCCATAAAAATAAAGCACGAAACTACCCCTATTTGAGGTCATAATATTTTCACATCTTCAGTTTTTCTACAGTCATTGCGAAAGACAGTGTATAACAGATAATCTCTCTTTATGCTTGTCGATACACAAACCTTGTCGAGTTTAGAAGGCGCCGTACTCCTGCGTATAGTACATGGCAGTTCCAAATCGTTACCCATCTAATACTGGCCAGGCTCAACGTATCTTAACTTTAGTGATCTAACGGAAACCGGTATGTACTCTTGACTATACCATTATTTATTTACTCAGGTGACTTACCATTATTCATCGTTGGTAAATTTTTGAGCCTGAAGTAGTACTTTCTTGGCTCCTTACATCAAATGGTATCATGCCTTGTCTGGAGCAAGTTCTCTGTTCTCATAAAAGTCCTTATAAATCAATCACGGAAGTAGTAAAGCTCAGAAAACTGTCAAGAGAATATTTACATCAGTGAGTGATTTGGTCTAATCAGTGATAATGAAACATAAAGTATATTTGTTATATTGCCATGATATCATCCACCATGCATTACCTCCTCCTTGGGAGTGAAGTGTAGTACCAGTTCTGGTGCCATGATACTATCCTCCGACACATTACATCTTTATTTGGAGAAGTGGTATATTTTAGTATATGATTTTTCTTTCGATAGACCAGCAAAATATACGATCGGATAGAGCTGATTATATATATATATATATATATATATATATATATATATATATATATATATATATATATATAGAGAGAGAGAGAGAGAGAGAGAGAGAGAGAGAGAGAGTGAGTGATGTGGGTCTCGGTTGATTAACTGTGTCTAATTGTGTCAGATATATACTCGAGAGTCAAAACAATGAAAAGAATATGCTGTTGTCATAACCCTAATTATTACGCAAATAAAATTATACATGAACAAAAGCAACAACGCGACATGTTTAGCGAAACAATATCCCCCCATCCTTCGTGAAATATTAAAATCTTATGAAATAAATTAATATAATAATTTGATTAATTATTTCGATACAATGAAACAAAATTTTAAAGTTGGATAATATGAATTACTATTCTTGTTTCGATCGATGTATTCTCCGGCCTTTCCTCGGGTAGATCTTGTCGAACTCGGGAATCGAAGTAAACCCTTTATTTAACCCACGGCAGAGGATTGTTCTCCTTACGTCACCCATGACCAGGTAGAAATCTTAAGCAATTCTTATTTTAATTTTAGTCAGTATCGTCTGTAGTGAGCATCGAACCTTCCCCGCCAACACTCTCACTTAAAACTGATTGTCACTTAACACTTTTATCCGTTACATCATGCGTTCAAATAATACAAATTATCAGTCTATCGCAAAGAAAATTCTAAAGCATTAAAAATATTAGAATTTTGAGTATTTTAATTTAACTCAGTTCCATACCGTACTCCGAGTCCTATCGTTCTATTTCGTATAAAACACTATTATATATATATCTACTATACACCATCCTCGTTTGTATTTGGGTTCTCTGTGCCGGGGTTTATCAGGAAAATCTGTCATGAGGATACGTTACTTTACAAGTAAACCCTACAAAGCAATATTCAAGATGACGTAATACTCGAAGCCCAAATGAGGTCACTTCGACACGCCTATACATTGACTGGTAACGAGGAATTGTGCATCTTATCCTTATTGATAATATTTCGAGTAAAAGCACTTGGCTGGATACTCAATCAGACTAGATGAATTCCTGTCCTGAAATCTGATAAGATAAATTGAACATGATTAACTTGTCACAAAAGAATAAAAAAGGAAAACAAATAATCGTGAAGATAATACATTTAGGAAACAGAGATATTGAAAAAGATATAGGATAAAGTGAGTCATTCAAACACCATATATATATATATATATATATATAATATATATATATATATATATATATATATATATATATATATATATATGAATTTCATGTCTGTAGACTAAAATTCTAGGAGGAATTTCGTAGGCAATTTTTTTTTAAACAAATGTATATATATATATATATATATGTATATATGATTGCAACGTCTTGTCAGACGAGTGCCACTCCCTCAGACATTTAAAATCCATGAGCCCAAATATCTGAGGGAGTATCTATACAAAGATGATGTTACAGAGTCTTAGGTTTGTACGACAGCTAAGTCTCTCTCTCGGTTCAAAATGTTGAGATCCAGCAACAAGCAAGAGCAAGATAGCCAGCAACAAATTAAACTGCAGACCAGCTTAATGCGGGTACTGGCCTTCCGCTTCATGGTTTTTTAAATCAGAGATTTGCTTCTCCTAGAAAGGTTGCCTTCACCACGGCTTACGGGAGCCCTCTCTACCCCAATACACATATACACACACACAAATATACACGGTGCTAGTTGGCCGTTGACCCAGAAAAAGAGTTCATTCGCCGTTTATATATATATATATATATATATATATATATATATATATATATATATATATACATACATATATATAGAAAAATAAACTTTTTACGCAAATATTACCCAAGTGTAAGTCATATAGAATATCTGCATGAATATAATTACACGTAATAGTTAACTAAAGATGATCATCCCATAAGAAAACCGAAAAAACTAACAGGGAATTAATTAAAATGAATGTTTAAAAGAATATATTTTTTTTTACATATACATCACTACTTATCAAGGTCCAGAGGCTGCTCGAGGATAAGAGTTAAAGAGTGTACAGTAGTCAATTGGACAATCTACGACAATCTTTTAGTTATGGATTCATAAACAAAGCACTAGCATCTAATTTGTCATGAATCATCACGGAAGTAGTAAGGAGCAGAAAACTGTCATGAGAATTAATAATTGGACGATTCGAATATTTTTTCCCGATTCTGATACAATTACCGATACCGTGCTTAATTCTCGATTCCGATACAATTACCGATTCTGATTCTTTATAAATATGGATTGTACAGAATTTTCGAGACAAATTTGATTTCTTTGATATTCTTCCATTTCTGAATCATTTAAAACTGTGGTGCCCATTACGTCGATCGCGATCGACTAGTCGCTCGCAAAGATGTTATGAGTAGATCGCATGGTATTGAAAAAAAAAAACACGTTACGCTGGCAAACTTTCAGAAACTTGCAGCAAAGCTGGAAACAAATGAACAGTTATGTGCGCAGTTTGAGAGTACACGCTAGATCAAACAAATTGGCAATTGTCCGCCAGAGTTCGACAAACGCTTTAAAGGTTTTACTTCACTAGAGCTAATCGCTACATTGATTTTGTACCGATTTTCCCGGGCTAAAACCCAAATATAAAGTTTCGCATGGGTTCAAATACCTTATATATGAAATTTTATGTCCGTAGACTAAAAACTGTTGGAGGAGTTTCGTAGGCAAAATTTTTAAACAAATGTATATACATATACATACCTATATATGGAAAGAGTTTGTGTTTACTATAAAGCTTTTACATAAATATCACGCACGTATAAATCATGTAGAATATCTGCATGAATATAATTACACTTAATAGTTAACTAAAGATGATCATCCCATAAGAAAACGAAAAAAAAAAAAAAAACTAATAGGAAATTAATTAAAATGAATGTTTCAAAGAGTATGTAATTAGTTCGATCTTTTGCAGATGAATGCAAGTCAACGACCCATATATAACAAGGCTGTGTTTTCTTTTTAAATGCATAGAAAAAGGTCGTTAGCCTTCGGGCTGGGATCAAAGTGTGGTATCTGTTCTGATACTGTACTTAATTTGTCGTTGGTCAATGGAGAGAAACCCTCTATATTGAGACAATTATTATGTTTGGTTACTGCCAGAGTGTCCCCTGTTGTCCTTCTTTTATGGGAGCTGATTTCTCGCCCCATTAAAAACGACCTTGTGTTACATTGTGCTTTCGTGGGGAAACAAATAAATACTAATAGAAAAAGTGCTTTTAATATGAATATCAATACAACAATAAGAAAAACACATTTATAGGAGTATAGATATATTATTATGGGTCCTTTAGACAATGTTAGCCTTCTCAGCTTGACTTAAAGCACAATTGCGTCCCATCTTGCATATAAAGTTGACTGAAACTGTCTGCAAGTAACCAAAATGGCTGCCGTTTGTTAACTATTGCGCAGGTTAGTTTAGAATTTTAAATCCGTGCATGTGTTACTGTTGCCATATAACGTGTCTAGTTTCACTAACTTTTATTAAAAACTATCAAAGTTAGAATAAAATAATAGATTTGCATATAATTCTGGCACATAATATATGCATATTTATTTACAAAACTAACCCTTTGCTTGTTTGTTTGTTGTTTTTTTTTAAGTGAACGATAATTTCTTCAGACCGGGTTACAGTTCTTTGGATTAGACCCTCTAAAATAATATCACGTGATTGTAAGTTTTACAGGGTAGAAAATTGGTACCGGTCAAATACACCAGCATTAATAAGTATTAAATTAAATTAGGTATCTACTTATTTGATAATTGGTAGGTTTTGAGAACAAGAGACATGGGCAACTGAAAAGCAGACGAAAAATTAAAGAGAGAAAACTACGTCAGTAGTCAATCCCGCCGGATTTAAATGTGTCTGTGTGATGTTTTATGTTTTGTTCAATCACCATGCCGTATAAAATCTTACTAGTTACCGATTTTTTAAAATACTTATATTCACTCCAATAATGCCATTGTCACTGAGACGAAGCTCCGTTAAAATTTAACAAGTGCTCTATAATGGAATCTGAATAATGTATTGTAAAAATAAAATTTATTTCCAAATAATAAAATATCTGTCAGGAATGTTGAAAGAACGAAAGACATCACAAAGAGACGTTTGTTGAGTGTACTTCAAGGTTTTATTTGAATCCAACAAACCGAGTAAAAGTTGTGAAAATAAGATTAGAAAAGTATTTCGCAAAAACTAAATAATACGAAAATATTCTATGCAGAAAGAAATACGCTCGTCACTAATTAACAAGCTATAAATTGAAAGTCTTACTACATACATGCGGTTTTTTTTTTACTAATCTTTACGAGCCTTCTACTTCTTTGCATCGTAGTCGTTTCGTCTAGTGGTTGCTATAGAAATAAGTTTCTTTCAATGAAGAAATTGGACATAAGGAGACGTGTGCTGAAAGCTTCTCCAAAGTTTAATTCTGGAATACAGAGAGAGAGAGAGAGAGAGAGAGAGAGAAGAGAGAGGAAAGAGAGAAACATTTATGTTCCGTTTATTTCTGAACTTTCTAAATTACTGAAATGAATGAAACGCTCGAATACAGAAATCGAAGTAAAATTCGCCCTAGATTTCAAGTTCACATATTATTAGCGGTATGTTATTCGCACGACTTCCACTTAAAGGTTTATTTTAATACCTTTGTTTCTCTTAGCTAGAAAATGTGACGTTATCATTCATCATTCAAGTCTGTTTTGTCTACCGTTTGGCATTTTGTTCCCTATCTTAACTTTACAACACCTATTTTTCATTCAACGCTAGGAATGATTTCACATGTTTGGATTATCCTTGTGAAAATCTACACTAGCTCACGTAATCGCTACTAATGTAGGGACCCTAATATATAACATATTGAATCAGCATCTCGTAGGTAGGGTGGCTAGATTGACGGCGTAAACGAAATACCAGAATTTGCCTTTATAATTGTGGATGCATGGGTGTCCAAAAATGTGATATAAACTAATCCAAATTAGCGAATTCGAGAGAATAACTTCTATCACTTTCCATGCTATATCCGATCTACTCTATAACACCTCGTTCTCCGCAACACAGCACTAACACCGCAACAATACCTTTTCAGACATAAGTGTTTGTCTCATGAGCACACAAGTACTATACAAAGTATTAATTAAATTACGCATTTGGAAATTTGTATCGAAGATTTTATTTTGTTTTGGTTGTCTCGTTTTTCGAGTTTAATGATTTTCGCAAATGTTTTTTTATGCTTCAAGTTGTTTATATTATAAAATATGTATTTATAATGTTTACTTTGGATATTTCCTTTGGAAAAATGCATTTGTTTTTAGCTTTTCAGAAAATGATTGAATGTTTCAAAGGAAAACCAAACACAATAACATCAATATTTTGTATATTTAAGTCGGGAAGTCGATATCTTCAGACAGCCTGATCTGTTAGCACCAGTTAAGATTTGGGAAACAAAACTGAGACGAATTAGAAATCGTGGGTTGATACCTGGTCTCGCCCCTTCCTTTTCAGAGGCCTTAAAGCTGTATGTTACTGTCAAAATAATATTGACATAATCGATTGACGCATTTCTATTTGATCAGGATTCGATTTCTCATCTACATTTCATGGACAACTTCGATTCTATTTCAGGTCAGACGAATGACTAATTTCCCTTGAAACCACGATTCGACTAAACTCTGAATCAATTACTGATATTTTCGATAAGAAAATTCAATCCATCTTAATCATTTTCGATTTCTGATTCCAAAGCACAATTCCGTTGTTGGATGAAGCGATAACGAACGGGAAATAATCCTTAGGCAAAGAACGACAAATTAATCTCATAGATACACGGCAACATAAACCTTATTAAAACAGTCATCAATGTGATTCTGAATTTTTTTTAGATGGAAAGCGATAAGTTGGATTATTTATATCATTCGGGCTAGCATTCTCATCTCAAACTCGGATACCCTTCTATCGAACAAGGGAAGACCCGTGGCGTAACGAATAAAGTACTAGGTAATTCAGTTTGAAATGGAATTTTGTTGGAATTTAAAGGCTTAATTCTCAGTACAGGCAGGACTTCTGTGAGTAATGACTGAAGGAAATAGATGATGCTACGATCATATAATAATAATCTATAATAAAAATATCACCTGTCAGTTTAATTGTACGTAATTATGTATGTTTGTTTGTATGTCTGCCCTAAACTTTCGACAGTCGCGACGGATTTTCACAAGACCAGTATCGTTTTGAAGCTCGATGACTCGGACGACAAATATCGAAAAATTGGCCAAAAACATTAATTCATTCATCCTCAACTGGGCACTTTTCAACAAGGAAAGGTTCGCTTTTTTCGCCGGTACGGTGTGCCCCTGTGATTAAGCCATATAACTACTATGAGAGCAACAACCTGCGTACAAACAATGCAAAAACTTAAGTCTGTACATTTTATCTCAGGAAACTGTAAGCCAACCGAGTCTCACGTTCATCTTATGCCGGCACCCGCCTTTTCCAGTTCTCTGCCACCCACCTGTATTCGTTTTTCTAGCCGTCCACGTATGTCCTTTTTTCTTTCTTTTTCTTTTCCCTCTCTTTTTCCGCTGTACGTCAGTTAGCGCACTAGCTCGGTCATTTGCGTATGCGTCATGCAGTTGTGCTACTGCTTTGCCTTCTATCAAACATACGATAATACAACAATACATATTTATCATCGGCGTATGTGAGGGATGGTGGCTTGTTAGAAGGAATATGCATGCACATGAGTTCGACCAGCGTTCATCCCAGGTTCAAATCGCTAATCAACTCTGGATATCAATTTCACAAGAGCGATGGGAGCTTTATTTAATTTCTGAAAGTGACACAATATTCAACGAGCAAGATTGGAGATGCGGCGCTGTACAACACTATATAGTCAAGTTATGACATCAGGACCATTGCCAGCACCCTCAAAATGCAAATCCGGACTATTTAACGCTTGAGGAAACAGTTCAACACATCAGACGACGGTTTCGGCTACGGTTATGGTCATATGTACATTTTCAAGTGAGGGCCACATCATGTTATCTCACAGCTTCGAAGTCGACTTGAAAATCAACACCAAAGTGTACCTGGATATGCTAAAGAGTGTGTTAATCACCTGGTGCGATCAACTGGCGGCTGGCAAACCCTGGATATAGCAGCAGGACTCGACGCCAACAAATCCAAAGAGGCTTGGCCTCAGAAAGAGTGCTACGATTTTGTACCCTTCTCTCACTGCCCCTCCTTCCCCCGACCTGAACATGTTGGACTACTTCGTTTGGTTATATATCGATAAAATCACTAGTATGACATCCCACAACATCAAAGCCAACATCATCGACCGTTATCTGCTGAATATTCGCCGATCTCCCGCCGGCGCCTGTGGAAAAGGTATGCTCCCAGTTCTGAACCCGTATCGATGCGGTTATTGAGACCGAAGGCGGCTACATTGAATAAATGTCAGCTCCACTACATAATCAAGTTACCTGAACTGATTTTTTTCAGTAAAAGTTTTCAAATAAAGCTTCAGTGTTGCTTTCTTTCGATCGACACTTATCGTTCCATCCCGTATTTAATTAAGACCATCGATATTAAAAAAACACTAAATGCTTCCGCTAAATAAATATATATATTTTTTCAATTTTTAGGATGGTTCACCGAATATTTTTGTCAAAATGTCTTACGTAGGAGCTGTAGATTTATGTTCCGTTGTTTACTAATACGTCCGATTGATTCAATCCAAAATAAAACAAATACTTGTTAAGTAGAAGAATTCTGTGTCATTCAATAACATTTGTCTTAATGAAAATATACTACCTAAACGCAGAATATATTTTAAATGTGTAAAATCAACTCTTCGATTAATTTACCAATCGTTATGCAGTTTTGAACACAGATGCTAATCATAATGAGAACTATATTTAGTTTCATGTGATGATGATGATGATGAGGATGATGATGATGATAATGATGATGATGATGGACTCTCCCATCGATTTCGACCTATGAGGTTCCGCCTCAACAACCAAGTTGTTCGGAAATCCACATAGATGATTTGTTTATAGTGGTGAAGGCTTTGTGTAGAACCAAACACACTTTTTGCTATTACTGCTAATTCTTGTCGGTGCAGATGACTGCCATAAGACAAAACACACAGTAAAAGGCAGGTTTTTACTTCGGATTTACCTTCTCTAAGATGCATGTCTTAACTAAAACTGGGGGGGGGGTGCATCGCTTCCAGTGAATTAATGCGCCTTCAGATACCAACCTGGAAATTTTTACAACTCGTCGCGGTACAGTTTCATGTAGTCTTATGTAGATGAGGAATGCGGGAACGAGAGCTCTTTAATAACATTCAGATAATTTTTTATTTTTCATTGTCATTTCACTCCAAACAAGGCACAGAGCCACTTAGTTGTGAGCAGATGTGGCATCTGACCTTGTCGAAACTGCAATTGCTGTGATCGTCTTCTTCCGGGAGTCCTTTACAGGATTCTTTCGCGTCGCAGGCCTCGTTGTCGGTTCCCAATGCTGGCGTCCGCTGAAATTCAATTAGCTTCTCGTGCAGATCAAAAGAAAACAAACACAGAAGTTTCTAGTTTACTAAAAGTTAATTCACGAATTTACAAGAGTTTATGTATATACAGTTGTTCAGTTCGTTTACAGCAGAAAACAGCCCGCAAGCTTATTCATCGTTCTCCACGATGGCGACCGTGATGAAAAAGGGGGTGGGTGTGGCGTTCTCTTGGGGTGAATGTTCTCGCTTCGAGATCTAACTCCAATCTGCTAATTTTGTTTATATATGGAAGGTGATGGGGTGGGGTAAGCTGTTCCACAGACCAATCAGAACTGAACACGTTATTCGGGAAAGTCCCGAATCCTTGCTTGTGTGCACTCGCAAGGCCTGCGAATCTGGGATCAGAACTCAAATTTAGTCACACGCTTAGAAAGGTTAACACCCTGACCTCTCGTACTCAAAAAGTCAGACATCCTGAGTACGGGTTCGTCAGGCCAAGAACGAATTCATTCTAACTTTAATCTGACATCTCTTGTCATTTTTCTCAAACAATAAAATGTATGTCTGTTTACGAAAACACAATAAATTCTTTCTTTCAGATAGGTTACCCGCCGGTGTCCGGGCACCCAAATAATGCTTAACCGACAATATCAGCATAATTTTTATTCACGTAGGCATCACCACTTATCAAGGCCCAAATACCACTCAGGGATAAGGGTTGATAGTGTACAGTAGTCAATTGGACAATATAGTAATTGTTAGTAATGAAAATTCGGTAAATTTTATAACTTAAGTGGAACGGCTCATCAAGAGGTCGTTTATGTTGGACTTGAAGACAATCAGATTGTAGTCAGCTGGAAAGCAGGAAAACGGAAGACAGTTCCACAGATGTGCACTTTTAAGAAAGAAGCTTTGCTCATGGAATCTACGTTTAAATTTAGGCACAGACAAAAAGTGTGGGGAGAATTATTGATAGTGTTTTCAGCTAGACGAGTGTTTCTTGTGAATGTTTAGTGAAGGGGGGCATAGGTTGAAGCTCAGTCGAGCACTTACCATGAAAATAACAATAAAGCAGAGAAAAACTCGCAATATCTCTTCTGTGAGATAAAGGTTGAAGTGAAAACAAGGCTCGAATTTCAGACCTCATTGCACTATTAGCACTCCCTTAATTACTATTCCACCTACTTACTCGATCTTAATCAGTGTTTAGGGGTTTATATTGCTCCCTGAGGCGGTCACGCAACATTTACATTACACTTGAATTTCTGCATGTCCTACAGTCAGGGAAGCAGGGGACGTGGGGTGGATTCCAAAGTGCAGCAGCCCGAGGGACAAAACTATTCCAGTAGAAGGCTTTACGGCATCTACAGTGTAGGGGACGAATTTTGCTGCTTGTCGAGTTTTGCGAGGGTATTTCGGTGGAGGAAGTACTAACGCTTTGGGTCGAAGCACTTGCAATTGAAATACTTGTAAAGCTGGTACAAAGATGCCCCATTTCAGCGATGGGACAGAGGTTGGAGTTTAGTTGACAGTTCAGGACCTATTATGTTTGCGACTCTTATTTTAACCCTGTTTAGGAGCGAGAGACTAGTTACAGATGCACCAGCCCAGATGTGGCAACAATACTCCATGCATAGACGAATCCGTACTTTGTAAAATGCCAACATTTATTTGAATCACTTAATTAAATATTCTCCTAATGAGAATTTCATTGAGTATTAAAAAATTACTTAGCACAATATATGTAACATTACAGAAAACAGTTTTACCCCAATCGCTGAGTAAACAAAAGAATAGAAAAGAACTTCAACCCTGTCGCGTTGTAACAGCATCCTTTATTACATCATGCATCCACCACGCGTTACTTCTCGTTACGGCTGTGACGTCTCTCAATTGGTTGTATTTTCAAAACTGCACTTGAAAGTCGTCCACGTCTCTAACATGATCATCTTCTAGAACGTGCTCGCTCCTTTTTGTAGTCTTCTTTTTGCTTACCGTGACGTCATTTCGCTCACAGCTTGGTACTTGCATATTATCGTCCGTGCTATGTTACATATAGACAAAAAACCCTGTTTAAAAATTTAAATATTTCAGATCTTCATTAGATTCTAATTATGGACACTAAAATCCAATCAATCGAGGTTCTCTGCATTTCGATTTCTCCTTAATGTAACGTAGTCATTAATCTTTTTTTAACGACACGGGGTTAAAAGTCTCTTGTCGCCACAAACCACCTTATATTATGTCAATATCGAATATTTTCGTGTATATACTCCGCAGAAAAATAGTTTCTTTTTAGTTAGAAAGAAATAGGCATGATAATACAATGTCAGAAAACAAAGGAATACTATAGAAGATCCAGCATCGCGTATTTACTTTAGTAGCAATCTTTGAAATGCTGAAAAGAATTGTATGGTAGAAAAATAAATATTTGGAACTTGGAATGTGGCAATAATGTTATATTTTATATATGCTCTGTTGTTGTTAATTAACTAACATTGAGCTTCTAAACTAAAAGGATCGAGATACACAAAGGGTGAAACATGATTGAAGAAACATATTATGGAAGACTCACACACGCACACACACAAATACACACACACATATATATACTCATACTATATTTTTCTCAGAAACTACTGGGCCAATCACGCTGAAACTTTGTATGATTGTTTGGTGTGATAAGGAGCAACGAACTAAGTATTTTCCGTTTGATGCACATTTTAAAATTATTAGAAATTAACTTATTTATTGCAAAGTGGGCACCCATTTAAATATATTTCACCATCTTCTCACAGAAGAAATGTTGCGAGTTTGTCTCTACTTTATCGTTATTTTCATGGTAAGTGCTCGGCCGAGCTCCAATCCTTATCCTCTAGTGGCCTTTTTGCCTTGATAAGTGGTGATGCCTATGTAAAAAAAAATAAAAAGATAAATAAATTTGGCATAAATCACTCATTCTTAGTAAACAGTTCATAAGGTTTACAGTTTTTAAAAGGTTTTAAAGTCTAATATATATATATATATATATATATATATATATATATAGAGATATTAAAGTTTTAAAATAATATCTTTAGTGAAACTGCGAAGTAATCTCCCCCGGCTGCAGTCTCTCTTGTTCTAACGTTGCAACAACTTCCGAAAGACCCCATGAAAGCGTGTGATTAACCCTCATCGCAGTCTCTTTCATCTCCTCAATTGTCTCCCAACGAGAGTCTCTAAAGTTTTCCTTGAGCTTAGGGGATAACCAAAAGTCACAGGGAGCAAGGTCTAGACTATAGAAAGGGTGAGGAACTGTCTTGATGCCCATCTTAATCAAATAGTATCTTCCTGCCTTTCTTTAATCTCTTATACCACTTACAAACTGATGTTCGATTCAGGCAAAATGGTACAAAATCAATCTGAAGTATTTAATACGTTTTTGTGGGATTTTTCCAAGTGTAAAACAGAATTTTATTGCGTATCGTTCTTCTAAAGTGTCCTCACGTCCAGATTGCATTTTTGAAATTCATCACCTGTGTCAATCAGGCTTTTGTAGGGTATATTTAACTACCTCCTGTATCAGTTTATCTTGAAGCTGAAATCATATAAATTGCTCACTCATCTCATGAGATGTATAGCAAATAACATAAGGAATTTTCAAGAGTCTACAAACTGGCATCTACGTTGCATCCCTCTGCCTGTTCTACAAGTATTTTAATGGTGAATGCTCTGATGAACTGCAAGAACTTGTGCCCCCACAACAGACCCGACAAGCTGCAAAATCCCACCCCCACACTCTAGAGATCCCTAGATGTAAAAGATCTTTCTACTCCAGTAGTTTCTTCCCCAGAACTGCTAGACTTTGGAATTCCATTCCAGGTCACTGCTTCCCCAACTGTACTGACATGCATAAGTTCAGGTGCAACGTGAACCAACATCTTGCTGCTCAAATCCCTACATAATACCCCAGTAGATGTTTCCCCTGATAGTAGCCCCCTACACCAAAGTGGCAATGTACCTTGTTTGGGGTGAAAATGTAATAAAAAAAAAAAAAAACAATTTTAAATGCCTGAAAAAAAATCAGGAAACTTATTTAAGGCACCTCGTACAAACACACACACACACACACACACACACACACACACACACACACACACACATACATACACACATATATATACATAGAGAGCGAGGAGGGAGAGAAGAAAGAGACGTATGTACGCACATGGGTATTTGCATTATCTTGGTAGTTTTCTTATTTGGTGGCATTATTATTCTTTATCTAAATGAAATTCCATTTAGATTATTTGGAGAAAAACGCGGTAACTACTCCACATTTTTACCGATAATATTCATGAGGAATTCAAGTGTGAATTGATAAAATTTTTGTTTAAAAAAAGATGCAGAAATATAAAAAAAAAAATAAGTAAAAAGTAAAATCATTTTTCCAATGTTTATCCCCTATGAACTTTAGGGAAAGCAATTTGGTTAAAATCTATAAATTATGCAAATTGCATCTAGGAAAATGAACAGGTTGGGAAGGTGAAAACGACGCTAAAATGATGTAGGCTTGAAAAATACGGATTCTATAGGAACATAGAGCATACATATAGAATATACAAAATTTAATTATACCACACACACACCTATATATATATATATATATATATATATATATATATATATATATATATATATATATATATATATATATATATGCTGGAGTGCGTGTTTGGGGCGTAAGACTAATATATTAAAGTTATGTATGCTCTGTGTTCCTGTAGAATCCGTATTTTGTCAACCCTACATCTTTTCAGCGTCGTTTTCAACTTCCCACCATATTCATTTTCCTAGATGCAATATATATATATATATATATATATATATATATATATATATATATATATATATATATATAGTAAATTTTGAAAAGAAATATATATGAGATTTTTCTCGCTCTGACATTGGTATCAAAACGTATTTTTCTTTTTACAGATTATTAAAATAAACTTCTTAATATACTCAATCATGATATGCAACACGACTATATGAAAGATAACAAATTCGCATACTCTTGGGAGAACAAACGTTAATAAATTACTGATTCATATTCGTGTTTTTATTAGATGATTCGGTACTTTTAACTATTATGCTGAATTCTATTTATACATAGTTTCTACATTCTGCATAATCGCATAGAATTTTAAATGAAAATGTTATAGCACGCGCACACATACACACAATATATATATATATATATATACACCTACGAAGTCAATAATATATATATAATATATATATATTAATAAAAATAACAATAAAATATTAAATACAAATGAAACATAGTTTTCATGTTTCAAAAAACCCTTTATAACCTTTAAATCACTATATATTTATTGAAAAATATGTAAGGCATAAAATGCTGGCGTTTAAAGGTTGAACTTTTGTGAGCTTTCAAAAATGTCCAATATATGTGAAACTCACGTGGATTGTTGTCAACAGCCAAAAGTTCTCACCTAGAATTTCTCCAGCTGTTTCACGTTGCTATTTTGCATCAAAGGTTCGACCGGTATTTGGAACGAGAAATGTGGTCTCCTCTTTTCGAAAGGATAGTTTCCCTACCACCCAATACAATATGGTGGTTTATCGTTTTGACGGTCAGTGCGAGACTGAATACGTGGGGCATATTCAACGCTTAGTGGTTATAATTTTCCAACATATCCCCCTTCGATTCGTAGGCACAAAAAAAAAAAAAAAAATAACCCGCATCCGGGTGTGTACAGGTTCATTAGTTTGCTATCGGTGAACATTTATTGGAGTGCAAGATCTACACTGGAGGGTTCACGGATGAAACTTACACAGAGCACGTTTGAAAATCGACTTAAAACTTCTCGAGGCAGTGTCTATTAATTTGCACCAACCGTCTATGCGTAAGCAGAAAGAAACGTACACATGACTCATGGGTGTTTGATGAGATTGTTTCCTATCCTCGCTTGTAATTTAGGGTTTTTAGATGACGTTTTTAAGCGATGTTGTCCCTTCCCAATTCTACCGACGTGTTTTTTTGAAAAGTGTCATCCTAATGACTTCTAAATAGAGTTTTTTCTACCCCGCCCCTTATTTACCCCCTTCCACTTTTATCTAATTTGTGTTTTTAAAACATTGAATTAGAATTAGGGAGCAAAATATTTTAGAAGTGCATTTTAGTTTCTAGCCTCTATCACATATTTTTTTGATAATATATGTTGAAACTATATATATATATATATATATATATATATATATATATATATATATATATAAGAAACATTGTATATGTGTGTGTGAGTTCATTCCCTGTTGGCTCGAAAACGGCGAAACCGATTTTATAAAATTTCACACGAAAGTACTTTATGTGCCTGGCCCTGTTCTTAAATAGGTTGTCGTCGGAATAGTTTGGATAATAAAAGTATGGATAATCGAAGTAATCCGATAAAGAGGAAACGGACAATTTTGATCAAATTCAACGCCTTACATAGCCTATCATTACAAGCGCATTTGAGAAGTTTTCTTACCACACACACCGATAGGCCTGGTATATAAAGTCAACAGTAGGTTTTTGGTGTGACAGGAGTACATTCGAAATGAATGTTTCTGTTTATAGTACAATTGTACAATGATACTTGACTTTTCAATTTTAAACTTAAATTCAAGCCATTATCACCACACAAGCAGAAAGGCCACACATATAAAATCAACAGATGGGCGCGTTCGAAATGAATGTTTCTGTTTGGAGCACAATTGAACCATGATACTTGCATTTTGCATTTAAAACTTTAATTCTAGCCATCATATATAAACAATAAATTTATATAATCAACAGTAGGTTCTCTACAGTGCAATGTAGACTACTATGTATTGTGGACTAAATCATTGCCGCGATCGGTTTCAAACTAGAGCAAGCAATAAATCGATTTGATTAAAAATAGTGATTTCTCCGATTTTGCTGACAATAAAAATATGAGAGTGTGAAACATTTATGGATCATTATTAAATCCTGGGCAACGTCGAGTCTCCTTGTTAGTATATATATATATATATATGTATATATATGTATATGTATATATATTTATATATATATGTATATGTATATATATATGTATATATATGTATATGTATATATATGTATATATATATATATATATATATATATATATATATATATAGAGAGAGAGAGAGAGAGAGAGAGGGATAGATAGATAGATAGATAGATATAAACTAATTAGGATGTATGTTATATAGAATTGTCTGAAGAACCACGTATATTTATATCAATAAACGCAACAAACAATTCATTTCTATAATTTACTGATGAAATCCCTCCCACTGGAAAACTACCTTATATTAAGACATTTAAAAGAAATGAATCCAGCTGGGCAAATAGCATTAGCAATTATATATCAAAGAATCGAGCTGTCTGTTTACCCCGGATCACTATCACGTAAAGCCAATTTTACGGCATAAATCCTGAATTTTTCACAGCGCTTGGTTGAGCAAAATGGTCGATGAAAAGATTAAGATCTTTTATGTACAGTTTATGGACTTTCCTTTTGGCCAATGCAAGGTCAACGCTCTAAAAACGGCAAACAATTATCCCGTGATCATAAAAACTTCACTGTTATGTGGAAAAAGCTAATTTTGCTTCGTTTTAAATAGAATCTCACTTATCTCACAAATTCCATCCAATTATTTCCATCCAAGCCTCAAAAGATGTTTGATAGAAAACACATCTTTTCTTGGAGAAGCCAATGGTGCATTTCCGAAGTTGAATAATGGCCAATCACCTTGTATAGTCACAAGTGCAGATCACTAACGTTAAGATACGTTGAGCATGGCCAGTATTAGATGGGTGACGATTTGGAACTGCCATGTGCTGTACGAACGAGGCGTAATTACGCCTTCTAAAACTAAACCCCTCAAGGTTTGTGAATCGAGAGTCATAAAGGGAAGTTATCTACTACAAAATGGCTGTAGAAAAACTAGAGAAAACAATCTGACGTCAAATTGAAGCAGTCCGGGGCTGTTGTATATAAACGAGTTTTACTTTATGGAAATCGTTCCAGACAAGGCATGAAGCCACTTGACATATAGAGCTAAAAATATAGTATTCTATACTCCAAAACTAGCGAACGATAAGTGTTGGATGGAATAAATTATGGCCCATAAAACAGCAATTCTTTTGACAGAAACGTCCCTCACGGAATATGAGGACTAAAGTACAAAATAAGAAAACAGAGAATTATGCGGATTCACTTTCTACTATCATTGAACGTTAATGATAGTAACGATGCAATATAGAACTGAAAATGTGTAAGTTTTCAATGTTCATTGTTTTAATACGACCACAGGCTCACAAACGTTAAGAGTCCATTAATTAAAGAGATAGAGTTTACTTGGCAACAGTTTACAATTTTGTAATCGAAAATGGGTAAGCAGTGTATATTAAAAACATGGTAATTACAGTTTCATTTCAATATTTAAATCTGCAAGTTAAAAGTTAAATAAACCAAATGATAGACGATGTTTACATACTTAATTGTTAGGTTAAAAAAAGATGTTATATGAAAATTACGCAAATTCAACAGGTACATTTAAAAAAAATATATATATTTTAGCGAGGAATATCTCGTCGGCCATTTTTGGCTTTTTTAATGTCCAGGGAAATAACTTAACTTTTAATTCAAGCAATGAAGCAATCAAAAACGCCCTCCTCCTTCTTATTATATTAAAATTGCTTAAACATTTGCATAAGGGTGATTTTTATTTATTTTTAAAAACTAAAATAAAATAAAAATAATTTGCATAAATTTCGGCTTTTAGCCGTTTTATCTTAAAAAAAAAAAAAAGTCCATAATCAATTTTTTTGCACTTATAAATGTTTTATTATGACGAATGTGTGTTAATTTTCGATTCCAAAACCAAAAGCAGGCACAAAGTAAACGTTTTCTCTTTAAATGTATATATAAATACAAAATAGTAGAAACAGACGTTTTCTCTAGAATTTAAACACACATACAGCGTAAAATCATTTTGTAACTAACTTTGATCTTAATGGCATCAAGTCTATGAAAAATAATCTAAAATATTAAGTCGATGCAAAAAGCTTTTGCTCTCTTAAAAATGAACAGCCGTGTTTTTGAAAATCTTTATCCATAACAATAACGACCTTTCGCATTATTTGCGAAAAATTATTCACGAAAAACACCCGTCTAGCTGAATCCACTGTCAAAAATTTCCCCCACTCTATATCTGTGCCTAAATCAAAACGCGGATTCCATGAACAAAGCTTCTTTCTTAGAACTGCACGCCTGTGGAACTCTGTTCCGTCTGCCTGCTTCCCACCGGACTACAACTTGGATGTCTTCAAGTCCAATGTTAACAAATTCCTAATGAACCGCCCCCTTAAGTAAACACTTCATCAAATCTCCACACTAACGTAATATACTTGCAATAACCCTTATCCTTGAGTGGCTTTCGGGCCTTGATAAGTGGTGATCACTGTGTAAAAAAAAAATTAAAAAAAAATTGGATTCTTCGGACTACTGTTGACCCATGGCGCAGTGGTTAGAGTACTTTGAAAAATCAGTTGTAAAAGTGATATTTTCTTGAAGGTTGACGATTCAATGCTCAGTGCGGGCGACCGAAAAATACTATTGCGAATTACTGAGGAAGTCTTTCTAGTCATGGCTGACGAAACAAGAACATGCTACTCCTATAAGGTCAAAAATTGTTTCGTTCGAAATTCCGTTCAAATTCTCGAGTTTGACAGAATAATTCCCAAGTTCGACAACATACACATGAAGCAGGTCAGAGGTTCCATTGTCCAAAACTTTGAGAAAATGATACTCAAGATGAGAACAGTAGTCCGAAGAATCCAAATAATGCGAATAATTAATCTTTATCTAAAAAATTCAGAAACATTATAACGACTTTTGCTATTTATAATTTGATTCAATTTGCAAACGAACATATAAATGCCTCGTAAAAGGATTTAAGTTTTGATATAAAATATTAATCTAATTCGCACTCGTGATGTTAACGAAAGACCAGCTAAATGCTTTTGCACTTCTAGAAATAAACGATAACCCGAGGGAGCAAGAAGAGAATGCACGATGAGGAAACATTCCCAAATCAAATACCCCGAAGACATCTTAGATCAGTAATGCAGCGTGATGGCTAGCATTACCATGATTGTAAATGATCCCCCTTTCTGTTGACTAAAGAAGGCCGTTTTCGTTTCAACATGGGTAAAAATATTATAAAGAAATATGAATGACGCTTTAAAGATCAGAAAGAAAATGTTACAAATTAATCATAATGAGATGTTTACGTAATAACAATATGCATTCAAAGGTTTCTTCTTTTGGATCGACCTGATAGTAAATACTTCTTCTCATTGGATTAAAAAAACGACTCATTCAAAGAAGTTAATTTAATGTCAAAAATGATTTTATATAGCTTCCTTTTTTTTACATAGGTTGGTTGGTTGGTTGTTTCTGTTTTACGGCATCAACCCTTTTTAAGTCATTTAATGATTTTGAAGAAAAGGTTTTTAATAGAATATATGTTTTTTTTTCAAGTCACTTTCTATTCAACCCATAGTTGGACCCTAACAGGTACTACCACTCCGGGTCAGAGTGGACCTGGGAGCGATAGCAATTAAGGGGTGGATCTAACACTCTTCAAAGCCCGCAAGCTGAGGCCGTACCGTTGGATATAGTCGAAGGTCATATCCAGAATCTTTTTACATAGGAGTCACCACTTATCAAGGCCCGGAAACCACTCGAGGATAAGGGTAAATTAGTGTACAATAGTCTCTGGAACAATATCTTTGTAATCGTTAGTAGTGGAAATTTGGATTACTTAAGGGGACAGCTCATCAAGAACCTGCTTACATTGGACTTGAAGATGACCATATTGTAATCAGCTGAGAAAAAAAAAGAGACTTCCACAGGCGTGCAGTTCTAAGAAATAAGCTTTGCTTATGGAATCTACGTTTAGGCTTAGACACAGATAAAGAGTGGAGGAAATTATTTTGATAGTGCTGTCAAGTGAACGACTGTTTTTCATGAAAGTTTGGCGATAGGGGAGACCCTAGATAAGAGCTCAGACGAGCACTTGCCATGAAAATAACGATAAAGCAGAGATAGCTGATTGCTAAAACTGAATTATTTGCATTAGGCCTCACTGCCCCGGATATTTAAAAGAGACATTACGAGTTGTCGGCCAGCATTTGTGTCCGTCGTAAATCATGTATTGTCCGAGTCATCCCGTTTACCTATATAAATAACGCAAAAGAGACGCGCTCTTCTTTGGGACCCTACACTCTTACGTTCCTTTCAAAATGTTGCTGTAACGTCTACTTATCCTGTGCAAAATTGACTAGAATGACAGATGTGTCTGGCATATATATATATATATATATATATATATATATATATATATATATATATATATATATATATATATATATATATATATTCTATTCAATTCTATCTATCTATTATATAAAACGAACTTATATATAAAATAAATTTTGTGTGTATGTGTTAGTTCGTTCTTTATAGACTCTACAACGGCTTGGCCGATTTTTATGAAATTTCACACAAATATAATTTATGCATCTGCAGTGTACTTATATAGGTTTATATCGGAATATGTTCGAATAGTATTGATAATCGATGACCGAAAAAAATCCGATGATAGAATGAACAGGCAATTTTGCCCAAAGTTAACACCTTACACGGCCTAAGATCACAAGTGCATTTGAGAAGTTTCATTACTACACAAGTAGAAAGGCCAGGCATGTGAAATCAACAGTAGGTTCTTTAATATTACAGAATCGCATTAAGAAACGAATGCTTCTGTTTAAAGCACAACTGAAGCATGATGTTTGAATTTTTCGCTTTAAATTCAAACCATTATCACCGCACAAGCAGAAAGGGTAGGCATATAATATCACCGGTAGGTTTTTTGATACGATAGAGGCGCGTTCGAAATGTATAAAAATGTTTTGCTGATCTGTTACGTATAAGATTTAACATAGATGATGTTAGTCTGTCACGCTTAAGCTTACAGAAGATTTTTCCGTTAAATTATCCTGGTTTAGATTAACAAATGAATGTTTTATTTCACTCTTAAGCTTCCATACAATTTTTTTTTGTCCGTCAAGTAGAAGCTTAAAATAGGACATGATGGTCTGTCATAAATCTGCTTTAAAATATATTTTGTTGGTCTGTTATTCATAAGCTTTAAAATATATTTCGTTTGTCTGTTGCACACAAGTTTTAAAATAGTTTTTTTTTTGGTTCTCAAAAAACAAAGGATGCCCCCTATAGGGGCAACTGCGCGTGTAATTGTGTGGCAAAGGTTGCGCAATCTTCAACACGCCTCTCCTGAATCAGCACTGCTTGAGTGCAGTGGCAAGGAGATATCTAGGACGACTGGAAACATTGCCGAGATAAACGGAGAGCACATCAAACACTTGGAAGTCCAAAATGATCACCCACCTGGTACTGGCCAGGCTTATCGTTGCTTTACTTCGGTGATTTTACCGGAACCTGTATGTCAAACGTTATTATGCACTATATCTGTTTTTTCCGTGCTACACATAAATTAAAAAAAAGCTTTGTTGGTCTGTTACACAGAAGCTTCAAAATAGGTTTTATTTGGTCTCTTACAGGTAAGCTTCATAATATTTTGGGCTTGACAAGGATAAGCTATAAAATAATTTTTGGGCTTGACAAGGATAAGCTATAAAATAATTTTTGTAAATCTGTGACACATAAGATTTAAAATAGTTTTGTTTGTCACATATCTCAAAATAACATAAATTAGTTCGTTACATATAAGCTTTATAGTAAGTTTCGTTAATATGCTACACATAAGCCCCAGAATAGATTTTCTTGGTCTGTTACACATCTGCTTTAAAATAAATTTCGTTGGTCTGTAAGAAATAAACTTTTAAAATAGGTTTTCTTGCTATTTGATCAACACGGGTAACATGCTTTCGCTCTTTTAGCCAAAAAATAAATTTCGTTGGTTTTTAAAACATAACATTTGTAATATGTTTTGTCGTTTTGTTACATATGATTTTTAAAACATGGTTTGTTGGTATGAAACTTATTATATTATATATTATTACATATAAGCTTCAAAATAAGTTTTGTTGGTCTGTAAATCATAACCTTTATAATAGGTTTTGTTGGCTTGTTACACATAACTTTAAAAATGGGTTTTATTACACATAACTTTAAAAATGGGTTTTGTTACGCATAAACATTACAAATGGGTTTTATTATACATAAACATTACAAATGGGTTTTATTACACATAAACTTTAAAAATGGGGTTGTTACACACAAACTTTAAAAATGGGTTTTGTTACACATAACTTTAAAAATGGGTTTTATTACAAATAAACTTTAAAAATGGGGTTGTTACACACAAACTTTAAAAATGGGGTTTGTTACACATAAACTTTAAAAATGGGTTTGTTACACATAACTTTAAAAATGGGGTTGTTACACACAAACTTTAAAAATGGGGTTTGTTACACATAAACTTTAAAAATGGGTTTGTTACACATAACTTTAAAAATGGGTTTTGTTACACATACACTTTAATACATGTTTAGTTGATCTGTAACACATAAGCTGCAATATAAGTTTTGTTTGTCTGTTACAGATAAGCTTTAAAATAAATTTCGTTCGTCTGTCACGAATAGACTTTAAAATAGTTTTTGTCTGTCACACATGAGACCAAAATGCCATTCTAATCGCTAAAAGCACAAATTGAATGTACGCATCCCCGAATAATGTTTCACATACTCTAAATGAATTTTACTATTGTCCTCTTCGAAATACTGATATTTCTTTCATAGAAAAACACACTAAAAAAGACTTTTTAGAAGCCAACGAATTATTGACCCTTTTAAGAGTTTCTCGAGTTTTGAATGCGAGACACTTTTCGACCATTATCTGTGCGGCGCGAAGAGCCGAAATTCAAAAATAGGAACGAAAACATTTACTTGTCGATTCTTAAGCAAAAACCCTTGGGAGTCATAAATGTTCCTCGTCGTTAATGGACCGTCATCAATTACTCTGTGGGGTTCGGTAATGCCTACCGTCGGTTGAAGCATCGAGTCGAGTCTCAAAGGTCAGGACGTTGAACGTATGCGATATTCAACGAATTACCATCCGTGAAATATTTTTCGTAAACCGTCAAGATGTGGACACACGCCGTCAACGCTGTCGCTCGAAATAATTAATAGCAGAAGATTATATTCATGAACATGATTGGCTTTTTCTTACTGACGTATCTAACATATTTCATATGCTTTTGTGTGGAGAATCCAGCGTTGGCAACCAAGATATTAAAACCCCGCTAAATGTGAAAATAAAAATCACCAGAAAAACGCTAGATGAAACCTTTCTCACTCGATATATAAAAAACTAGGGGGTCAGCTATTAATATTTGTCCAGATTTCGATATTATTATTATAGAGTCGTGATTTCAAAAGTAAAAAAAAAAATGTATTTAGGTGCCATCAGCTAGAATCGAAACCGAAGTATTCAAAGCTAGTGACGTTACCACCGTACCAAGGTAACGCGCATATAAACCGATTAAAAATTAAAAAAAAGTAAACCAAGATGAATGTACCAAAACTTTTACGATATTTTTTCAATTTGGACCCATTTTTAACCCCTTAAAAATAATTGTAACCGGCTAAAGGCCCATAAAAGAACGGTCCGTAAAAAAATCCAGCCATTTGAGGTCCTTAGAGCCGCCCTGCGACTTTTAGTTTCGGAGGCGATAGAGTTTGGAAATATGGAGACAGACAGACAGACTGGCAAACAGACAGAAATATAGCTGTTTATATACTAGATTATGAATACTTTGGGACCTGTGGAAATTCAAGAGCGGCATCTTTCAGATGTAATATATTACTGTGGATATTCAGTATGAATGGAGAACCCGCAATTGTATTGTAGTCGTTTGTTGTGGTGGCAACCACTTATTTACATATTCGAATAACATAACACTATAAATGGCAAGCCTAGGTTGGCCTTGGTGTGTCTTACTCAAATGCCACCAGAAGTGACGCCGAAGAGTGTACATGTCCTCCCACCAAGACTCTCTGACTCGACACCGTCATTTGTACATATTGTAAATATACCTTTTCTTTAATACACTTATTATTGCGTTATCTTGTTGTTTGCGTCTTCATTGTATTTCCTTACTAATTATTGTTCAACCTTGCAACCACAACACCGTTTTAAACATTTTATTTAAAAAATGTTTTTTTACGCCAATCAAGGTGATCTAATCATTATATGATGATCTATGCATAAGAGCTACGTAGACCGATTAATTAGTGCTCAACGATAAGAAACAAGTTTCTTCAAGATGCTCACACACACACACACATATATATATATGTATGTGTGTGTGTGTGTGTGTGTAAAAGCAAAAAGTTAATTTAATAAAACATGTTAAAAACACTTTAAAAAAGTTAAAAACATATTTAACCCGAAAAGGAAACACTTAATAAGTGGATAGTCCTTAATCCGCGGAGTTTCGAAGTAATACTTTCCTTCTCATTAGAGGGTAGGAATAAGATCGGATTTTGCATACAAAAGTATTTGATGAAACTGCAAGTAAATCAAAGGTCTTACTTGATAATAAAAAGTGAAGCAGAGGGAATATGGCGACGAAAAAAGTGATTTCACGTGAATGGATAGTCTGGTGAAAGGTAAAGTATCAAATGACGGTAAAATAAAAAATTGTAAATCCAAGAAAGTTAATTAAATTTACATTCGCATAAATAAAATTATATATATATATATATATATATATATATATATATATATATATATATATATATATATATATATATATGAATGTATGTATATATATAATTATTTACTAAAATAATAAATACCTATAGACACTACACTAGTGTTTCATACTTTCGGGAATCTTCAGTGAAGTGTGTCACAATTAACACCCGTCGATAGATTCGAAACCGGCAACAAAAGCCATCTTTGGATTGATTAGCAAAGACCGTATCGATTCGGCTACTATTAACCGTGTAAAATAACGTTGAAATAAAACATTTTATTTTTAAATGATTTTTACGTAAGACAATGAATAAAAAAAATACACACATAACAATACATAAATAATAATAAATGAAGAACAATACATAAATAACAATATATAAATAATAATACATAAATAACAATGAATAAATACCAATACATAAAAAACAATACCTAAATAACGATGAATATATAACAATATATCAATAACAATACATTAATAACTATACATAAATAACAATACATAAATAACAACATATAAATAACAATACGGAAATAACAATACGTAAATAACAATATGTAAATAACAATACATAAATAACAATACATAAATAAAAAAGACTATATAACAATATATCAATAACAATACATAAATAACAATAAATAAATAACAATATATAAATAACAAAATATAAACAACAATACGGAAATAACAATACGTAAATAACACTACGTAAATAACAATATATAAATAACAATACGTAAATAACAATACCTAAATAACAATAGATAAATAACAATACATAAATAACAATATATAAATAACAATACAGAAATAACAATACATAAATAATAATATATAAATAACAATACATAAATAGCAATACATAAATAACAATACATAAATAACAATAGATAAATAACAACATATAAATAACAATAGATAAATAACAATACATAAATAACAATATATAAATAACAATACATAAATAACAATACGTAAATAACAATACATAAATACCAATACATAAATAACAATGCATAAAAAACGATGATTAAATAACAATACATAAATAACAATATATAAATAACATACGTAAATAACAATGAATAAATAACAATACATTAATAACAATACATGAATAACAATACATAAAAACAATACATAAATAACAATGAATAAAAACAACACATAAATAACAATACATAAATAACAATATATAAATAAAAAGATATAATTAACAATACATAAATAACAATATATAAATAACAATACATAAATAACAATATATAAATAACAATACGTAAATAACAATACATAAATAACAATACCTAAATAACAATACATAAATAACAATACATAAATAACAATGAATAAATAACAATAAATAAATCAAAATACATAAATAACAAAAATAAGTACCAATACGTAAATAACACTATATAAAAAACAATACATAAATAACAATACATAAATAACAATATATAAATAACAATATATAAATAACACAATATAAATTACAATATATAAATAACACTATATAAATAACAATACATAAATAACAGTGCATAAAACCAAGCATAAATAACAATCAATAATTAGCAATACATAAATAGTAATACATAAATAAAAATAAATAAATAACAATACATAAATAGCAATGCATAAAAACAATACATAAATAACAATAAATAAATAACAATACATAAATAACGATACATAAATAATAATAATTCCTCATAACAATACATAAATAACAATACATAAATTGTAATACATAAATAACAATACATAAATAACAATACATAAATAATAATAATTCATTAATAACAATACATAAATAACAATACATAAATAACAATACATAAATAACAATACATAAATAACAATGCATAAAAACAATACATAAATAACAATAAATAATTAGCAATACATAAATAGTAGTACATAAATAACAATACATAAATAATAATACATAAATAACAATGAATAAATAATAACACATAAAGAACAATGAATAAATAACAATACATAAATAACAATACATAAATAACAATACGTAAATAACAATACATAAATAACAATACATAAATAGTGATACATAAATAACAATATATAAATAACAATACATAAATAACAATGCATAAATAACAATACATAAATAACAATACATAAATAATAATACATAAATAACAATATATAAATAAAAAGATATAATTAACAATACATAAATAACAATACATAAATAACAATACATTAATAACAATACATAAATAATAATACATAAATAACAATACATAAATAATAATGCATAAATAATAATGAATAAATAATAATACATAAATAACAATACATAAATAACAATACATTAAAAACAATACACAAATAACAATACATAAATAACAATACATAAATAACAATACATAAATAACAATACATAAATAATAATACATAAATAACAATGAATAAATAATAACACATAAAGAACAATGAATAAATAACAATACATAAATAACAATACATAAATAACAATGCATTAATAACAATACATGAATAACAATACATTAATAACAATACATGAATAACAATACATAAATTGTAATACATAAATAACAATACATAAATAACAATACATAAATAATAATACATAAATAGCAATACATAAATAAAAATACATAAATAATAATACATAAATAACAATGAATGAATAACAATACATAAATAACAATACATAAATAACAATGGATAAATAATAATACATAAATAACAATACATTAATAACAATACATAAATAACAATACATAAATAACAATACATAAATAGTAATACATGAATAACAATACATAAATACTAATACATAAATAACAATATTTAAATAACAATACATAAATAACAATATATAAATAACAATGTATATATAACAATACATAAATAACAATACACAGATAATAATACATAAATAACAATATATAAATTACAATTCATAAATAACAATAACTAAATAACAATACATAAATAGCAATAGATCTGCATTCAAAGTTGCAAGGTTGCATTCAGTCTTACCACGTTTTACGGCATATCAAAACTTCGATACAATTTAGAGGTCGTTTTCTATTATAAGGTTAATATTGAACTGTAAAAAAATTAATATTGACATAATTATAATTATTGTTTCTACGCAACGAAACATATGTACAGAAGTTTTGATGCGTTTAAAGAAACGAGAAGATTAATAAAACCTTAAAACTTGGAATGTAGGTTTATTGCTATTGGTTTGTAAATGCTCTGATGTTATATTTGACAAATATTGAGCTTCTAAACTAAAAGAAATTGTTTACACAACAGTTTAAATACACTGGAAAAAGCATATTTTCCGAAAGATATATGTTTATTTCACTATCTCTTTCTCTCTCTTTCCCTATCCCTCTCTTCACTCCTCTCTCTCTCTCTCTCTCTCTCTGTCTCTCGGTCTGTCTGTCTGTCTGTCTCTCTCTTTCTGTATATATATATACTAGCATGGGTGCTCGGCGTTGCCCGGGTTTTTGGAGGTGTATGTTGAGCAAAAAAAAAAGCGGTCAATTTTTTTTAACTTTGACCCTATTACGACCCCTTAAAATTTATTGTTTTGGCCTCAAATCAAGTTATTAAGTTAGATCTATGTCTAATGAACCTATATCTAAAATTTCAAGTGTTTAGACCCTAAATGGTCGAAGTAGTTTGGTAGAGTTCTCAAGGGTCAAATCGTTGAACTTTGATGCCTTAGTCGCCAAATTTCTGGCCGAAAACCGATCACCTCAATTTTCGAAAATCTCAGTACCCAGTATATCAAATTTCGCGTCTGTAGACTTTAAATTGACAAAGTTATTGCGTAGGGAAATGTACACACAGACAGACAGATACACAGACAGATACACAGACACGTTCACTCATATATATATATATATATATATATATATATATATATATATATATATATATATAATAGAAAGTAATAGACCAGAGTATAAAAGACCAGATAAGTTAAATATATTTTAAGTTAGTGTGCTCGGAGTATTTTAGATATATGATAATCAATAGGTGTAATTATCTCTATCTATATTAATAAAAATGGGGAACGATTAATAATTGTGAAATTATCAATCAAGCTTTCATAGGAGGAAACATAAAGTTAAATTTATATGTAAGATCGTTTTGGAAACGATATCCTTTTATTCATTCAATATTTAAAAATAACACCATTTATTAGTTAATGAAAACATGTAAGATACAGATAAAATATGTATAAAATTAAAAATGATATAAATATATACATTTTTAACTCACATCATCCTACATGTATTGCTCAGATATATACATTTTAGATATATTATACATTGCTTATGTGGTTCTAGATACTTTCTATTAAACTAATATATATATATATATATATATATATATATATATATATATATATATATATATATATATATACTAGCAAAAGTACCCGTCGGTGACTGGGTTCAAAAACAGCCTACAAAAAATGGACTCTGATTTATGAAAGAATGATCGGTTATGAAAAAGAAGGGTTGTAAAGAGATAGCTTCGAATTTCGGGATATCATAACCAAAGCAAAATATGATGAAGGTAAAAATAAAATAGATAAACCCCATAATTTATTATACCATACCTGTTCACACTGAAACACTTATCACAATATTCTGTGGATCTATATTAAAAAACCTTGTTAAACTTTATGACATATTTCTATTCTATGGAGGTCAGGTGCGAACGAACACCCCATAATTTTATCATACCATATTTCTTCAAACTGAAACATAATGATCAAAGTATCTTACGCAGAAAGATATGAAAAGTCTTTATTAAAGTGTGTGCCTATTTTCATTCTATGGAGACCAGATACCATTCCTATTTAAGTTAAAACATACTTATCAAAGTATTATTATGTACATCTATATCAAAAAACTTGTAAACGAAATTTTTTATTTCCATACTTTGTAGACCAGGCGTGTACGTAGACCCCACAATTTTAATGAATCATCATTATGCCAGATCAAACATACCCATTCATGTGTCTCGATACATCTTCTATCATTATATGTGATCAGTTTTCTATATGAGTCAACCATATAGGAGCCTATTCGTGACCAGACACACACAGATGTTCAGCTTTATATATATATATATATATATATATATATATTATCATTTTTCTTTTACCTCCTATTCCCCTTACCTCACCCTTTTTTTAACCAAGTAAGATCTGTGACTTACTTGTAGTTTCATTAAATACTCTTATATGCAAAATCTGATCCCGCATTTTGCTAATTCCTGCCCTCTGATGAGAAGGAAAGTATTTCTTCGAAACTCCGCGGATTAAGGACTATCCACTTATCTTGTGCTTCCTTTTTTAAAATTAAATATGTTTTTAACTCTTTTTCAAGATGTCTTTTAACATGCTTTATCAATCATTTGTTCATATATATATATATATATATATATATATATATACATAAATATATATAATATATATAAATATATATATATAAATATATATATATATAAATCTGTGTTAATAAGTACTAATTTGAATGATAATTAGTAAGATTATAGAAACACATAAGTTTGTATGCTCCCAACATTAATACTAGAATCGTCCGTATAAAGTAGTTGGTAAAATTTTTTTCCACACATTGGCACTCCTCTGAGGGGGTGAAGATGAAAGTGTCAGTTCACTAAAAATACTATATCGTTTGCTTAAGACTTCTACACAGTTACGGCCGACGGAACCATAGCATGGTACACCTGTATATTAAATAAACATGTCCCGTTCGTAATTCCTTTTAGATTCCCGATTTCGTTAGAAAGATACCCGAGTTCGACAAGAACAAGGGATAGCATGTGTGTAAACTTTGTGAAAAATTTCACCGAAGAATAGAACGATAGGCGGAATAATCTTAATAATACGAATGAATTATTTTAGAGTAAATAATAATATTCTAAATTTAAGCTTCACTAAAAAAGCAAAACGCTAAAAAGCAAAAATAAGTGCTATCGACCGACGAGGGAAGATCGCTTATTATTAAAATGCTTATGCACATGAAAATACAACTCTTCCAATCTGTACACACGTTTTGCGATATAAATTTTAATTTAAAACAAAAGCACGACTAACAAGGTGACCAGCAATCGGGACGTACAAACCAGTGGACAGAATGAGCAGTGGACTGAGGCTTTTACAAAAATAAGTGGACGCATGTGAATACAGAAAAAAAAAGAACGGATAGTATAAAACCTTCAAATCCAGCAAATATTTCATAAATATTGAGATGAGATAAAAAAAAAATGATTAATGCCTTTTTGACGAGGACAACCCATTGTGTGGCAAAAATAATCACAATCGGAAGTCATCATACAAATTAAAGAAACGACTTTTTTTTTTGTTTAAATAAGAAATAATGATATATTGAGATGTCTTTTCTGAAAGTGACCGCATCTGATAGATTCATAAGATGAGTTGACCTATGTCCTCTGTTAACATCTTCAACGTAGATTTGGTTAACTTTTTGTACTATGTTATATTCAGACATATTTGAACTTACTGATACGTATAGAAACAATTATATAACCATGTCATCGTCATGAACCCAGGTCCTTGCTTGTTTGTTGATACTAAACTATTCAGAAAACGATATTTAATGAAGTTTAATATGAAAAGCAGAACAGTTACAGAAAACATTACGGAAACACCTTTCTTACGTATATATATATATATATATATATATATATATATATATATATATATATGTGTATATATATATATATATGTATATATATATATCCCAAACCGCTGGCCTTAATGGAGGGGAAACTAAAACTTGCTGCTATGGTTTCAAATGATCTGAAATAACAACAAGGGGAGACTTGATTCCAAATATTTCTCATATGTTATGCCTCCCCTCTTTTGGAAATAGGATACGCTTATGAATATCTCCAGTATCAATTATCCCTGTACACTGTGAAATTTTCTTTATGTATGAAAACCAAATAGAGGAGATATAACATATGAGAAATATTTGGAATCAAGTCTCCCCTGCTGTTATTTCAGATCATTTGAAACCATAGCAGTAAGTTTTAGTCTCCCCTCCATCAAGGCCAGAGGATTTGAGAAAATATAAGATATTTTGTAATTCATATGCAAAACTAAGAGAACAAATGTGTATGATTGAAATATTTATCAGTAAAAAATGTGCCAAAAATAGGTTCTGGATGATGGATAATCTCCTAAATGTGCGACCTTAAAAGCAAACATCACAATTTAGGTCATAAGCTTTCTAACCAGCTTTCCTTTATTAAATTCTGATCTATATTGCTGAGATATTCATCTTATAAAATTGCCAAACAAGGTAGTCTATCTATCTATCTATCTATCTATCTATCTATCTATCTATCTATCTATCTATCTATATATTAGTGGGGGACGATTCCAAAATTTTTCCGGATCCCGATCCAATTACCAATTTCGATTCCGATCCGATTTCCGATACCGATTCTTTTAATATTTATAAATATTTAATTAGAGTTTTATTTTGTCTTTTTTTTCGTAAATTTTCAAATTATTACATAATTCCGGATATATTTTTTCTCAAATATTTCCTTGTAATGCAAATTGAAAGACAAGAGGTTTATTTTGATTTTAAACAAAGCAAAAATGTATCATTTCGTCGTTAGTGTACAAAATGCTACATGAAAGTTTTCATAAACAGTTGAAAATAGTCGACGATTGGTAGATAAAATGAGAAAACGATGTAAGAACAAAATATTAACAACGCCCCCCCTCTCATTGTTATGGACGAATTTCTAAATAATAATCTTACTATTTAGAAAACCATCCTTAACATTTGGTGTGTTATTAAATTGATTTTCTTTGCTGTAAAAAACAAAAAAACAAAACACAAAAAACAAAAAAGGGATGCAAATAATAACAAATAGCGGGACCTGTGGAAATTCCACAGTTGACTCATTCATATGTAATGTTGGTATTCATGGCGTAAATAGAGATGCTCTGATATTATTGTAACTCTTGTTAGAACTGCAAAAGTGTTTACCTAAGCTAGCAAGGACGCGCAGCGTAGCCAGGTTGTAAAGTACGCTTAAATATGATGATTTAATTCTTGCAGATTTCGTATATATTATTACTTATTACATAGTTAATTTTCTATCGATTTTTATATATTATAAAGTTGCGATGTCAAATAAAAAAAATATATATATATCCATATGACTTATGAAACCAAAACTTACGAAGAATTATTGATATAATTATTTTTTAAAAATGAATGACTTGAGTTCCTTCAGCTATAATCGAACCCGAAACCAAAATTTATGAAGAATTCTTGATAGAATTATTTATTAAAAAACAAATGGACCACTGGAGTTCCATCATGTATAATCGAAATCGAAACAAACTTATGAAAAATTCTTGGTAAAATCATTTATAAAAAAAAGGAAATTAGGAAAACTCGTCCCCGGAATACTCGTACGCGGAAAACTCGTCCCTTTTATACTAGGTAGGAAAAATTGAATAAATATCGATTGCAAACACATTTTATGATCGTTCTTGAAGGAGATATTGTTTTTTTAAGCATACTATACGCCCCATACTATTAAAAAAGCATTTTTTTACTTGTTTGCTGTTGTCATAAAAAAAATTACATTTTTTTCTAAGTGTTCGTTTTCTACCTAGCTTTGTAATTTTTTAGTGGTTCAACTTATTTTAAAGAGTTTATTTAGTTAAAAAACAAGTAATGTCGAGTGTTACTTTTGCACAAAAAATGTCCGCTATGAGAGGACCACGTCTTAGAAATCTCGATAATCACTGAAAAATAGAAATATAAAGAAAATACTCAAGTAGATATAGTTTTTAAAAGAAAATAAATATGTATATTTTTAGGTAATGTCCAAGATCACTGCTCGGAAAAAATCAAGCTACTGGAAGTTGATACGGTTGATTATATAACAAAACCGAACGGAACACGAGAACGAAACGATATATTTATTACAAAAATTATTTTAGTTTTTAACATTTCGTATGTTATAACGAAAAAAAAACAAACAAAAAAGAAAAGACTTCTTGTATTATCAAATAATAAATCAAATATTTTATTTAGAAAAATTAATTTAGATTTAACACTTCTTTATGTTCACGAAACAACAAAGGACACTTGTGCAGTATGCAGACGGCAGCCATCTTTTCTTGCTGCGTGTAACTAAACTGTCGCCAGGTGGCGCTTCTCGGTCCCAAAAGTTTAAATTATTAATTTGTTGTTGACCCTTCAAAATTGCTTTAATCTAAAAAAAATGTTTCATTTAAATTGTTTATTTGTTAGAAAACAAAAGCTTTATAAAAATCCAATGATTTTTTTTATTACAAAATTGTTTTATTAAAATTATATTTTCTTACGCAGTCTTTAAAAAATGTTTTTAAAATTACATATTGATACATTTTTATACAGAAATGTTTTGATTTTCAAATATTTGTCTGTTCAGAAAAAGAATGTTTGTTACTTATTTACCGCGTTATTTGACCGAGAAGAAATTGGAGTTAAACGATGCGCTCCCCATGTTAAGAATGGCTTTCGAAATAATTACGTTATTATTTCAGCGCGATACCAAAACAACATAAGTAACGTGTTTTCTTTTTTGTTGTTTCGTAATAACACAAGAATTGTTTAAACTAAATTAATTCTTCTAAATAAAATACTTGCTCTCTTTTATAAGACGCAAGTATTTTCTTTCTTTTATGTTTGTTTCGTTTCGTTATAATAACACAAGAAGTGTTAAAACAAAAGTATTTTTTAAATAAATATATGGTTTCGTTTTTCGTGTCTTGACTCCGTGATCAAGTTTATTTTTTTAAAACAAGAGTTAAAAATAATTTTTAAAAATATTACGGTGGTGCATAGTCGCCTTTAAAAACAATATCTTCTTTCAAGAACAATCATAAAAGTTGTTTTCAAGCGATATTTATTCTATAAGGGACCAGTTTTCCTACCAAGCAAAAAGGAACGAGTTCCCCCCCCCCAAAAAAAAACTTATGAAGAATTCTTGGTAAAATTATTTATAAGAAAATAAATGACTTGAGAATCATCAGCTATAATCGAAAGCAAAACCAAAACGTATGAAATAACACAAACACTATCGTATTAATATATACTACTAGCATGCGTACCCGGCGTTGAACGGGTATTTGGAGGTGTGTGTTGAGCAAATTTTTTTAAGATTTCGACCCCTATTATGATCCCTTAAAATTTATTATTTTGGGCTCAAATCAAGTTATTAAGTTAGATCCATGTCTAAGGAACCTATATCTAAAATTTCATGTGTTTAGACCCAAAATTATCGGAGGAGATTGGTACAGTTTCCAAAGGTCAAATCGTTGAACTTTGACCCCTTACTCGCCAAATTTCTGGCCGAAAACCGATCACATCGATTTTTCCAAATCTCAGTATCCTGTATATCAAATTTCGAGTCTGTAGACTTAAAATTGACAGAGTTATTGCGTAGGGAAATGTACACACACAGACACACAGATGCACACTCAGACAGACAGACGGACAGACAGACAGACACTTTCACTTTTATAGATAACTAGCATGGGGTGTCCGGCGTTGCCCGGGTATTTGGAGATGTATGTTGAGCAAAAAAATAAAAAATAAAAAGTGGTCAATTTTTTTTAACTTTGACCCCTATTATGACCCCTTAAATTTATTGTTTTGGACTTAAATTAAGTTATTAAGTTAGATCCATGTCCAATGAACCTATATCTACAATTTCAAGTGTTTAGACTCACAATTATCGGAGTAGTTTGGTAGAGTTCTCAAATGGTCAAATCGTTGAACTTTAACCCCAAATTTCTGGCCGAAAACCGATCACATCGATTTTCTCAGTACCCCGTATATCAAATTTCGAGTCTGTAGAATTAAAATTGACAGAATTATTGCGTAGGGAAATGTACATACACAGACACACAGATATACAGACAGACAGACCCTTTCACTTATATATATATATATATATATATATATATATATATATATATATATATATATATATATATATATTGTGTTCGTTACAATTCTACTTTCAACCGAGTCGTTGTTTGTTTCGTTCACCACACTCTTTTCTTCTACCTCTTCTTTTACACACGTTCGTTCGTTTTCGTGACTCAAAATCGTCTCTCTTCCCGCTTTTCTTTCCTCGTTATTTATGGAATCAGGGTACGAGATTCTCCGAGATTCCCCGAGATTCCACGAGACTTTTTTCCACATAAACGCATGCGGGCGCCATCTTGATTCTTAGTTTGTGCTCTGCAGGCACAAACGCGCAGCCTCTTTAACGGTAAGCCACTTTCTCCACACAAACACACACACACACACACACACACACACACACACACACATATATATATATATATATATATATATATATACAGTGATGATCATATTTATTGGCACGGTAAAATAAAAGTTAAATTTTGCCTAATAAATTCTAAAAAAAGGGATTAAATTAAAGAAAATAACAAAGTATATTATGTATTTTTAACTGGCCTTTCCGATGCAGCAATCGGATTTTAGAAAAAATAAATAACAAAGGAACAACAAACATAATTGCAAAAAACCCTTGTTCAAAATTATTGGCACGATTTATTTAATAATCAATTGTATAGCCTTTGGCCTTGATTACCTTCCTCAGTCGCTTTTCATAGTTTACAACCAAGTTGTTGCACTCTTCAGTAGTAATTTTAGCCCACTCTTCCTGACAATAATCCTCCAATTGAATAAGATTCTAAGGCTTCCTTTGCATTACCCTCAATTTTAATGTTCTCCATAAATTTTCAATTGGATTAAGGTCTGGGCTTTGTGATGGCCACTCCAAAACATTAATATGATTGTCCTCATGCCATTTCTTAGTCAGTTTAGCCGAATGCTTTGGGTCATTATCTTGCATGAACCACCAACGACGACCAAGTGAGAGCTCTTTAGCAGAGTCTTTCAGGTTTTCATCCAATATTTTAACATAATCTTCCTTTTTTATGCTACCTGTGACCTTAACAAGTCGCCCTGGTCCAGAGGCAGCAAAGGATCCCCAAAACATCAAACTGCCTCCACCGTGCTTCACTGTGGGTATGGTGTTCTTAGGCAGGAAAGCTTCGCCAGATTTTCTGTAAATATAAGACACTTTATTATGGCCAAATAACTCTATTTTCGTTTCGTCAGTCCATAGAACACGTTTCGAGAATGCAACATCTTTATCAATATGACGTTTTGCAAAGGCTAGCCTTGCTTTCAGGTGCATAGGCTTCAATAAGGGAGTCTTTCTCGGACGACATGCTTTTAAACCAGCTCTCTTCAAAACTCTACCAACTGTATGTCGAGATACATTCACTCCAGAGGTGCTCTGTTCATCAACAATCTCCCCAACAGAGATCCTTGGGTTTTGTTTTACTTGTCGAACAATTTTCCGTTCATCTCTTGGGGAAAGAATCCTTTTTCTCCCTCTACCCTCTAAACTCATAACGTGGCCTTGCGATTTGAACTTGTTTATTATGGCTCTAACAGTGGATTTGGGAAGGTTTAGCTTCTTTGAAATCTTATCATAGCCCTCCCCATTGGTATGGCATGCTACAACAAGCTTCCTGACGTCTTCGCTGTGTTCCTTAGTTTTAACCATGGCGATTGAAAATTATAATTTAGCCACTTATAATAGTTTAAATAAATCGCTATGTAAAAATTATCTGAAAAAAATTATTCACTGAATTAGCGTTAAACAAGCATAATATGGCTATAAAAAAGTTCAGAAAGCACGTAAACCGGAAATTGATTGATATTATACTGATACTAAAAGAAAAACAAAGCCGTGCCAATAATTTTGAACAAGGGTTTTTTGCAATTATGTTTGTTGTTCCTTTGTTATTTATTTTTTCTAAAATCCGATTGCTGCATCGGAAAGGCCAGTTAAAAATACATAATATACTTTGTTATTTTCTTTAATTTAATCCCTTTTTTAGAATTTATTAGACAAAATTTAACTTTTATTTTACCGTGCCAATAAATATGATCATCACTGTATATATATATATATATATATATATATATATATATATATATATATATATATATATATATATATAGAGAGAGAGAGAGAGAGAGAGAGAGAGAGACATATAGATTGTTAAAAGTCATAAAAACCACGTTCCTTTCCTACTAAGTTCGAATTAAAATTGAAAATTATTCTGCTACGTTTTTGGATAAGTTAATCCTTCATTTTAACTTATTTTAAAGCTTTTTTAGTTTAATATGCAGTTAAACCCTGTAAAGTTAGAACGAGAAAAAATATGTGTCATGATTTGTGCCACATGATAAGAATATATTACACTACACATTATAAAATATAATTAATTACTGGTCAGACAGGAAATATTATTAATTGTAGGTTATTGAATTATTATATAAACAGCTTCTAGCATTTCTAACCAATTTGTTTCGTAATCTATTATTTTTTATTTACGAAATAAGAGTGAGGAACACTGCTGCTCTTGTAAACATTAATAAATTAAGTTAGAATTTACAAGATCCATGGTGAGACGGAGGGATAAGGTGATACTCTTTAGACTAATCTAGTTATTAGCCTCAATATTATTATGGAACTAACATTTTTTCGCTTGGTATTTAAACTTATCGAATAACATTGGTTCTTTCTATCATTTTTTGGGTAAAGGAGTCATTGTTTTTACTTTAAAATCGCGTCTTTAATTTCTCGTAATAAGTACTGGGTCTAATTTTATTATTTTCACTTGGAGCATGTACATTTAAAATATATTATTGGTCCCCCGATTTTTATCAGAGAGAGACCTATGTTTTCAGTGGCGTCTGTGCTTCCGTGCGTCCGTGCGTCCGTTAGTTCGGACGATTGACAGATAACCGCCAATTAGTTTTTCCTGACATTTTGCCACAAATTGTATTTCATTAAATAGATGTGCACAGTAAAAAAAAAAAAAAAACATTTTTGCGAAAATTCTCATTGCGTCCCCATGGGTTCAAAATGGGGCCCAAAATGCCCCCAAATGCTAAAAAACTGACGCTTTTTGACCCATAACTTTTGATCCACCCATTAGATTTTTCTGAAACTTGGCCACAATCTGGAGTTCATTGTTCTTAATATAAAAACAAGTATGGTTAATCCTGGCAAAATTCTGGTTTGCGTCCCCCGCTGTGCGGTGAGTCTTTTTTTCATATTTCTAAACAAAAACTTGATATGTCTGACCATATAGTGATTTTTCACGGTGGTCCACTCAAATATACATGTGTTAAGGCCTGAAACTGCACCGTTATCCATTTATACTGGGATTCGGCGTATCCAGGAGCTCAAAGGAGGTCACAAATCCCCCCAATGTCCCAAAATTACACTTTTTTCGCTATAGTGTTTGATCTTTCCATTAGGTTTTTATTAAACTTGGCCAAAATGCGGAGGCCATTGTTCTTAATATAAATTCAGTATGGGTGACTCTGGCAAAATTCTAGTTCGCATCCCTCTGGGACTTTTAGGGCTAAAAAAAATCATGCCCTTTTGGAACTCTTTTTTCATATTACTCAAAAACTTGATATTTCTGTCTATATAATGGTTTTCCATGTGACTGAATTCAAATATACATGTCTTAAGGTGTGAAACTGCACCGTTTGTCCATTTTCACTAGGATTCAGCGTTCCCAGGAGTTCAAAAGGAATCACAAATGCCCCCAAAATTGCAAAAAATGACACTTTTTATCTCATAACTTTGTCCCATCCATTAGATTTTTTCTGAAATTTGGCAAAAATGTGAAGGCAACGTTGGTCCTTCACACTTCTCACATTCATCATTTTTTCACTATTTCTTGTGACGTCATCTCACATCCAGCACCAGAAGGAGACCACGCACGTGCGGCTTGTTTCTAATGTTATTATTTTCAACGCGGGTATGTATATTTTTAATGTATTATTTCTAATTTTAAAAATGTTCGCATTTGACAGATGTAAATAGAGTTTGCAATGTAATGTTGGATATTATTATAATTTGTAGTAGTTTTTTTAAAGGTCAAAAGCAATATTTAATTTCGTCATCTACAATATAATTAATTAGTGAATCACTTACTAATAATGACTTGTTTTATATTTTTTATTTCAAAGAATAATGCGTTTTTAGTTATATCATTTGTCAAGACCCGAAGGCCACTTAAGGATAAGTGTTAAGTGTTAGGTAGTAAGACAAGATCTGACACGTTGGAACTTGGGTAGGGCTAGATTATCTAAATGAATGACTCAATAGGAATATATTACTATTCGACTATGTAATAGTCAATCAGGAAGTAGACAAACGGCATTGTGTGCTGCAGACGGAAGTTCTAGGAAAGAAACTCTACTCATGGAATTTTCTTTTAATTTTGGGCACTGATAAGGGTTTAGGAAAGTTTTGGCGGTTGTTTTTGGTAGGCGAGTATTAGTTTTGAACGTTTTACGGGAGGAACTATAGATTGGAGCTAAGTCAAACATCTATTATAAAAGTATCGATAGAGCAAGAACAGATTGGCGGCGTCTCGTCAGTGAGAAGAGAGAGTAAGGAAGCGAAAAGCTCTTCGCCCACTATCTTTCGAAGACGGTCCTATACCCTGTAAAGGTAGGAATAGGTGCTTTTGGGGGCTCTACCTCAGATGTAGCAATGGTGCTTAATAGAAGGAGAATAGCTTTGCGTACTTTTTTAGGATTTTAAACATAGCTACTTTATAGCGGTAGGCGCATGCGCGCTTGAGAATCTTAATTTCTACTACCATTTCAGATACAATAGAAAATGAAACGAATACTTTAATTTTATAAACGTTTTTAAGTGGTACTGCAAAGAAAAAATTTTGACAGCTTCTTTTTTTTTTTTTTAACGTGAAAAATTTTCACATTACATTATTACACCAAATAAAAATAACTACGGCCACTGTTTGATAAAAGTGCACAAACTATTACTCGCGTGTGTTTTAGCGTCCAAAATTCTATTTGGAACAAATTCACGACTCTGTGGGTCGTTCACGCTTCTTAATTTTTAACTTAAAAACAAAACCATTAAAGAGTTTGTTTGTTTGTTTTTTAAATCGTGTTGAACGTAGAGCTAAATCAAAGCACAGACGATCCCGTACAGTTATGCATTGAAGATTAATGCTTTTAGCAGATAAGTTGTGAATTTTCGATATTTATTTATTTTTCTTATAAGATGTAAAATCTAATATTGATTATTGATTTCAGTTTTTAATTTGTATTTTTTACTTTTGTGTTTTATTAAATGTATAATAGTTTCCGTAATGTAAACAGCCAGAGAGAAACACACACACACACACACACACACACACACACACACACACACACACAGAGGCACTTTCACCTATATATATACTAGCATTTCGGCCCGGTGTTGCCCGGGTTTTTGGAGGTGTATGTTGAGCAAAAAAAAAGTGTTAGCAGAAAGGCAGGCTCGAACCCGTACCGCAAACGAGGAAAAGAACGGGGGACAAACCTGACGTCTTTGCTGTTACAACCACCGCCAAGCCGGAACCTACTCATTTTATCTAGTATGTTGTTTTTAAATGTAACATAAAAGACCCGACTATTCTATCCCCCCCCTCTGCGTTTCGTAGTACTACACACTAGTTTAACTCACTGAACAATGGCAGCTATAACTGTTTTTTTTTTTAAATCTTGTTGACGCAGAGCCAAATCAAAGCCTAACAGTTATGCATTGAAGATAGATACTTCTAGGATATCAGTTGTGAATTTTCGATATTTATTGATTTTTTATTAGATGTAAATGTTATTATTAATTATTGTTTTCAGTTTTTAATTTGTATTTTTTACTTTTGTGTTTTATTAAATGTATAATAGTTTCCGGTCCAAGAACCTACTCATTTTATCTAGTATATTGTTTTTAAATGTAACATAAAAGACCCGACTATTCTATCCCCCCCCTCTGCGTTTCGTAGTACTACACACTAGTTTAACTCACTGAACAATGGCAGCTATAACTGTTTTTTTTTTAAAATCTTGTTGACGCAGAGCCAAATCAAAGCCTAACAGTTATGCATTGAAGATAGATACTTCTAGGATATCAGTTGTGAATTTTCGACATTTATTGATTTTTTATTAGATGTAAATGTTATTATTAATTATTGATTTCAGTTTTTAATTTGTATTTTTTATTTTTGTGTTTTATTAAATTGATAATTATTTCTGGTCCCAGAATGTACTCCTAACAATAAGTTGCATAGTTTCTTTAAATACCTTATAGGCAAATATTTTTATGCAGTTTGCTAACTCTCCTCCTTTGATGAGAAAGAAAATAATTCTTCGAAAATCCGCAGATTAAGGACTTTCACCTCTATTTGTGTTTCGTATCCGAATAATAAATATGTGCTTAACTCTTGCTAAAGTGTTTCTCAACATACTTTATTAAACCTATGTACTTGTATATATATTAGTGATGGGACGATTCTAATATTTTTCCCGATTCCGATACAATTACCGATTCCGATTTCGATTCTTTTAAATCTCTAAATATTTCATACAGAGTTGTTATTTTTCCCCGATTGCAGTAAAAACACATGCTAAATGTACAGATATTTCCTTGAACGAAAAAATACACTCGTATGAATCATCGATCGATTATATATATATATATATTTTTTTTACTAGTAGTTAAAAAACAATAAATATTTATTATTTTATAACTATTACCGGCAAAAGAAGATTTTGCTTCAAACATATTCAAATAAAAAAAGACAATTAAGAGAATCGTTTTGGCATCGGAAAATATTTCGGTACCGATTCCTATACCCCTAAATGTTCCAATTTTTTCGATTTTCGATTCCGATTCCGATCAATTGTCCCGAAACGTATATATATATATATATATATATATATATATATATATATATATATATATATATATATGCTAGCCTGGGAGCCCGGCGTTGCCCGGGTGTTTGGAGGTTTATGTTGAGTAAAAAAAAAAAGCGGTCAATTTTTTAAACTTTGACCCCTATTACGACGCCTTAACATTTATCAAGTTATTAAGTTAGATCCATGCCCAAAGAACCTAAATCTAAAATTTCAAGTGTTTAGACCCAAAATTGTCGGAGGAGTTTGGTTGAGTTCTCAAAGGTCAAATCGTTGAACTTTGACCCCTTAACAGACACATTTCTGGCCGAAAACGGATTACAAAGGTTTTCCCAAATCTCAATACCCTGTACATCAAATTTTGAGTTTGTAGACTTAAAATTGACAGAGATTTTGTATAGGGAAATGTAAACAGACAGAGAGAGAAACACACACACACACACACACACACACACAAACACACACAGAGGCACTTTCACCTATATATATACTAGCATTTCGGCCCGGTGTTGCTCGGGTTTTTGGAGGTGTATGTTGAGCAAAAAAAAAGTGTTAGCAGAAAGACAGGCTCGAACCCGTACCGCAAACGAGGAAAAGAACGGGGGACAAACCTGACGTCTTTGCTGTTACAACCACCGCCAAGCCGGAAGTGACGTAGGTTTAAATTAAGGCTAGACAATTAAAAGGAGAGGATGTCTTTCGAAAATTTCGGCGAAAAAAGCGACCCTTCCCTGTAGAAAAGTGCCCAGTTGAAGGTGAAGATATTAATGATTTTAGCATATTTTTCGATATTTGTCATCTGAAAGGTCGAACTTAAAAATGATACTCATCTTGTAAAAATCCGTCCTCTTTGTCGAAAGTTTTAGGCACACATGCGAACATACATACATACATACATACATTTATACATTGGTAACTAAATTTTTTCGACCCGAACCGATCAAAAAACTTGCCCTATCTCTGAATAATCTTTATGTAAAATTTCAAATGTTTAGACCAGAAATTGTCTGAGTAATTTGGTATGATCCCTTTACATACATTGTTTGGGGCTCAAATCAAGTTATCAAGTTAGATCCATGTCCAAGGAACCTATATCTAAAATTTCAAATGTTTAGACCCAAAATTATCGGTGGAGTTTGGTAGACTTCTCAAAGGTGAAATCGTTGAACTTTGACCCCTTAACCGCCAAATTTCTGGCCGTAAATGGATTACAGAGATTTTCCCAAATCTCAGTAGCCTGTATATCAATTTTCGAGTCTGTAGACTTAAAATTGACAGAGTTATTGTGTAGGGAAATGTACACACACAGACACATTCACTTTTATAGATATACTAGCATTTCAGCCCGGCGTGCCCGGGTGTTTGGATGTGTATGTTGAGCAAAAAAAGTGGTTGTAGGAAGGCAGGCTCGAACCCGTACCGCAAAGGAGGAAAAGATGGGGGGGGGAACCTGACGTCTATGCTGTTATGACCACCGTCAGAGCGGAAGTGACATTTTTTTAAATTAAGGCTAGACAATCGAAAGAAAAGGCTTATTTGAAATTATATTAAGTACAATACTTAGTTTGTATTTAAGTAATGTATTTATACTGTACGTTTTAACCACAGTTTCAAACTACTTTTCTTATCCAAATTAATTCAAAATGGCGAGTCTTCTCCACATGGTAATACAATAAAATACGATAACGTAATTTTATAAGGGAAACTTGCATTTTTTTAAAAACTTTAGAACTGTACAAAATTTAAGTATGATACTTAATATCTAAAGTCTGCCAGGATCCATGTTGTATATGTGTATATTTGTGATAATATCTACTTATCCGATATAAATGTTCAGTTTTTTATGTTACACTAATATCGAAGGTACTTAAATCGGATTATACTATAACCTAAAACTATACTCCTTGATGCTCCTTATATTCTTCGCTTTTGTGAACTCAAGGGCACAGATTCCCTGTTTTAGAACTAAATATAATATCGGTGTTTTATATTGAATCTTACTTGAACATTGCTTTTTTTCCCTATTCCTATGATGCAAATCTAGTAACAATTTTTAACCATGCCTAAGCCTTTAAAATTTATATTATTAAAAAATTATATTTAACTTATTTTATTCTATTTTTATATTCCGTGCTATCTACTCGCTTGAAACACTTTTTCCCAGATTTCAGCACCATGTGTCCTATATATATAAACTGGAAATACGCATCTATTTTCTAGCATTCATCTCCTTTGGAAAATGAGTTTGTATGTTTTAAAATGTGAATACAGAAATAAAAAATTATACCGTTCCAATTGAATAGAAGAAGGATGTATTAAGACCACCGGCCGACTGTTCAAAGCCCACATCTGGTTCTTACAGCAGACCCTCCCTCCCGCTTACAGCTTTCAAATAGATTCTAATCTTTGCATTCCAAGTCATTCCACGCGGAGACACTGGTCTTTTAGCTAGACGAACATAGGTCGCCCGAAGAACACCAAGTTAAGTGCATTTATCTATCCGTGTTGTGTATAACCTCTATATGTAAATCTAATTCCACAATTTATTTCATTTCTTTACTTTTTATTTTTTTGCATGTCCAAATACTTGTTATTAACATCCTATTCATTTATTTTGAAACAAATTAATTATTAAAACAGATTGGTTCTCTCAAAATACATAATCATAATAGATACACAATTTCTTCTTAATGTTAGAAGGGAATCCATCTCCAAATCCTAGGCTTATCTATTTAAAATAGAGAAAAAATTTAAAGTAAGATGATCAATATTTTTATCCAGCGGGGGTGCAGAAATGCCTGTAGGAAGCAGACGGCATGGTGTGATGAATCCGCAGATCTTTTCAGGTCATCCATCTAAGAGAAGGGAAACTGGGAGTGGGAGACAAATTCCCAGTTTGCAAACCTTAATTGCTTAAGGAGTAAACAAACTCTGCCTATGACCGTCTTACACATTCGTTCTTTGTCCATTAGCCAGGTGCAGATGTACAATATCAGGGACTCACCAGAGCCACCATTGTTTCTGCTTAGCCTTGTTTCCTAACTAGGACACGGAAGGCTGTTCCCGTATTCCCTATTCTCAATTTTGGTAGCTCTTAGAGCGTCTGCTCTATCATCAGTTGTATAATATCGGGATAGTTGTAGTCCTATGTCGTGCATGGAAATGGACCATGCTGCTATTGGTGGGCTTCTACGAGGCCACAGCTTTCTAGACAGGACTCGGCTAATGGACCACAGTGTGTGTATACTTAGCGTCTAAACTGGTCCACTTTGCTCAACATTTTCCTTCAACCTAAAATGAATCAAAAACATAATGAAATGACAACAATATCACAATCAAACAATACAACCACCCAAACAAAACCAATGCTCGCTTTCACAAATATATGCGGGCTTAAAGTTTATCTAGAATTTTACCTTTTAGTAAACTCCCCGGATATCTTAACATTAAGTGAAACAAAGTTGCGCTCTTCAATCCCCTATAACTACTTTAACATGACATGATACCTTCCTCTATGCCGTAAGGACTTGGATAGATATATGCACAGGCTTGGAGTCTATATTCGTAGCAGCTTCACTTTAACTAGAGAGAAAAGTTTTTAATCGGATGATTAGGCTTTTATGTACTGTCAACTAGCCTTTTAACACTACCTTAGTTACTTATATTTTCTCTACCGTTCTCCCTGAAGTCAGGATTGTACCTTAAGCGATCATGTCTCTGATAGTATAGATGCAGCACTCCTCTAAGATAGTAACACCCAAATACATGTGTTAGGTGATTTTAATGTCTACTCTTAAAACATTTGCTTGATTTCGAAGGTTACACTGATGCAGCTGAGCGTCTTACTTATAGTTTCTTATAGCCGCATTTCTCACACAGATAGCAATGTTCCCAACCCGTCTACAAGATCGTGAACCCCAACTGGTTACACTTCTAGACCTATTCCTCACCACAGTATCCAATGATTATGTGACAAATTCCGCCAGTTCTATTTGGAAACGCAGATCACCTAGTGGTATCAGTTGACATCACACTTAAATCCTAACCCCAAGCTGAGGAGCTATTGCTAAAAAACAACAAGGTACTGTAAAAAGGCTGACTGGGAAGACATTAGAGAACACATCAGAGACGTCCCATGATATCTTCTCTCTACCTGCTAAACTGTGAGTCAATGAGACAACTGAATGGTGCAAAACTAGCATTGAAGCGCATGTTCCCACACGGAAGTATTATAGCAAGCCCCTCTCATTCCCATGGGTCACTAGGAATTGTGCAGCTGCTATTATACAAAGACAGCATGCATTCCACCGGTTTGTATGCCATAAATCAAAGGCAAAATATGTAGATGCTAGAAATCATTGTAAGGGAGAATAGCGACAGCAAAAACAAAGCATGCTGAAATAACCAGGGAACGCAGAGAATCGCAGAAGATAAGAACTCGTAGAAAATCAATACTAGTGTAATGAATAAAGGGCAATTAGTAATTCATCCACTATTTAACAACCAAAAGGTTGCATGCACGACTTCCAACTCCACATCAGAAGCAACAAACAACTCCTTTCCAAATTTCCCTATGCGGACTGAAGCTACGCTAGATGATGTAAAAATCACCCCTTCTCAGCTGGAAGATGGCCTCTATAATACCACTATACAAGAATTCTGGTGAAAAGACTGAACCTCTCAATTATCACCCTATTAGTCTCCTCCCCTCTACGCTAAAATCTTTCAGACTTTTATCAAGCACTAATCCACCACCTCGCAAATGTAAATCTTCTCTCTGACAAATAGTATAGATTTAGGCAATTTAGTTCTACTGCTGATATTTTAACAGTCTGTTTAAACGTATGTATGTATGTTTGTATGCCTAAAATTTTCGACAGAGGCGACGGATTTTAACGAGATACATATGATTTTGAAGATCGACCCATTGGACGACAAATATCGAAAAATTGGCCAAAAACATTAATTTCTTCACTCTCAACTGGGCACCTTTCTACAAGGAGGGGGTCGCTTTTTTCACCGATATTTTCGAAAGCCATCTCCTCTTTTCGATTGTCTAGCCTTAATTTAAACCTACGCCACTTCCGCAACAGTAAACACATCACATTTTTTTTCACGTTCTTTTCCTCCTTCGTGGTACGGGTTCGAGCCTGCTTGCCTACTACCACTTTTTTTTTTTTGCTCAACACACACCTCCAAACACCCGGGCAATGCCGGGTACTAAGACTAGTATCAGTTAAGCGACAGTTTACCGTAATAAGCATTCTATTAGGTTGCTTGAGTTCAATGTTGGCCATGGAATCTCCTCGGTTAATCACTATTTCCGGGCAACGCCGAGACACAGGCAACTAGCGCAAAAAAGAAAGAATTGTTATTATTTTACAATGATAATTTTCGTGAATTTAGGCAATTCCTTATGAAATACTAATTAATAAGAAAACAGAAATTAATATTACAACACATTTTGTTTTCACGATTAAAATGATTTCTCTTTCAACTCATTACTTTTAATTTGTGTGCATTTGATATAATTAGTTGATCAATTCGTAATGCAAATAAAAACAAAACAAATAGCAGTAACAAGTTGAATTAAAGTAATTCACAGATTTGATTTTTGTAATTCACCTTTGGCGCGCTGTTGCGTTATATTAAGCTTATTTGAAATGTTTCATTTAAATCTGGAAATTCATTAGAAAATAAAGGACTCAATCGATCGGATCGCAAGGAAGTTTTCTTTTCTTACGACTTCAAAATTAATTGAATTAAATTCTGACCGGTTAATTATTATTAATAAAACGTTTGTAATTAAATACGGATCCTTTCCTTGAAATTTTCAGCATATTTGCAAATTTCTTAGTTACAAAATTACATTAAATTTCTCTGGATTTGTTATTCCAACACACACACAAACACACGCACAAACACACACACAAACACACACACAAACACACACACACAAACACACGCATAAACACACACAAACACACGCACAAACACACACACATGCATATATATATAAGCTACATTGTCTTATATATATATATATATATATATATATATATAAGTTACCTTTTCTGTCTGCTTGAAGAACGCTCTCTACCAAACTACTTTGTCAATTTTTCGTCTACAGATTTGAAATCTATCTATATCTATTATATAAAATGAAATTAGTATGCATGTTTGTGTGTTTGTTTGTCTGTGAGTTTGTTCTCTATGGAGTCGAAAACGGCTGGGTCGACTTTTATGAAATTTCACACGAACCTACTAGGTGCCTGGCAGAGTTCTTAGATTGGTGTTGCGTCGAACTGTCTTCGACGAGTATCGATAATCAATAATCGATAATCGATCACAGAGGTTCCGTTTAGTTTGATGCAGAGAGAGAGAGAGCGAGAGAGAGAGACGAGCGAGAAAGAAAGAGAGAGAGAGAGTAGTATATGATTGCATCAGGTGTTAGATAATTCCTGGAGCGGTAGAATGATCCAACATTTTTTCAAGCGAGCTTGGCAACAGATTTGATGTAGAACTTTAATCATTTCAGTCCAGTGTTTAAACATAAATGCTTCGTTTCTAAATCAATGACAATATTTTTTTTTAGTTTTAAATAAGTTTATCAAATTCATTAAACTGTATGTTTTTGACTTTAAAGTGTTCAAATCCAAAAACTCAGTAAACCTATTGTTTTTTAGCTGATGGATAAAACAATAAACAAAACCTCGAATATATTAAGTCTAGATTTTGATTAGAAGCTTATTTTAATTTCTAGCAAAAACATTTATGCAAGCATCATATTCTGTATGAAAGGATCTTGGTGTTTGATTTTGCTTTGAAATGCAACACTATTTATAGCGAGAGTTTCGTATTTTTTTTAACTCTTTATTTTTTATAAAATGTTCTCTATACATTTGCATCTAATACATGTTGTTCAATATATTTTCACTGCCACTGGCAGTTGTAGTCATTTAGACCTGCTTTAAAGCTTCACCACCCACTCATTTATCGACCAAATTTCAAACAATTATTACGGTTTATAGATCACCTTCTCAGCTATATTGTGAGAAAAGTTTCAATTTCGTTCAGTAAAACAAACGTTATGATGAATTTACTGATGTTCAAAATCATAAAAAAAACATAAGGAGGTGAGCGACGTTTTTTATGATTGGCTCTCATAGCAACCACGTCGCTTAAGCGACTACAGTTGCCACCAATTCAGCGCTCTCACGAAAAGATAGGTAACGTGAAACAGATAGAATGAAAGAGAGATATTTGGGGGATTTTTTTTATATCAATTTATAACATTATATAATCAATTCTTAATGCTGCAATTTTTCAAGTTATAAATTTATTATATTTTTTACTAGAAGATCTTGTCCTTTTCTTTTCTTAGTTTCAGCAACTAGCCCTTTGCCTTTCCAAGTTTAAGTTTAACTATATTATTTTTCATGCCTGCATTTTTCTATTATAATATATATATATATATATATATATATATACAGGGTGTCCACAAAGTCTGGCTACATTATGTAGCATCCTCTAGATTATGTAGACAGACTTTGTGGGCACCCTATATATATATATATATATATATATATATATATATATATATATATATATATATATATATATATATATATACGTGTGTGTGTGTGTGGGTGTATATATATATATATATATATATATATATATACAGGGTGCCCACAAAGTCTGGCTAGATGATCTACAGGATGCTTCCACAAAGCCTATCTACATAATGTAGCCAGACTTTGTGGACACCCTGTGTGTGTGTGTGTGTGTGTATATATATATATATATATATATATATATATATATATATATATATATATAGTGTCGGAATTTGCGATATTGAATTTCAAATTAGCTGACTTATTTTAAATAAAAATAATCGCTGCTTTACCTGTTCATTAAATAGGTGGGAAAATATTTTTGTCAATTTATGTTTTCGTGTTGTTAAGCATTTACACTTTTTAATGCAGAAAAATAGTTTTATTTTAAAATTCTATGAATTCCTAAAACAAAACAGATCATGTTTAATAGTCTTGAAATTATACCCAGGGCGAAAATGCTTCAAGCAAAAAATAAAAAATAAATAACTAAATAAATAAATAAAATTATGATAATAAAACAATTATTGTCCACAGGTTCTAAGCCTTATTATCTCAAATCATGAATTGCAACCCCCGGAATCTAATTTTACCCTGGGGTCGCATTGCTCTACGACAAGTAATCAGATGCAAAATAATTCAACTAAAAAACCCGAAACGTGACCCGAAGGAGTTCAAACATCCGGTAACCCCAAAACAAAAGCTAGTGTTTTTTTGGTATTAGATGCGTCCTTTCACTTCTAGGTTGAGCTTTGTCTGTTAGTCCGTTCATATATACTATATTTTTCTAAGTATATCTCCCGCTTTTACTTTTTGTCGGAAACTACTTGGCCGATCTGGCTGAAAATTTGTATGAACGTTTGTTATTATAACGCGCAGCGAAAAGAATTATGATGACCGTTCGAAGCACAGTCAGTAACTAATAGGGATTAATAGAAATTAGTCATAAAAATCAACATTAAGTCAAATATGGCCTAACGAATTCTAACAAAGATGAAATCAGGAAAATTCTGTGATTCTTAATTGCCATATATATTTAAAAAACTTACTACAGATATATATAAAGAGAGAGAGAGAGAGAGAGAGAGAGAGAGAGAGAGAGAGAGAGAGAGAGAGAGAGAGAGAGAGAGAGAGAATAAAAATACTTCAAAACTCCATATCATTCTGATAAGATAATTTTTCATATCCAGCCATGCTTTTGAGACGGCCATATGTATTGGGGCGCGCCCCTATTACCAGGAATAATGAACTACTCCATTACGTCATTTCCGTCCATGACGTCACTTCCAGAGAACAAGAAGCGGTTTTCGAGAGAGTCGAAGCGGATGAGCATTCACAACTAGTCCTGCCATCAGCAAAGATATTGTTCGATTATTACATGTTTATGTATTTTTGTTAATACATATTTATTTTATTGTTACTGTGTTTTTCTCGTCATTAATTCAACCACGAACACGACAACAATATGTAACGACAATGTTCAATAAACTAAGCCATACGAAACGACTGTTGGAAAAAAGAGAGAAATTATATTTAATATAAATAAAACTATTCACTTATTTTTCACAAAAATTGAAAGTACATACTGATTTTACAATAGTGTATTGTCGTAATGCGAACTAGAAATCAGGATTTTGGCCACTAGAGTACTCTAGATATAATACTGCTCTGTCATGTGTACTCGTATAAATGAGCGTTTGATTTCATATATATATATATATATATATATATATATATATATATATATATAATAGTTATTAACCTTTTTTTCCAAAGAAAATAATAACAAAGTCATATATATATATGTATACACACATATATATGTAGATAGATAGATTGATATATATATATATGATGATTGCAACGCCTTCTCAGACGAGTGCCACTCCCTCAGACACTTAAAATCAATGAGCCCAAAAATAACTTCCATCGCCACAGGACCATTTTAATAGACAAATGTCTGAGGAAGTATCTATACACAGATGATGTTACAGAGTTATAGCTTTGTACAACATCTGTCTCTCTCTCGGTTCAAAATGTTGAGATCCAGCAACAAGCAAGAGCAAGATAGCTAGAACAAGTTAAACTGCAGACCAGCTTAATGCGGGTACTGGTCTCCCGCTTCATGGTTTTTTAAATCAGAGATTTTCTTCTCCTAGAAAGGTTGCCTTCACCACGGCTTACGGGAGCTCTCTCCACCCCAACACACATATACACACACACACAAACACACACGGTGCTAGTTGGCCGTTGACTCCGAAAAAGGGTTTAATCGCCCTTTGGAAGGTCTTTTTTTTAATTCTTCAGGGAGACTAGCCACCCTCCTCACCAAACAATTCTGGTGGGGGAACCAGTTTAGTCGCCGGTGATCCGACCATGACGCAGGTAGTACTGGGTTACATGGTACCAGTAGCATATGACATGACCTGACAATATATATATATATAAAAGAGTGTAGCTATCAACAATTGTAGGTTTTTCAGACTTTTATCATTTTTTAATATTTTAACATATTTTTATAACGCGTTTCAAGCCTTGTTCGGCTCTCTTCAGATATTTTTATGTAAAGGTAATATCTTTTTGGAAAGTATTTTTCTCTGTCTGTCTTCTGTTTTCTGTTTGTTGATTTTTTCAGTGTCTCTCGCTGCCACAATATCCTTTCCGCATTATGCATTATTTTACGTCTTTTTTGTGCTCTTTACACAGTCTTCTATACAAACCAGTCCTCTCTCGCCGTCTTCCATTTTCACGTAAAGTCATTCAACATCGGGCTTTTGGTGTAGTGCATTATGCATGGTCATGAGTTTCCTGGTTTTCTGATCAAGCTCTTTCGGAACTTCTTTAGTCTACCCTATGAATGGTCCAGAATATCTTACTAGTAATACTGCCCATTCATTTATACTTTTTATTAGGTTTCTGCTATATAATTTAGTTTTCAGGAGTTTTCTTGTTCTCCTGATGTATTCCTTTCCAGTTCTCTTTCATTTCTGTTGCTTTAATAGTGTCTACTTTCAGAATTCCCACGTATTTATAGGCGTTTTGTTCCCCTAATGCTCTCATCTCCGTTTGGTTGGATAGTTCAATGCCTTCTGTCGCCTCCAGTTTCCTCTTTCTTATAACTAGTAGTGAGCACCTTTCTATATAAAACTTCATTTGGATATCCAGGCTGAAGATTCTGGTAGTGTTTATTAGTGTCTCTAATTGCTTTTCGGTTCTTGCAAAAAGTTTCAGATCTTCCATGTACATTAGGTGGTTCATTTTTCCCTCTGTATTAGACAACTTGTATTCGGCTTGGTACTTTCTCAGTATATTGTTCAGGGGAATCATGGCGATGATGAATAGTAATGGTGATAGTGAATCTCTTTGGAAGATGCCTCTTTGTATGTTTATTTCAGTTATGTGTTGTCCACCAGCTGTCAGTTCCAGTCCACTTGTTTTCATTGCATTTTCAATCAAGTTGATGATCCAGCTTGGTACTTTATACATTTTTAAACATTCTATTATCCATGAATGGGGGATCGTGTTATACGCTTTTTAGTAATCGATCCATGCTACGGCTACATTCTTTCTTTATGCATGTATCCCGTCGTTCCCTGGTGCTCTCCAGTTTGCCATTTTTTATGGTTTCTTTAGAGTTTCTTTGCTGATTTCGTTTATTACTCCTTCTTCGATTTGTTGTGGTACTCTTCTTTCATGTTTTTCAGACATTTGCCTTTTCTATTGTGATCCCGTCGTTTTTCCCATATGCTACAAACTCCAGTAGAGTTTTATTTCCTTCGGGTTTGGTCGTTCTCTTTTTGTTTTTCCTCCATTTTGGTAGAATTGATTTTCATTGTTTTCAAAGGTCTTGTTTTACTTATATTGTCCAGATTTATATCTATATCGTCTCAATCTCCCTTCTTTTGCTTCTATTTTTTGGTACAGTTCTTCACGTTTCTTGTTTAGACTCTCCCTCCTAATTACATTCCAATTTTCCATCTTATCCACGCACCTTTCTTCCTGTTAATCGTTTTGGCTTCTTTTTATGTTTGTTGATTTCAGTTTCTAGCCCCATTTCCCATCCGAATTTATTCGGTCTATATTTCCCGAGCTGTTTTTCTGATTTGAACTTCATACTTACCATCTTGGCGTCTGCGTAAATTAAATTGTTTGAGTCTGTGATTATATCTATTGTGATGTGTGGGAGGAGTTTGTTAACTTTCTCTGTTTCTGCTTTTAATTTCTTCTGCTCTTGGTTCCTTAAAGGTGGGAGCTTTGTTTTTTCCTCGTTCATGCAGTGTGTTATTTTTTTTTCTATTTAATCTGCTTCATACTCTGCTAGCTCTGGTCTCGGTTTCCACGTTTGTAGAATCCAGTCTTTACAGGTCCTCCACCTGTAGTGTTTCCACTTGTGGGGCTTCCACTTGTGGGATTTCTTCACGTGCGGTTCAAGTGGAGGGTGCTTCGTGCTTATTTTCCTCATTTTTTGCTGTATTTCTGTTAGTTCCAGTTTTGAGAGCCAACCTCCCTTGAGTATCAGCCTTGCTTGTTCCACTATTTTTTGTTCTGTCGTATGGTAGTCACTGGACGAGTCCCATAGATCTTTCATTCGTTTCCGATAATCTCCAATTTTATATTTAGCGTGGCTTCTATAATATCATTCCATTACGAGTCTATTCTCTTTCATTGTCCATTTCTTTCTTCGGGTTTTCCTTTTTTGATGGTTGTCTTGGCTGTGCTACGTTTGGTCTGTAGCATTTTGGTCCCTGGAATTAGAGGTTATAATTACCTGTTCAGCGTCCGTGTTATTTGCATTTTTGAATTTAGAAAGTGGGCCAAAATTCGCAGGATGACGACCGAGTCTCCCATGCTAGCTACCGAGAAAGCACCTGCCGATCATGACACCCAGATCTTTTTTCTGAGTCCCACGGTTTGTGTTATTTGTGTTGGATTATTATTATCATTATTATTATTATTATTATTATTATTATTATTATTATTATTATTATTATTATTATTATTATTATTATTTGTTTCTGTACCTTTTATTTATCTTGTATAGTTTGTTTTATACACTTTTGTAATTTCATGCTCTTACTGCTACTTCCTGGCGAAACGCCTTCATTTTTATTTAAAAAACTCCCCTAAATCAAGCTACCTCCCTATTCCTTAATTTTACCATTATCATGCACCACTGCTTCATCTGTTTTTTCTTGGATTTCATTGCATATCTCCCTATATCCCACACATAGTGAATTCACATCCCCACCCCATCATAGCAAAACACTAAACCCCCTTATTCTATGCCAGACCGCGTAATGCATTATGTAATTATCCTAGTTTGGCTTATACTACCTTCATCACATAAGCCCCCCCCACTCTCTTTCCTCCAACTTTATACTATTTACCCTTTATCCAAGATTCCTCTGTACCCCTGCCCTAATTTGCCAAGCGCTAGACGTCACATCTCTTATTTTTTTGCCTAGCGCTACCCCCTCTTCTTTGACGAGAAGCATTAGACTTCGAAATGCCGAGGAATAATGGGCATTTATACTCACCCTGTCCATGCATTTTCCTTATTGAATTGATAATTATAATTATGTGCACTAGTATATACTTTTGTATAGTCAATTTTTCTTTCTGTGTACACACACACACACACACACACACACACACACACACACACATATATATATATATATATATGTGTGTGTGTGTGTGTGTGTGTGTGTGTGTGTGTATACACAGAAAGAAAAATTGACAATACAAAAGTATATATTAGTGCACATAGTTATAATTATCAATTCAATAAGGATATGTACACACACACACACACACACACACACACACACACACACACACATATATATATATATATATATATATATATATATATATACAGGGTGTCCATATAAATAAAAATAATATATTTGGTTCTTTTTTATTGAACACTCTTAATAACATCGTTTTAATTCATGGGGTTTAACTCCTGAATACCTTTTAACTTAAATATATATATATATATATATATATATATATATATATATATATATATATATATATATATGTATATATATATGTATATATATATATATATATATATATATATATACAGGGTGTCCACAAAGTCTGGCTACATTATGTAGCCAGACTTTGTGGAAGCATCCTGTAGATTATGTAGGCAGACTTTGTGGGCACCCTATATATATATATATATATATATATATATATATATATATATATATATACGTGTGTATGTGTGTGTGTGTGTGTGTGTGTGTATACAAGGTGCCTACAAAGTCGTGCTATATAATCTACAGGATGCTTCCACAAAGTCTGGCTACATAATGTGGACACCCTGTATGTATGCATATATATATATATATATATATATATATATATATATATATATGCATATATACATACATACATACATACATACATATATACACACACACACACATACATATATATATATATATATATATATATATATATTTCAGTTAAAAGGTATTCAGGAGTTAAAACCCATGAATTAAAACGATGTTATGAAGAGTGCTCAATAAAAAAGAACCAAATATATTATTTTTATTCATATGAACAAGTAGTACATACTCGCTTTACTTTTTCTCTTCCCTGCAACCGCTCTCCCACAGCTTATCGTTGTTTTATCTTTATTTCCATGGGAAGTGTTCATCTGAGCTCCAATCTCTGATCCCCCCTCGCCAATCTTTCACGAAAAACACCTGTCTAGCTGAAACCACTGTCAGTAATATTCCCCACTCTTTATTTGTGCCTAAATTACAACGTTGATTCCATGAACAAAGCTTCATTCTTAGAATTGCACGCCCGTGGAACTCTCTTCCGTTTATCTGTTTCCCACCTGGCTACAACTTGCATATCTTCAAGTCCAACATAAACAAATTCCTCATGAGCCGCCCCCTTAAGTAAGACACTTTATCAGATCTCCATTACTAACGATTACTACGATATTGTCCCATTGATTACTGTACACGCAATAACCCTTATCCCCGACGTTGATAAGTGGTGACTTCCATCTAACGAAAAAACCAAAAACAGATGCTAATGTTTCGAAGCAAATTAATATATTAAAAAAAATCAACTGTTCCTCATCAGGCGGGAGAAATAAAGTTTATGTCTGCTATCCAAAGCATATTGCTCTCAAATGAAGAAGTTTTTATTTGAGAACAAGATGCTCTGAATATTGCCTGGTGAGGAACAGTTGGATTGTTTAATAAAGCAATTTGCTCCAAAACATTAGCATGTTTAGTGTAGCGAATATGTAATACGTGTCTATAGGTATATATATATATATATATATATATATATATATATATATATATATATATATATATATATATATATAGTCTTATTTATAGTATTCCGAATTTTACTGGGTTTATATAATTGAAAAATCGGTAATAGTTCATGACTTAAACTGTAAGCTACAAAATTATCATATTTCATAATTGAGCATTCATATATTGTTTGGACAAAATCAAGACATCAAGGAATAGATTGATAGCAAAATAAGTGTATTTCATCGTTAGTTACAATTGTGTCAAGACAATTCGGACAAATTCAAACATTATATCATTTGAAAATTTTCACAAGAACAGCCTTTCGTCAGACGCATTGAATAAAAAAATGAACAGTATGGAGTCCATTTTCCTTATGTGGAAAAAACACGGGGAAATATTTTACCTGCATCACATCCTTCCAAAGTTTTATAAAGAGTTATATATATATATATATATATATATATATATATATATATATTCCACCAGCCTATCCATTCATGTGTAATCACCTTTTTCTTCACCACACTCCCTCTGCTTTACTTTTTTTGTTATCAAGTAAGGTCTTTGACTTACTTGTTGTTTCATCAAATACTTTTGCATGCAAAATCCGATCCCGCATTTTGCTAATTCCTACCCTTTGATGAGAAGGAAAGTATTTCTTCGAAACTCTGCGGATTAAGGACTATCCACTTATCTAGTGCTTCCTTTTCAGATTAAATATGTTTTTAACTCATTTCAAAGCATTTTTTAACATGTTTTATTAATTGTTTGCTCGTATAATATATATATATATATATATATATATATATATATGTGTGTGTGTGTGTGTGTGTGTGTGTGTGTGTGTGTGATATTTAAGCTGTGAGTGTCATGTTATTATTTCATATCGGAAAACCATTATCATTTGGTTATATGTTGTTTACCATTTTTCTCCGTTCCTAAATTTTTGTCAAATCATTTATTTTTCAGAATTGACACGTGCACGTTTTAAACACCGAAATGTTTTTTCGGGAAAAATAGATTTGTCATTTTTTAAGGCTTTTACAACGAAAATTAATGTTTTATATTTGAGAAATCCGAAAAAGGACGCACGCGATCTTCTAAATTTCATTTTTCATCAATCTAAAAGTGACATTTACAAATATTTTATATCGCCAGATTAGTTTTGATTCTGTTTTATATGTGTCCTGTTATCCTTTTAGAAGGCTTTGTCTGTTGGTCGACGCAACTTAGATTTGAAATGTTCACCGATAAATGCGCATTAGATAAATCCATGGCACGATGGTATATAATCTGTTTTGCAGTGAAGTGTAATATACATTGGTTTGCATATCAATGAGCCTTCTTCACCCCTGAAAAAAAAAAGCGAAGGGAGCAGGGCACTCGAGTCCTTGTAACCGAACTGAGTAAGTCGGACCGTAGAAAGTAATACGGACGCTGAGAACTTTTCTTTTTTTAAGCGTTTCCTGCATTTAAAATCCTTATATCCGATCTTCCTTTATCTTTTCAGAAGAGAACTAAGATTAAACAACGTATTAAAAAAACATAGCAACCTTCTATCGTTCTACCCTGTAGTTGTATATATACGTGATCTCTAAATAAATGATTTTACTGTCCATATAAGTATTCAATAATTATTACGTTAAATAATAATGTCAGTCGATTTAATAAACTTGTTTCTTATCGTTGAGCACTTTCAGTTGTAATAAAGTCGGTCTACTTAGCTTATACGCGCAGATCGTCATATAATAATTAGATTACTCTGACTGACGTTAAAAACATTCAATAATAATTAATAGTTATATTTCAAGTGTATCTCTCGTGGTTTACGGTAGCCGAATGGTTCGGGTCTCTTGTAATAAAGCCAGACATGACTTCTGTTGCCGGTGTTCGAGTCTCTCAACTCGCGTAAATCGTGACACCCTGCACTGATGATTCCCGAAAGGATGAAACACTAGTGTAGGTATTTAATAATTGCTATAGTAAATAATAATAATAATAATAATAATAATATATATATATATATATATATATTTATATATACTAGCATGGTACCAGGCATTGCCGGGGTTAACTGAAGTTCCGTTTAAACACACCAAAGGATATTAATCATTTTCATTATGGGCAGCATCGATAACCCCATAGCAATTTCAAAAATAAAAGAACGGATAAAAACATATAAATGTAACCCCCCCCCTAAAGAAGTACGTGATACCCTTCTCGACGAGACATTTCGGCAGAAGGAACATATATAGAAGAAACTATTTTCCGGATATTGAGCACTTTTTGTTGCTCGGGCGTTGAAAATACCCCCCCCCCCACAAATAAAATAAATCAAAACAACTTTTATTAAAAAAGAAAATAGCAGTGAGTGCTCGAACGACCGCAAAAAAAAAAAAAAAAAAAAATAGTTAAGTAGGAAGGTACGAACCTGAAACGCGAATGAAGGGAAAAGGTAATTTGGAATCTATTTTGCCTTTTTGTTTTAAGATGATTTACGACTTTGTGAACCTGAAAAATATCTTTATAAACAGAAACGAATGCGTAATATGCGCTTGTTTGTATTTTTTGTAAAAGCACTTTTTTTACTGGCTTTTTTTTTCGTAAATAAAGGAAATTTTCGATTTACTCTTTTTTTAGGGTGGGGAGCTTTTTCGATTTGCTTTTTTGAGTGAGGGTGCTCTTTTTGTTTCTAAAAGTTTGACTTAAGTTTGAATTCGAAGCGGTCAAAGTTTCTGTATAGCCGTTTCAATAATAATAATAATAAAAAAAATGAAATCTTTTCAATTTATTCGTAATTTTTTTTGTTTGAATTAAAAAAAAACCCTAAAAAACCCAAACAATTTTCTGCTAGAAACATTAACTAACATACGGCTATTTAGTAAAATCGATTTTCTTTAATACTAGCGAAGGGTACCCGTAGGTGTGTGTGGTGTTAAATAAAAAAGAAACCGGGGGGGGGGGTAGGATCGAAGCCGAAGCCCTGAGACGAAGTTTGAAAATAAAATCGGCCAGCCAGAATGAAGCATTGTTATAAGAGAATAAGTGAAAGATGTTTGAAAGTCGTCGAGCGTTACGACGACGACGATGACGATGTAAGCATTGTTATAAGCGAAGTAAGAAAAGAAAACAACGTTTTAATTAAGCGGGGGGTGTAATCAAACATCGAAAAAAAACCACAAAAACTAACGTATGGCAAACGAAAGATGAAAACAGAAAACAAACACGTGAAAAATGGCTTAAATAAGCCTGTTTCGATATTAAAATTTAAAAAATCGGTGGGTACCCGGGTGTTTTCGGGTGTCGTTAAGAATAAGCGAAGTAAAAAAAAACAAAAACAGGAAAACGAACGTTACGTGAAAAATGGCTTAAATAACACAGGGTTCAATATTTGAATTTAAAAAATCGAAAAAAAAACCCATCTCACACCACGATTCAAACCCAAAACGTTTAGACAATGAACCAAGGCCTTAACTACCTGAGCAAAAGCGACGTATATGAAATTTGTTCGGTTTTTCAACTATTGAAAGTAAACGACGTCATGCGTTGTTGAAAATTGTCGATTTCGGGGTGAAAAAGTTAACGTTTTTTCTCTCTCTCTCTCTCTCTCTCTCTCTCTGTTTGCGTCTCTCTCTCTCACTTCGTCTTCCTTACTCTAAAGAGTGTTACTAAAAAAGAAAATGGCGTCTGGGTTTGTTTTTTTGTAAAAACTTCGATCGTTAATATTTTTTGTAAGCGTATTTTTTTTTTACTTCACATTTTTGGCTTGTTATTTTTCGTTTAACTATCGTATCTACCTATTTTGAATGTGCTAATAACTTTGGTAACGTTGTCATAGCGTAGAAGTTCATAGTTTAGCTTGTGTGAGGGTTAAATTTTTTTTTTACCGATAACAACAATGTTTTTTAAATTAAGACTGTCATTACAGCTTGCTGACGTCAAGATCACGTGACATGACTCAGCGGGTTTTAAATACAAGTTGACCCAAAATAAACGGCCCCGTGTATACTTTATGTAGAGGAGTTGGCGCCCGTATTTTTTTGGGCAGTTATAAATCGATTTAAAAATATGTAATGTTTAACATTAAAATGTCACTTTTTTTGCCCACCTCCTGCAGAAAATCGATCAGTTGACGCACTTCTGATGGTCTTTTTGGGCCAATTTTTCGATATTTGTCGTCCGGAGGGTGGGGCTTTCATATGAGATCAAGTTTGTGAATTTTTGTTCCGTCGGTCATTTTCGCTTTTATATATATATAGATAATATGCAGATGAAGTGGCCTCTTAATTGTATATTTTGCAAGAATCATACTATATATAGAAATAAATGAAAGAGTAAAGCAACGGACTTTTAGTATATATTAATAAAATTGTGAACAAACAAACAGACAGGAATACGAATATATATATATATATATATATATATATATATATATATATATATACATATTACAGCTTCCTGCATTAAAAATCATTGTACCCGACCTTCCTTAACAGTTTGAGAAGATAAGTATGATTGAACAAAGATAAGTGTTATAAACATGGTATTTCAGGGCGGGTTTTCAACCAGAGTAGATTTACCATCAGGACAAAAAAAATCATGAACCATGTGAACTTGTTATCTCAGGCTTGCTAAATAAACATATTTCAGTTTGCTGAGGCTTAATATGTATAATCTCCCTCTCTTTCTATCTCTGTTTTGTTTTTTCGCTAGGAGAGAAGATTTGTAATTAAGTTGGAACTAAGACTCTATTCGAGTCGACTCCAAAAAGTTGAAATTTAGACGTTGTAATAAATTGTCTTCCGTTCACGGTCAATGACGGACAGGATGTTCAAGTCCAACGTTTAGAATTTTGCAAAACAGAGAACATATAAAATTAAAAAGCTTACGCTAAAGCAACAAGTTATAAACTAAAAAAAATATATAAACATGTTAATTGCCTAATCAGATCATACATAAATCCCCTCCTCACATTTGTTCCGAGGCTCCACACAGCTATCCAACTTCGGTTCCATCATCTAGTATGCTTTGAATCGATCTGTCACCTCTACCATTTGAAAAGGGATTTTTTCCGAAATGAATAATGGATATTGTCGCAGACATGACAAGTAAGACATTTGTATCTAATACAACTGAATAAATAAATGTATATATAGACATATATGTGTGTACTTATTGATTTGTAAATTGCCACTTGCTTTCGTCTCCTTGCACCAACAACGACTATATTTCATTCCTCGCATTGTTATAGCCTTCTAAATCTCTACTACATACCTATCCCACACAATGCTTCAAGAAAACTACATATCAATTCTATATATATATATATATATATATATATATATATATAGAGAGAGAGAGAGAGAGAGAGAAATGAACAAATCGAGTTATGTATTCAACAAAGTTTCGTCTTTATTTCGAGACTTCCTCTGGGTGACCTTGCAGTCTTGCCGCAAATTAGCACATCTTGAAGCAGATGTGCCATACAATTCGAGCAATTTCCGCTGTTAACTTCCGAGTTAACTTGCTCTGGAGGTTGAAGGGTATTCCTATAACCAATCTTCTCAAACCCTGTTGCATATCAAACAGATCGCTTGGTTTGGACTAATAGGCTCAAAGTTAATCCAAACGAGAATTTTGTGTGACTTAAGGTGGTTGACGTAGCCAGCTTTTGACAGAAGCACTCGTTCACAAGTGTAGCCATTTCAGATTTGCATGTCATGGTTAAGACTATCAATTAAACGTTTGCAAAGCTCTCACTTTGCAGTGGGCCTGTTTTCTATTCTTTATAGCGTCACAAATTTCACATACAAGCTTACGCCACTTCGGCATTTGCAGAGTAAGTTTTTCTCACGTGTCGATGTTTATGCACATACATACATGATGATGATGATTGCAAAGTCTTGTCAGACGAGTGCCACTCCCTCAGACACTTAAAGTCCATGAGTCCAAATGCCTGAGGGAGTATCTATGGAAAGATGATGTTACAGAGTCTTAGCTTTGTACGACAGCTAAGTCTTTATCTCAGTTCAAAATGTTGAGATCCAGCAACAAGCAAGAGCAAGATAGCTATCAACAAGTTAAACTGCAGACCAGCTTAATGCGGGCACTGGTCTCTCGCTTTATGGATTTTTAAATCAGAGATTTGCTTCTCCTAGAAAGGTTGACTTCACCAAGGCTTACGGGAGCCCTCTCCACCCCAACACACACATACATATACACAAACACACACGGTGCTAGTTGGCCGTTGACCCCGAAAAAGGGTTCAATCGCCCTTTGGAAGGTCTTGTTTTTAATCCTTCAGGGAGACTAGCCACCCTCCTCACCAAACAGGTCTGGTGGGAGAACCAGTTTAGTCGCCGGTGACCCGACCATGAGGCAGGTAGTACTGGGTTACATGGTAGCAGTAGTATATGACATGACCTGACATATACATACATACATACATACATACATACATACATACATACATACATACATACGTGCATCCTACTTATTGATTGATTTTTTTCTCTGTCGTTTTACTGTTTTGTCGTTTTTGTTTTGAAGAACAATCCTAACGATGGTCAATCGAGACCGAAAACGTTCGGTAAACTAGTGGACTTTAGAAGAACTTTGGATCCCACAACAAAAATACTTGTACGAAAACAAGAAAAATTCGAAAGAAAGATCATAAAAAGAAGAACGAAGATCCCCTTCAATAAAATATGCGCGAATAATGAAATTCTGCCTAAATATATATATATATATATATATATATATATATATATATATATATATATATATATATATATATATATATATATATTATAGACTTATATAGGATATATGAGTAAAAAGTAAATATAGTCTTCAAGACTGAACATATTTTGTATAATTTCTTCTATGTTCAAATATGTGCGATGTTTTCCAAGGAACTCTACCTTTTGGATTATTTTGGACCATTTGGAATTTACCCATTGGATTGGAAATTTTAAATTCGACCGTTTTGGATTTTACCATTCTTGGATTTTTTACCCTTCACCGGACTATCCATTCATGTGAAATCTTTTTATCATTTTTCTTTTACATCCTATTCCCCTTACCTCACCCTTTTTTTTTTTAACCAAGTAAGATATGTGACTTACTTGTAGTTTCATTAAATACTTTTATATGCAAAATCCGATCCTGCATTTTGCTAATTCCTGCCCTCTGATGAGAAGGAGAGTATTTATTCGAAACTCAGCGGATTAAGGACTATCCACTTATCTTGTACTTCCTTTTTTAAAATTAAATATGTTTTTAACTCTTTTTCAAGATGTCTTTTAACATGTTTTATTAATCATTTGTTCATATTATAAGCTCTATTTCCTTTTCGGTTTTATTGAGCTTTTACATCTGGTTGAGATTACTTTACTTGTAAATATTAACTCTTTAATATTTATAATATATTTTAAGTTTACCATTTTGATTACCTTGGTAAACTTATTGTAATATATATATATATATATATATATATATATATATATATATATATATATATATATATATATATATCATTTCTTATCGTTGAGCACTTTCAGTTTAATTAAAGTCGGTCAATTTAGCTCTTATGCATAGATCATCGTATAACGATTAGATCACTCTCTGACTGACGTAATGAACATTTAAAAACTAAAATGTTTAAAATTCAACGCTATTTCACGCGGTTAATGGTAGCCGAATGGATACGGTCTCCGTTAATCGAGCCAGAGATGTCGCGGGGTTCGAACTGTTCGGCTGGTGTTAATCGTGACACCCTGCACTGAAGAATCCCGAAAGGATGAAACACTAGTGTCTGTAGGCATTTAATTATTATAGTAAAAAAAAATAATTAAATATATATATATATATATATATATATATATAGAGAGAGAGAGAGAGAGAGAGAGAGGGAGAAAGAGAGAGAGAGAGAGAGAGAGAGGGAGAGTGATCAAATGCTTCAGCAAATATCTCAACTGTTGACTGATTTTGTGTGAAACTTCATACAAATAAATGATAAGAAAAAAATGCAGTTCAGGCTTCTTTAATTCATAGAGTAAATGCGACATATAATAATCAAAATTTTCACGAATATTACAAAAATCAGAAAAGTGTTAATGCCATAATATTTTTCTATACTCACGAAAGGAAAAAAAATATTGATTTCATCCTGAAAATCCATTTAATGCATTCATTTTGATCAGTACATTGAAATGATTATGTTATATTTCATTTTGTGTACAGTTCATATTCACGCCACACGTTATCCAAGAACATTAAATGTTAATATTATCGGATTTTATTAGGTACGTTTTTGCTAAACCTGCTTCAATGGTTTCACGTGTAGCAGGAAAATTTTCAGTAAAACGTGATTGTATCAAACGAACTTGAAAGAAACGTAATGAATTTTTTAATAACTGTTACAAGATAACAGTGTAGTATGTGTTCTCATGCTGTACGTAACCCTTTCTGTTCTCGGCCAGTGGAGGAGAAATCCTTCATGATTGAGGCAATTTAAATTGTTGTTTCTATCTAGAGTGCCCCTTTTTGGGAAGCTGGATTTTTCCACATTAAAAGTCGACTTAAAGTCTGGCCTCGTGGGTATGCAAGTAAATAGAAACAACATATTCTACCTAACAAAGTTCATGCCCGAAAATATAAAAGCAACATATCGCATAATGTGTGCCATCCCGTTTGAAAACGTTTTAGTTGGGAGGGGGTGGAGCATTTTTATTCGTTGTACTGTAAAAGAGCAAATTTATTTGTCGATTTGTCGTTTATAGAAATTGTTGCTAAGAAGTTAGATATTCAGAAATATTACGATGAAAATAAAATCAGAAGTTTCTTTCTGATTGTTGGTAGCCATTTTATTATTATATCTATATATAAAGTAGTAGCGTTCGAGTGTATGTGTATCTGTGTGTACAACTCCTTTACAGCCCACACCAGTGGACCAATCATGACCAAGCCTGGCATAATGATTGTCCTCCATGGATGATGGTGTACACCATTTTACAAGGTTATGGTCAAAGTCAAAGGTCGAGGCAATAGCTTATGTATCTAGACTCTTCTACAGCCCACACCAGTTGACCGATCATGACAAAACCTGGCAAGATGATGGTTAACCATATAGGGGTGGTGTTCTCAATTTTCCAAGGTAGAGGTCAATATAATAGCCTATGTATCTATACTGTCTTACAGCCTACATCACTGAACCGATCATGACCAAACCTGACATAATGACGGTCCCTGACGTAGGGATGATGCACACTAATTTTCTGGTAGTCTCCCTCTTTCTGTTGCCTTGGACTCTGCTATTGGCCAGCATTTAGTTGACAATCCATGCTGTACCGATAAATATAAAATAGAGTGGTTCGAGGTGTTACACAGAGCAGACTCCAAAAACCATTTAAAGATTTTGGAGTCTGTCTCTATTGCGGTTCGAAAACCTTTATGCCGACAAAAGAAGACAACAAAAGCATTATTTCTCTTTGGGGAACGTTGACCCTTTCCTCCCTCGTGTTTTTTTTCGCCCTCGTTCTGCCAAGTTTTAGTTGCTTTTAAACGCCATATATACAGATTAAATCTTTTTTTTAATCGTTTTTTTTTCTTAATTTTGGCACATCAGAATTCCCTCGTAGTGCTCCTTAATTTCGCAAATAATATTGTTTTGCTTGCTATCGATTTTTTTCCTGAAGATATGATAGTCGAAAGAGCTCTAGAGAATTTTCCGCAGATTTTATTGTAATCTATATATAAATTTGTACCTTCAGACATATATATATATATATATATATATATATATATATATATATTATATATATACATTTATATATATATATTTATATTATATATATATATTTATATTATATATACACACACATTTATATATATTTATATTATATATATATATATATATATGTAATATATACATTTATATATATACTTTTATATATACATATAAATGTATACATGTATTCAAATCGAACGGCCTTCTCAATATACTCTATTTTACAATGAAATGCCTTCCTCAGCATTCGATATCATTTAACATGATGGGTTTATCATTAATCTACATCATAATTCATAGTTTTCTTAATATTTTATCTCACGTACTGATTGCTAAACTAATATTCTTGTAACTTGATGATTTGACACACACACACACACACACACACACACATATATATGTATATATGTATATATATATGCATATATATATATGACGACTTTCATGTATATATATATGTGTGTGTATATATATATATATATGACGTCTTTTCCAATATTTTATATTATAAAGTGACGGCTTTTAAAGAAGGAATTTAAATCCAGGATTTGTAGAGATCTTAAAGTAAGTCGCAGAGATCTGAAGACAAAATATAGCAGGAAGAATGGACATTGCGCCGTTCTAAAATGGAATTAATCAAACATTCACAAATAACTCGGATTCTCGGTGAGTATTTGAAAGCATAGAACAATCAGAAACTAAAATTAATTCTACCAACACTACTTTTCAGTTGATATTTGATAAAAGAGTTTCTTTTTCTCAAAATGTCTTCCAGTTATTTGATGGCTTTTCTCGACTTTTTTTTTATGTTTCCATTGTTAACAATTTCTGTTCGATTACTTTTTTTTTTTTGACACGCCATCTTGCTTTCCACATCAGGTCGTTACTCGGAGGTGTGTGGCAACACTGCTCATGGGCAAATCAGCTTATCCGCGCTGATCTAAGTCTCTTTGGAGTCGATGGACTAAAATAGTGTTATCCGCCATAAATTTAGATTTCTAAGCAGATTAGAGGCATCCTTCTAAAATGTTTCTCGCAGACTTCCACTTTCGCTTGTTCTATTCCTACAAACACGTTCGCCTTTTCGGCTCAAGTCACAATGCCTGCTATTTCTATTCTCTTTACAAACACATGACGGATGTCAGTTAAATTCTGAGACAAGCGACTAGCGAATAATCCAATGTCTTCAGCTTTAATCTGCGAACACGCAATAACCCTTCCCCCCCAAAAAAACAAAACAAAACAACCCTCTTTTAATTGCTTTTAAATAACACTTTCTTATAGTAAAAAATTGCTTTCAAATAAAACATGATCTATATATTAATACGATAGCGCGTGTGCTATTTTTTGTTTCACGCTTACATCTATTTTCGTCCGAGTGACTGTTGTATAATTGTTATGACCTTCCATCCCTTCTAAGAAATAATTTTATCAAGAATTCTCCAAAAGTTTTGGTTTCGGTTTCGATTATAGCTGATGCACCCAAGTCATATGGATATATGTTTTGTTTTTAGAATCACAATTTTTAATATATAAGAATAAATGGAAAATTTACTCTATAATAATATATACGAAATCTGAATAAATTAAAATATCATATTTAACCGTATTTTACGACCGAGCTACGCTGGGGATATCTGCTAGTATATATATATATATATATATATATATATATATATATATATATGTATATATATATATATATATATATATATATATATATATATATATATAAATGAAAATATTTGAAAACCTGAAAATTTGAAAATTTGAAAACTTGAAAATGTTATGAAATGATAAATAATTTTTATTTACTTTTTTGTTGTTGTTGTTAAAGTCCGATTTTCGTCAATAACCTGGCTTTGTAAAGGAGAGGATTAGTCGTCGCCGTCGTCGTCGTCAACGACAACAACAACAACAACAACAACAGCAACAACAAAAAAAACAAAAACAACAACAGACAAAAAACAAAAAAATAAACAAAAAAAAAAAAAAAAAAAAAAAAGTAAATAAAAATGATTTTATCATTTCATAATTTTTTCAGGTTTTCAAATGTTCTCATTTAAATTTATATAAAAAATGTTTTCTTAAATGTGTGACTCCCCATTTCTCTCTCTCTCTCTCTCACACACACACACACACACACGCACACACACACACACACACACACACACACACACACACACACATATATATATATATATATATATGTGTGTGTGTGTGTGTGTGTGTGTGTGTGTGTGTGTGTGTGTATTAACATATGAACGGTTAGAAACAGGCTAAAGTTAGAGTCCCTTGACATGAAATGAATATTTTATGTCAAATTGATGTGGATATGGGTGTGTGTTCATTCTTGCGTTAAATACTAACGCCCGAAAGTATCCTGTACCTTTATAAGGCCGCCATTCGCCCATGTATGGAGTATTGTTGTTATATTTAGGCTGGTGCACCTGTTACTAGTCTCTCGCTCCTAGAAAAGGTTCAAAAGAGAGTTGCCAACCTGATAGGTCCTGAACTGTCATCTAAGCTTCAGCCTCTATCCCATCGACGAAATGTAGCATCCGTCTGCCTGTTCTACAAGTACTTTAACGGTGAATGCTCCGACGATCTGCAAGCAATTGTATCCCCTAGACGTAAATACCCCCGACAAACCCGACAAGCAGCAAAATCCCACCTCTTCACAGTTGAGCTCCCTAGATGTAAAATAGCCTTCAACTCCAGTAGTTTCTTCCCTAGAACCGCTAGACTTTGGAATTCCCTTCCGGGTTCCTGCTTCCCCAACTGCACTGACATGCAGAAGTTCAAGTGTAACGTGAACCGACATATTGCTGCCCAACTCTCCACATAGTACCCCTGTAGCTTATATCCCTGATAGTAGCTCCCTACATCAATGTGGTAATGTGCCTTGTTTGGGGTGAAAATGTAAAAAAAAAAAAAATAAATAAATAAATAATTCCTAGATATTTATCAAACCTATTCTATAAGATACATCTCATTAAAACAAAGGTCTATACCACATCTCAGTTAAATCGACTCAGTAGTTTCCGAAAAAAAACTTCTAGAGTGAGTGTGGTATTGTATTTACTAATCCCTATTAACATAATTCTATACTAATACTAGCAGACTGCACGGCGTTTCCTAGTCTTAAAATGTGCATAAATATTATATTGTACCTATTTACTATGCCTCCCCACGGGACAGAGTTAGACACCAGGGTCGTTTTTTAACGTGGAGAAAAGGTACAAAAATAAAAATTGTCTCAGTCGTAAAGGATTTCTCCTCCACCGAAAGAGAACAAGAAATGGACGTGCAGCATCTGAAGAACAGATACTACACTTTGATCTTCATGCAGATTTCTTATTAATTATTATTAGGGCTATGACAAAAGAATATTTTTATTGTTTTGGCTCTCGAGTATATATCTGCCACAGTTGGACACATTTAATCAATTGAGAAGCACATCACTCAATCTAAAAATATATAAGATATTCACTGATATATACTCGAGAGTCAAAATAATGAAAAGAATATTCTCTTGTCATATCCCTAATTATTATAGACCCAATTCTGTATTGATTATTATATAAATATTTAGTAATGATTTCAAAAGTTATAAAAAATGGTACTTGTACAGTTTAATCAAGACATTAAAAATTAAAATATCGAAAAAAGGTTATATTGTACGTATCTGTTATGGAATGAAGTTCTCCGAAAAAAAAAATTCACTTAATTTCATCAAGTAATTTTTTTTTTTACAGCGAAAAAAAAAAACAAACAAAACAATTTGTTATGATACCGAGCAAAAGGTTCGATTTTTAGGAAGAAATGCTAGTATTAAAGATGGGGAAGGAGTGCCGGCGCTTTACATCCCGTTGCGTTTGTATACTCCAAACACAAATTAAAAAAAAACAAAACAAAACAAGATGTCTGACTTCAACGCGCTCTTATAAAAACGTGTTTTTCCGTTGTAAAAAAATAAAAAGACAAAACAAAAAACAAAAACAAAAAAAAAAGCGACCCAATAAAATTAAGTGAACATTTTTTTCGGAGATCTTCAGTTCAAAACAGATAGGTACAATATAACCTTTTTTCGATATTTTCATTTTTTAATGTCTTGATTAAACTGTACAAGTACCAAAAAATGTACCGCCTGCAAGAATCGAACCCTTGCCCGTTATTTATCTCTCCAGCATCGTTAACGTTTAAGCTACAAGAGATGCATACAAGCAACTTTGTGCTATGAATGTTTAATTTCGAGTTTGCTGGAAAGTAATAATAGGAGTAATGTTTCTTATGAATTACTCTCAAAGCCAACTTTTTAGCAGCGCAACTGCACATTAGTGACATTTTCAAGACTTTCGGAAAAAGATGTAGATACTATATATTATTGCTCCGTTGTCTAAGTTTGGATGTCCATAGTCCTTCGAAAAGTTGTCAAAATCAAATATACAACAAATAAATATTACCATAGACAATAACAGTTACTTTGCTACCTTCCTGCATTGTTTAGGGGTGTTTTTAATTATAATAAAATGCATTTTATTTAATCTGAAAATGAATCGGCATAACGGGCTAATCGCACGGGAAGAAAATTACTGTTTTTCTTATGTTTCATTTATTTTTTATTATATATATTTAATAAATACAAAATAAGTGGTGCGAAAAAGTAACGTCATTACAAACCATCCGAAGAAAAAAACAAAACTATTCTATTTTGCATGCTCGCTTCCAAGAAATATCTTAAGGGCAGCGCTCGTAATTTGATTAGCGAAGAGGATGAAATCGCCATATTGGATAAGAACAACAACACAAACGATAAACGTTTGAAACGAAATAAAAGGCATTTTAAAGTAATTAAAAATTGACCACTTTTTCGAAAGAATGTCGACAGTAAAACATGCCCTACCATTTATATTAGTGCAATGGTTGCAAACGATCGTTGTAGATACGGTGTGCCGGTTCGGATGTTGGCGAGAGACATCACATAATTTTCACGTATCATATTGAGAAAGATATGAATTCACATATTGATAAAATATCGGCTGGCCTTTATAGAGAAACTTATCTATTCTATGAAAAACTTGGGATTAATAAAAAAATAAAAGCATCACCAAAGAAAATAATTCATCATAATTATTAAATATAATTATAATATAATATTATTTAATATAATTATAATATAATATTATTAAATATAGTTATAATATTATGATATAACATTATTAGATATAATTATAATATAATATAATTAAATATAATTATATTATAATATTATTGAATATAGTTATAATATAATATTATTAAATATAATTATAATATACTATTACTAAATATAATTATAATATAATATTATTAAATATAATTGTAATATAATATTATTAAATATAATTATGATATATTCAGAACGTTCACAGGAGACATTTAAAACCGATCACCGGTTAGAATTTATCTATCTGGATTTACGCTGAAACGAACCACGGTTACTTTGCCATTGAATAGCATAAAACATAAACACAATTTATAAAGCATTTATTATAATAAAATTAAATTAAAACAGAACACAATCCGTTACCTGGATTTGAATTCACTATTACATTACTTCGATTTCGTTATAACCCGCATGGTTAGAGTTTTATGAAACCCTGGATTTACATTTACGTGAAACGCACCAAACTTACTTTCACAAACACAACTTCCGTTTTGGTCTTTCCTTCCGTTCTTTTATTTTCTTTTTTTCTTTCTTTCTTTCTTTCTTTCTTTGTAAGGACATGTTTTCGTTGGCATAGTAACAACTTCATACCGACATTGTTTCACTGTTTAAATGACAACGTAAATGTTTATTATTATTGAAATAAAATACATGACTACACATTATTAATATCTCACTTTTAATCACTTTTATCGACTTCTTAAAACTTTTCTTACTCTTTGTAAATGACAACGTTAATGTTTATGATTATTGCAATAACATACATTACTAAACATTTATTAATAGCTTTCCTTTTTAATGTTTTACTGTTTATGTCTCACTTTCATCGACTTTTTCTTTTTTAATAGCATTTTCTTAAAATGAATATTAAAATATTTTCCCAACTTTTTTTTTGTTTTCATTTTTGTGTGTTGAATTAAACTTCTTTTTCTTTTTTTTTTTCAATTATAATTATCCATTACAACAATAGTTATCGACCCCGTTTCTTTGCATGACAAACAACATCTGTCGGCGGTTCTTGAAACTTAATTACACGCATTAGCTCCATGTTACTGACATGCAGAAGTGCCCATGGTCCCATACCTGTTATTGTAAATTAACACTCTTAGCTAATTCCGTAAAATGTGATTCTACTTTTTTAGGCGCATTTGCACCCTCCCCATGTTAAGAATGGCTTCTTAAATAATAACGTTATTACAGCACGAAAAAAAAAACATTAAACTTTAATATTAGAAATAGGAGTTCAAATATAGCGCGGATAATCAGTGAGTGCACTAGCACCCATTTTCTTACTAATAAATGTTTAGTAATTATTTTTCTTTTTAAAACTGACATATTATTAATGTGTAGTATTTCAATATTCATAAACAGTGAAACAATGTCGATAAAAAGTTGTTGATTGTTTTTTTTTGCAACCAGAAAAAGAAGTCGACAACGGGAACTTTATGAACAGTCTCAGGAAGACACTTCTGGTACTTTATTCTTTTGTTTGGATTTACTTAAAACCGCACACACCTCGAAACATCGGAGCAACGCCGGGTACCCCTGCTAGTTATTAAATATAATTATAATATAATTAACCATAATTATAATATAATATTATTAAATATAGTTATTATATAATATTATTAAATATTGTTATAATATAATATTTTTAAATATAATTATAATATTATATTATTAATATAGTTATAATATAATACTTTTAAATATAATTATGATATAATTTTATTTAATATAATTATGATATAATTTTATTTAATATAATTATGATATAATATTATTAAATATAATTTTAATATAATATTATTAAATATAATTATAATATAATATTATTAAATATAATTATAACATAATATTATTAAATATAATTATAATATAATATTATTAAATATAATTATGATATAATATTATTTTATATAATTATAATATGATGTTATTAAATAGAATTATTATATAATATTATTAAATATAATTACAATATAATATTATTAAATATAATTATATAATATTATTTAATATAGTTATAATATAATATTATTTAATATAATTATAATATAATATTATTAAATATAATTATAATATAATATTATTTAATATAATTATGATTAAATATTCAAAGATTTTAACCTAGTTGATTGCTGTTTTATCCATACTATATTGCACTTACATCTTAACCCTCCTTTCATCTAAAATAGTTTGGGCACAACTCGTAGTTCAGTTCTTAATACCTACTCATACTGTAACATTATCCTAGACCTAAGATAACATAAATAAAATAATAAAAATCGAAAGACTCAAACCACATTATCTCCTTCCTAACAAACCTTCTTACAATCGTAGTTGTTTACACTGCATGAGCTCCACTCACCCCCTTTATCCAGTAACAAGTAGCAATGTCCCTAAATCACTTTGAGGAGTGTAACTAATCAGCAGAAATATAACCTCTACAAACTAACCCAGTAACACTAACTAACCACGCGGTGTCGCAGAAATACCTGGATTAGAACCTAGGCGTGGAGTAAACCCTCTCAGTGCTGACGGACCCAATAGATCTTCTCAGATCATCCGTCTAGGAGAAGGAAAACTCTGAAACTAAACCAAAGGGGAGAGAGGCCTCTTCAGTCTTGGATGATAACCTTCCTAGAGCGGGTGACTCAAACAAATTACCGGTTTGAAAACCTAAACTGCTTAAGGAGTATATAGGCTCTGTCTATCTCCCGGCTTCCATACTCCTTTGCCTATTAGTCAGGCGCAGAGACACTATCTCAGTGATTTGACAGAAACACCCAGCGGTAGATCTTGTTTCTTGGCTAGGGCAACGAACGCCGTTTTCCTCATTCCCGGCACACCCCACCCCTAAAACTGGACATTTGGGAGTGCTTGAGTACAATATGTGCTGGGCACTTGAGAATGCTTGCGTACCATATATGCCTGAGCAATTAGATTGGGTTGACTTTCTTCTAATGGGTTGAGGGTACCGGATTGATAGTTCCTGGCTGCTGTTCCCGACTGGTAGTACAGGCGCCCTAACTCTTTGGTAGCGCTTAGAGCGGCTGCTCCATCAACAGTTGAATAATATTGGGTTGTTTGTAGTGCCATGTCGCGCATAGAAAGGGACCCTGCACTCAACTCCGGTGGGCTTTCCTGAGGCCACAATCCTAATTGGAGAAAGATCAGCTGATGGTCTACTTATGATGCATGTCTGATGCTCTGCATAACCTCCTGTTTAGCCCCCCTTACCTAAACCGAAACTCTTTAAAAAATATGACCACAGTACAATCTAAAAATAAGCTTAAACCAGGCTTAGGGACAAACAAATTCAACTTGCCCCTTCCCTTGAGGCTTGCATTCACAAATATCCGTGGGCTTAGAACTAATTTAGCTGATGTTGAAGCATTTCTCCTAACAAATACCACAGATCTCTTAGCACTAAGTGAGACTAACCTACATTCCTCCATCCCCTCTAAATACTTTAACATGCCTGGATATCTCCCACTCTGCCGTAAGGACTCTGACAGACACATGCACGGACTTGGAATTTACATTCGTAATACCCTTCTCCTGACTAGAGAAACAAACCTAGAATCGGATGATCAAGCCTTTATGTGCTTTAGACTAAACATGCAACATACCATTAGCTACTTTTATTTTCTCTACTGTTCTCCCTCGACCCAGGACTGCACCATAATAAACAAAGTCTCTGACAGCACAGACACGGCACTCTCCCTCGACACTAGAGCACAAGTACATGTATTTGGTGACTTTAATGTCCACCATAAAAGCTGGCTTGGATTCTCTACTTACACAGATGCAGCGGGCAGCACAACTCATAGCTTCACTATATCTCACTCCCTATCACAAATTGTTACGTTTCCAACCCGTTTCCCTGACCAGGAAGAACAACACGCATCACTTCTAGATCTGTTTTTGACCACATTTCCCGATGATTGCATAACGAAGGCCGACTCGGGTCCACACGGGAACGCTGATCATGCAGTGATAATGGTTGAAATCGCTCTAAACTCTAGAGCTCAAACTGAAGAGCCAGTGCTGAAAACAACGAGATATTATAAAAAGGCTGACTGAGAAGCCATCAGGGAACTAATCAGAGATGCCCCATGGGGAAATATTTTTTCTCTCCCTGCTGAACAGTGTGCAAACGAGACCACTGACTGGTTCAAAACTGCAATCGAAGCGCATGTCCCCATGCGGAAATTTTATAGTAAGTCCCACTCTCCCCAATGGTTTACTTCGACTTGCGCAACTGCTATTGCTCAAAAGCAGCCTGCATACCGCAGATTTAACCGACATAAGTCCAGTTCAAACAGACTGAAGTATATAAAAGCTAGAATTAACGTTAAGAAAGAAATAGCGACAGCTAAGAGAGAATTTACGGAAACCACTAAAAAGCGCATCGAAGCACAAAAACTAGGAACTCGAGACTTCTGGAAAATCTACAACAGTGTAGTAAACAATAGGCAATCAACAATTCCCCTACTAACCAACAATCACTAGGTTGTCTCCTCAGCAACCGAGAAGGCTAACATGCTTGCCAGTCGGTTTGCCTCAAACTCCATACTGGACCCTTCCAACCACCCCCTACCTGACTTTCCTATGCGGACAGACGCCACGCTAGACGATCTGAAAATTACCCCTGCTCAGGTGCATGCTATCATAAAAAACCTTGACACTTAAAAAGCATGTGGACCCGATCTCATTCCAGCTGTGCTATTAAAAAAATGCTCAGCCGAAGTAGCTCCAGTTCTCTCCAAACTCTACAACAAATGCCTTAATGAAGCTTGCTTTCCGGGCTGTTGGAAAACTGCTTTTGTTGTACCAGTATTCAAGAATTCTGGCGAAAGGACTGACCCATCAAATTATCGCCCCATTAGCCTCCTCCCACTTTTTGCCAAAATATTTGAGACCTTAATTAACCATGCTCTAGTCCATCGCTTTACAGATGCTAAACTTCTGACTGACCAACAATAGAGATTTAGACAAGCCCGTTCCACAGCAGACATCCTTACTGTAATCTACTGTAATACACTTCACAGCAGACATCCTTACTGTAATCTACTGTAATACACTTCACTGGACAAAGCGGGGGAGGGCAGAGCGGTAGCTCTAGATATATCTAAGGCTTTTTACAGGGTATGGCATGAGGGTCTCCTCAGGAAAATTAGATCATACGGTATCACTGATAGAATACTTAACATAATTAAATCCTTTTTAGTTAAGAGAAAAATCCAGGTTGTCCTCGACGGTCGTACGTCTAAACAATATGATATAAATGCGGGAGTGCCTAAGGGGTCTATCCTTGGACCTCTATTGTTCCTGATATTCATAAATGACCTCCCCGACAAAATTGCCTCTGAGATGGGTATATATGCTGATGACACTACACTCTATAACAGGCAAGGCAGGAAGACGAATGAACACATTTCTAAAGAAATGGCAGACACACTAGAGGAAGACCTCCAATCTGTAGTGGAATTGGGACAAAAATGGTTGATCACGTTCAATGCCGCAAAAACTAAACTACTTCCATTCAATAATTACAAGAAATCCTCTCTACCACCTATAGCAATGGCCAACGACTCTTTATCTGAGAGTACATCTTTCAAACTCCTTGGCCTAACGTTCACAGGAAACATGAGTTGGAACAATTACATTGAAGGCGTTGCCATGGCCGCTGCAAGAAAGGTGGGCTCTCTCTACCGTGCTAGACAACTACTAACACCCGAAAGTATCATGCACCTCTATAAGGCTACCATTCGCCCATGTATGGAGTATTGCTGTCACATTTGGGCTGGTGCATCTGCTACTAGTCTCTCGCTCCTTGACAAGGTTCAAAGAGAGTCGCAAACCTGATAGACCCTGAACTGGCATCTAAGCTTCAGCCTCTGTCCCATCGACGAAATGTTGCATCCCTCTGCCTTTTCTACAAGTATTTTAGTGGTGAATGCTCTGACGAACTGCAAGCACTTGTGCCCCCACGACGTTAGTACCCTCGACAAACCCGACAGGCTGCTAAATCCCACCCCACACTGTAGAGATCCCTAGATGTAAAAGATCTTTCTACTCCAATAGTTTCTTCCCCAGAACCGCTAGACTTTGGAATTCCATTCCAGGTCCCTGCTTCCCCAACAGTACTGATGTGCAGAAGTTCAAGTGAAACGTGAACCGACATCTTGCTGCCCAAATCCCTTCATAGTACCCCAGTAGTTGTTGCCCCTGATAGTAGCCCCCTACACCAAAGTGGCAATGTGCCTTGTTTGGGGGGAAAATGTAATAAAAAAAAATTAATATGTATTGAATTATGTATCTAACGATAAGTAAATGAAACGGCTCCTTTAGTTATCGCAGGCAATGTTTACCCACTGTAGAGGTGCCTGCGCATGACATTTTTGTGGCAAGATGTGCGCAATCTCCAACAACACCCCTCCTGAGTTGACATTTCTTAAATACCATTTTTTTTACACAGGAATCACCACTTATCAAGACCCGGAGGTCAATCGAGGATAATAGTTAATAGGTATACATTAGTTAATGTCATTATAGCGTAGTAAACATAAGTAGTGGGAATTTTGTAAATTGGATTACTTCGGGGGGAAGGTCCATCAAGAACTTGTTTACATTGGACTTGAAGACAATCAGATTCTAGTCAGCTGGAAAGCAGGCAAATCGAAAGAGAGTTTCACAAGCGTGCAGTTCTAAGAAAGGAGCTTTGTTCATGGAATCTGCATTTAGGTTTAGGCACAGATAAGGAGTGTGGGAAATTATTGATAGTGGTTTTGGATAGACGAGTGTTTTTCGTGACAGTTTGGCGAGGGGAGACCACAGATTGAAGCTGAGCTGAGCACTGACCATGAAAATAACGATAAAGCAGAGACAAGCAGGAACTCTGTCTTCTGTAGGAAAGAGGTTGCAGGGAAGAGAAAAGAGTATATATATATATATATATATATATATATATATATATATATATATATATATATATATATATGCTCAGGACGACTGGAAACAAATGCCGAGATAAGCGGAGAGCACCTGCAGCATCTACAATTCCCAAATAGTCATCCATCTGGTACTTACCTGCTTAACCTTAGTGATCTTACGAGAACCGGTATATCAACGCGATTATTTCGTATATTATATCTAACGGTAAATATCGGATATTCTAGATGTAACGATATTAGCAACGGGCGTGTTAGGGTACCTTCCCTGAATATGAGACTGCCATTTTGTATGTTGTATTCAATTCATTGCAAATGTGTGAAATAAGCAAATAAGCATAAAAAGGAAGATGAATCAGTTAAGAAACAGCAGGATTCATATATTTATGTGAGGCCGTATGAGTCGCTTTGGGAGGATGTTGAAGAAAAAAGTAGAATTTTATAGAAAGCTAAACATGCGATGAAAAAAAAATAATAGTATCATCAAAGAAAATTGTTTATCAGAATAATATTTATGAAGGAAATCTTTCAAGATTGAAGTTCAGTGATTTAGTTTAATATTTACAGGTGGAACGATGAAATTGTCACTCCTAGAAATAGCGACACGATTCCATTTCCATTTGATGAAAATCGGATTTCCTTTTTTTTTGCTGCAGACCATCTACTATTTTGCCAATTGTATACAAATCCCAAGAGCGATATGTCTGAAAGTGATACCATGTCTAAAAGTGATACTATGTCTGAAAGTGATACCATGTCTAAAAGTGATACTATGTCTGAAAGTGATACCATGTCTAAAAGTGATATCATGTTCAATGAGCGAGATCGGAGATGCACTCTTGTACAATTCATGCTCTCTACCGATCTAAGCTATGACAACAGAACCATTGCGTGCACTCTCAAAATGCAAATCCGGACGGTTGAACGTTTGAGGGCACAGCTCAACGCATTGGACGACCCATGGTCTTTGGTGTGGTTTCAAGTGAGGGCAAACTCATGCCATCACACAGCTTCGAAGTCCGCTTGAAAGTCAGCACCAAAGTGGACCTGGATGTGCTGAAGAGTGTGGTGATCACCTGGTGCAACCGGGTGGCCGTTGGCAGCCCTGGGTGTGGCAGCAGCATAAGGTGCAAGTCAAAAGAGACGCGGGCGTGGCTTCAGAAGGAGTACTACAACTTTATACATTTTTCTCCAAATACCCCCCCCCCCCCTCCTCCTCACCTGATCAGAACTCGTTGGACTGCTTCGTTTGGCCATAAGTCGAGACCATCACCAACATGACCTCTCACAACACCAAAGCCAGCCTGATCTCCGCCATTCGCCGAGTATTGGTCTAGCTTCCGTTGACGCCTATGGAAAAGAGATGCTCGTTGTTCCGGACTCTTATCGAGGCAGTAATTGAGGCTATCCAACATTGAATAGATGTCAACTCTTCTACATACGTTACCTGAATTTATTTTATCAATAAAAGTTTTATAATAAAGTTGTAGTGTTGTTTTCTTAAGTATTGTATCGTTCTGTCTTGTATAAAATTATGTATTTCGAATCAAAAGTAAATTTCCAATTTAATGGATTCCCTTTAAAGTATTCCTCACATTGAATTCATCTGTAAATAGTTCAAACGTTTGGTTCTGATCAAGTGCTTCACATGAAATACATTCGATGTAGAGATGCATTTATACTAATAGAATGATAACGTTTTCATCCTAAAGAAAACACTACTACGGTGAGGCATCTATACTAATTATGCTAACTTAATTGTTGCGTTATTATTATAATAAAAAACTGTAACTTGGTTAAAAAATATGAGCTAAACTGAACTTGAGTAATAATGAGTTAAGACTTAAACTTCGGTTCATGAAACGGCAAACAAAATTATCATTAAGTAAAAAATAATAATTAACTACTATTACTATTATTAATAATAAACTACTATTACGTCCTTGACAATTAAAGTAGTAATAGTATATAATAAGCAAGTAAAAAATAAGTTAATAAGAATGTTATATAAGTACTACAATAACGAAATGCCGTATATATATATATATATATATATATATATATATATATATATATAGTACAAAACATGTTGAAATTAAAAGACTTACTTTTTTTTCTTTTTTGTAACTTTTGTCTATTTAATCTTGGAGTTCTTTATTACAGTCGTTTCGTTAATGGAATGGCAGTTTTATGATTTTATGTGTTCATAACAATTTCATGATTTCCACCAGATATTGTTTTCATTCGAATGTTACCAACAAAAAGCTGATTTTGTACATATAAAATAGATACATTGAGCTTCACTCGAAATTAACGGTGATGCAATTTTTAAACGAAAAAGGTATACATTGAAATTTACAATATTTAAAAAAAAAAACATTTATATACACACACATATATATATATATATATATATATATAGAGAGAGAGAGAGAGAGAGAGATGTATATATATGTGTGTGTGTGCATATATATATATATCTATAATATAACGTTAAACATCTGTGTGTGTGGTGTGTGTGTTTGTGTCTCTGGTCACGAATAGGCTCCTATATGATTGACTATTTAAAAAAACTGATTACATATAATGATAGAAGATGTATCGAGGATCAGGAATGGGTATGTTTGATCTGGCAGAACAGTGGTTCATAAAAATTGTGGGGTCTGCGTTCGCGTCTGGCCCCCAAAGTATAGAAATAAAAAATGAAAAATAAAAAACGTTTACAAGGGTTTTTGATATAATTGTACATAAGAATACTTTGATAAGTATGTTCCAACTTAAATAGGGATGGTATAATAAAATTGTGTCGCCTGCGTTCGCGCCTGTACTCCATGGAAATATGGCACAAACTTTAACAAAGACTTTTCATATCTATTTGCGTAAGTATACTTTCATAATTACGTTTCAGTTTGAAGAAATGTGGTATAATAAAATTATTGAGTGTTCGTTCGCGCCTGACCTCCATAGAATGTAAATATGTCACAAAGTTTAATAAGGTTTTTTAAAAGGGTTGAGGGTCCACAATAACACATTAACTTTAATCTTAATTCACGTTAGCTTTTATTTATTTTTTGGAGTTGAATCATATTGTGTCGAATAAATTCACCTCATAAATTCACGTTCTTATTAAAGTGAAAGACAAAAAAAAGTCGGAAGTTTAGACAATTCTCGACACGAATTTGGCATACCTCTGTTTTTTCCTTCTCCACTTACACGTGGCACTCTTTCGAAAATAGATTAATAGATAAATAATAAAAAATAAGAACGTTAATTGTTATCATGTCAAAAGAAGAAAAAAATCCTGCTTACGTGATTACGTGTCTTTTTAAAAACATTTTATTTTTATTTTTATTTATATATCTGTTCAAGCTTTTTTTGTCAGTGTACTAGAAGGAATACAGTTGATTACAATCCGTTATGCGTGTTCCTTACAATAGTACAACCCTGAATCCGACGACGCAATACTACACCGTTCAATACTGTAAAACTGAAACGAAGCTGTTCTGCTTGAAAAGGGCGCCATTTTCTTCTTATTGATATTTATATAGATTCTTTGCTTTAAAAACTAAAGTAATTACGTGTTTACTTTTTTAATATCCCATTTTGCTGTTTCGGATTATTTTACTAAAGTAAGTAAAGCTTCATTATTTTTCAAAACTGTTTTAGTTCTTTCTTTTCGATATTTCGTCGATATTATTTAGTAAGAGTGTTTAGCAGAAAAACCAACAAACGACTACCCGAAAAAATAAATATACAAGAAATAAATGTTACCATAGTCAATAAAAGTTCAGTTCATGTTTTGTTTTGTTTTGAAATAGTTTTTAATGTTCTTTACTTTAAATAATTCCAGCGAACTGAAATTAAAACGAAATCTGAGGCGATAACTACTTAAATTAATTTTATATAAACTATACATACCATAATCGAATATTCCTCAAGCACAAAATAACGGAAAACATTAAAATATGTTTATAAATATTCCTTACGTTGACGGAACTCTCTTAAATTGTTAACACAGAATACTCAGGTACCCCTCCTTCAAATTGAAAACGGGGTTCTCCATTTCAAAGTCGCTGTCATTTTGATTGTTGTAAACCGGTTCGTGAATTAAAAAAAAAAAACAACTTTTTACAAACAACTTAAAAATACAAACCAATGAACTTTCCTATAATAAAAGTAACTTTTATTGCCTATGGTAACATTTATTTCTTGTATATTTATATTATTATATATATAACATTTTCTCTTTGTAAGGAAACATCATTTTGTTGGTCACTCTTGGCTACGAATGGAAACAAGTTGATATAAAAATATATTTTCGCGAAAATTATCTTTACGTTCATCATATTTTGCTAAGGGTAAAATTTTTGAGTATCAAAATCTATCTCTTTACCACCCCCTCCTTTTCATAATAACCTATCATACTTTCATCAATCACAGTCCATTTTCTGTAGGCTGTTTTTGAACCCAGTCAACGACGCATACTTCTGCTAGTATATATATATATATACAGTTGTGCCCGATATTATTCATACCCCCCCTTGAAAATTGAGTTTATTAGGTGTAACTTTGTTAGAATTTATTGTTTACGTCCATATTGATACATATTCTTAATAAACCTCTTCTGATCATTTTCGTCATTTTAAAATCTCGGGATACTTGTAATAAAAGAAATATACAGCTATTTATAAAATCTGCAATGTTCAAAAATAATCATACTCCCTTATTTTTTCAGTATTAATCGAGTTTCTGACTGTTTGTTTCCTGTTTGATTCTTATTTTGAATGCTTTTATACAACCTTTGATTAATTTCATTTCGTTTTTTGCATTTTTCAGAAATTAAAATGATATCAACTGAAAACCAATAAAAGAATAAAAACTATTAGAATGGGGAAGAAAAAAGAGCTTAGTAATGATCTTAGGACTAAAATTGCGAATTCACATAAGGATGGTTTAGGTTAAAAGTCAATTTCCAAGAAATTTGAGGTCCCTACAGCAACAGTACAGAGCATCATCAAAAAATTCCAGAGCCACCACACAACAAACAACTTGATTGGTAGAGGAAGGAAAAGGAAACTGTCTGCTAGAGCCACCAGGAATATTGTAAGAAGTGTTAATGCAAATCCAACCACCACTACTAAGGACATTTTAGAAAATCTGGAGTCTTCTGGCATAAAAATATCAGGGCAAACATTGCAAAGGACTCTGCATGAAAATGGTCTGAAAGGAAGAAGACCAAGAAGGACTCTATTGCACACCGGAAAACACCTTGCAGCACGTCTAAAGTTTACTAGGAACCATGTGAATTCTCCAGAGTCCGTTTTCTCAAGTATTTTGTGGACTCACGAAACAAAAATTGAATTGTTTGGCCATATGGATGCTTCTTACGTTTGGAGGAAGAAAGGAGAAGCTTACAACCCAAAGAACACCATACCCACGGTGAAACATGGTGGTGGTAGCCTAATGTTTTGGGGCTCCTTTTCGGCTAGTGGTCCAGGTAGTTTGGTCAAGATAGATGGAACCATGAAGAAGGAGCAATATTTGGAGATACTCCAGAAAAACATTAGACAGGATGCGGAGAAGCTCCATTTAGGACCAAACTGGGTCCTTCAACAGGATAATGATCCAAAACATACTGCCAAAATAGTCAAGAAATGGTTTGAGGATAATCAAATTAATGTTTTGGAATGGCCTAGCCAGAGTCCCGACCTGAACCCTATCGAAAACCTCTGGCACATATTGAAAACTGAGGTTAAAAAGCGGAAACCTAGAAATTTGAGGGATTTGGAGAACTACTGCATTGAAGAATGGTCAAAAATCAGTGTTGATGCTTGTAAACACCTTGTTGATAAATATCCAAAACGGTTACAGGCAGTTATTAAGAATAAAGGGCATGCTATTGACTATTAGTAAGAGAGGTATGAATAATTTTGAACTAGTGCCATTATTGTTTTTCTTTGTATAATGTTTCAAACTTGCATAATTTATTTATTTGTTGAGTTTAAATTAAATGCTTATGCTTGATTTATTGTTTGAAATCCCTTTAATATTGTCTACCTTCTGGTTTGAGCAATAATCTTATAGAAATCTCAAAGATCCGAGGGGTATGAATAATATCGGGCACAAGTGTATATATATATATATATAAATGAAAATTTACGGCAGATTTATTATTCGGCAAAGAATACAAAAACTTAATACTTGTTCCTTAATCCGTAGATATCAATAAATAGTTCATCTCATCAGAAGAAATGTTTATATATATATATATATATATATATATATATATATATATATATATATATATATATATATATATATATATATATATATATATCTTGACAACAAGTAATTTCTAAGCACGTTCTTTTTTCCGATTTTCTTGGATACCTTATACAATCGCTGAACGGTCTTTTTTATTTTGGCAACATGCTGTATATTATGGCGCCCAGTAGTTGTTGTTCGGCTATCTTCTCCTCAAGCGCTTTCAATCGGTATATCCAATCGGCGTCAGGAGAGATTGTGGCTAACGTTATTTATTTTTCGAGGCTTGGTGTATTATAATTCTGTTTTTTTTTGGTTTTTATTGGTTGTAAAGATGGTTATAAAGATGGGTGCGGGATTCGTAGGGGCGAATTATTTTTAATTTCAATTTTAATTTTCTTATATTTTATTTTATTTATTTAGTTTATTTATTGTTAGTTATTGAATACAGTTAGTATGTTTGTCCCGATATTGTCTCTTAAATAGTAGGTTAGTCGTCGGGAGAGTGTTATTGTAGTGTGGCCTAAGTATACGTTCTATGAGGTTTTAGAGTGGTCTCGGAGACATTCTTCGAAGGGACAAATAAATTCATGCACCACATTAGTTTGGTTTAGTGTGGTGTTAGTATTATTATTATTGTTTTTAATTATTAGATGGGGGTTTAAGTTTAGTATAATATATCGTTTTGTTCTGGTCGGTGGGTCTGGTGTATCTTTTAATCAGGTTTGTTGCTTTTTTTTCATCTGTTTTGTTGATAATGTGTAGTTGGCTTTTTATAGTATAGTTTGGGGGGTGTTGTTTTTGTTAGGGTTAAGGTTTATGTTTTTATTGTGGATTGAGTTTAAATAGAATTTTACGTACTTATCGACAATTTTATTGGGAAATTATAGTTTATTAGGATGTGTTTTATATTTGTTAGTTCCTTGTAAAATATTTGTCGGGTTGATGCTATATTGTATGAGCGGTAAATCAATTGTTTTATAAGGACAGTTTTATATTTTTCCGGGCATTCGTTATGGTAATTTAAGAGAATTGCGTTATTATTGGTAGTTTTTTTGTATGTTGAGGTAGTGTGTTTAATGGCGTTGCTTCAATCTATTAATACGCTGAGAAATGGTATTTTGTTATTTATGTTTGGTTCGTGTGTAAATTTGAGGACGGAGTGTGTTTCAAAGTTTAGTTGGAGTTTTTTTAATCTCTTGAACGCATTCTGCTGTGATGAATATGTCTGTGATATAGCGGGTATAGATAGTGGGTTTATATTTTTGGTTTGTGACGATTTCATTTTCGAGGTAGGTCATGTAGTATTCTGCGAATGTAGTGCCTAGAGGTGATCCCATTGAGACGCCATCTATTTGGATGTATGTTTTCCCATTGGTATCAGTTAAATAATATATATATATATATATATATATGTATGTATAATGCATTTTAGTAGTAATTTTTCTAGGGTTTGGAGTTTTATGGCTGGAGGGGGTATTATGTTGTGGTTGTATACTTATATTAAGGATTATTTTAATTGTGTCTTTATAGGGACGTAAGTGAAGAGGGTTTCAGCGTCGAGGGATGCAGTTATGCATTTATGAGGGAAAGTTAGGTTGGATAATGTTATTGATTGTTTTGGCGATGTGATATACTGGAGTGGGGATTTGGGTGATTATGGGTCTTAGAAGGTAACCGGATTTGTGAATTTTAATTTTCCCATATATGTAGTCGGGTTTATAGTCTCCTATTACTTTATTAAGTTTTATTGTTCCGATTCAGCGTTGTTTGCTGTTATAATATAGTTAATTTGTTTTTTAATTGCTATGTAGGATTTTTTGTTAGTTGCTTAAGCAATTACTTAACTTTGGTCCCCAACTGCCACCTCTCTAAGAATTACGACCAAAACGTTAAACTATGCGAAATAGAAATTCTCTACCCATAAATCCAAGACTTACAAAATCAAAATAAATATCTCCACACACCCAAACCCCAAAGATTTCTAAAAAGCCGAAGGATATAAAAATCGATACAAACGCGGACAACTTCCAACCATAAAGCTAAAAGAAGCAGCCAAAGAACTCTACAACAATACAGACATCACTATAAGAATGACCGACAAATCCAATATGTACAATCTTAAATGAAACCGACTACAACAGGAAAATACAGAACATCCTCCGCGAGAAAACAAAATTAAACCACGTGTTCAATTAGACGTGTTTCCATATCTCTCTCTCTCTCTCTCTCTCTCTCTCTCTCTCTCTCTCTCTCTCTCTCTCTCTCTATATATATATATATATATATATATATATATAAGTATATATATATAAATATAAATATATATATATATATATATATATATATATATATATATATATATATATATATATATATATAGACAAATATTATTGAATAGCACGGAATTATTCTGTTTTACAATTTTCCTTTTTATCTTCTCCAATCTCCGAATAGTCCCTTTTGTGTTTTTCTCGAAATTATATATGTTGTATATTTCCTAGTCACGTGGTAACTTGTTACAAGTTAAGTGGGCGAATTTTTTTTTATGCATATATTAAACAGATTTATATATACATATATACAATGTATATATGTATATATAAATCTGTTTAATATATGCACAAAAAAAAAAATTCGCCCACTTAACTTGTTACAAATTACCACGTGACTAGGAAATATATATATATATATATATATATATATATATATATATATATATATATAAAAGTAAATTAAAAAAAACAATCCCTACATTTATTTCTACAATATGCCTGTAACGTAATGTACTTGCAATAACCCTTATCACTGAGTGGCTTCCGGGCCTTGATAAGTGGTGATCACTGTGTAAAAAAAAAAAAGTACTTCTGTCGAAAGCGCTCGCGATTATGGATCCAACATATACAATTTCGAGAAAAACACAAAAATGACTATTCGGAGATTGGAGAAGATAAAAAGGAAAATTGTAAAACAGAATAATTCCGTGCTATTCAATAATATTTGTCTAAATGAGAAAATGCTGCCTAAAAATATATATATATATATATATATATATATATATATACATACATATATATATATATATATATATATAAATGGTTAGATCACTACAGAAGGGAAATAATTCTGTTCAAGTTTAACAAAATTATTATTAGACTCTTTTATTAAACAAGAAGGAATGATAACATTTCACACACACACATGGCGATATTAAATACTTATAAATGAACAATTTTCAGCCAAACACGTAACAATATTAGTTATGAATAAAACATTATAGTATGTTTTAACAATACCTAACATTAATGACAACTCATATTTCAGAAATTAATTTAGCGAATATACAACTCTCTGCAAAACCATGAGAAACCTCGATCGAGTGATTGTGCACACTTTTCTCTGTCTCCCTTCGAAAATATGTGAAATTTACACCACACTATTGTCCTGGTGCAATAAACTATATTGGTAAATAAACATTTTATAATAGAAAATTATTGAAATTCTTAAATACTCTTAATATTTTTTTATTTCTTTGCATCGTGTTACGTAGTGATGTTTTACAAGTTTGCACTGTAATAATCTTCAAATAAAACTCCTTTCAAATAAAAGAATTTCGGGCGAGGCCAGTTATGTTCAACTAGTTTCTAATATAATTTGGTTCGTCATTTCTAATACAATTAATTTCGTGCGCACGTGCATTCAATTTTTGGCGCGTTTATACATTAATTCTGTATACACACCATTCCATAGTAGCTAGCAATAACATATACTGGCCCAACAGGTCAAGGGTACTCTAGGACACACACACACACACACACACACACACACACACACATATATATATATACATATATATATCTATAACTACTTCATTTACTCACATAAAATTAATATACGAAAGTATAGATTTATGCGTAAACTTTAAGTATTTACTTCAAAAGTGCTCAATACGTAGGTAGAGCTAGTTAGTATATAAAAACCCCACTAACCTAGTTCTAAAACAGATCCTTTGTTCGATAAAATGCATGCCCATTGGCTGATAGGAAGGGGCGTGGTGGATACTAGAAAGCTGATTGGCTAACTAAAATCCTCAACAGAAGAGGACCATATAAAAACGAGAAACAACCACAGAATTCGCGCATAAGCCTGACGAATCCTAGGGTGGATGAAACGCCGAATATTCAGTGTAGCTTAATCGCCATACATATTTCATCGGAGGAAAGACGAAAAATTTAATCCGAGGTTCCCAGTTTCAACGCTGCACGGTGGTGGTGGTTCAGTTTTGATGTGCGTCATTATTAGTACTAATGGCCCAGGACCTTGAGTTCGCTTGCAAGGTCGAATTAATTCAACCAAGTACATTAATATGTTGACTGAGCATTTTCTACCTTACTTTTGTCGGAATTTGGATGAGAATCCCATTTTCATGCAGGATAATGCTTCCATTCACACTGCTGGCGATGTCAAGCGGTTCCTGGAAGAACATGATATTTCGTGTTTGGATTGGCCTGCACAATCTCCAGACCTCAATCCTCTCAAAACGTATGGCATTACAGTAAGGAACAGCTACGCAATAATAAAAGTTCAAATTTGGAACTACTTTGGACAAAAATTAAAGAAAAGTCGGATGCCTTTTTCCTGGAGTATTGCTGCAGTCTAATTCAAAGAATTCCCAAAGGATTGCATGCTATAAATTTGCAGAAGAGTTATGCTACTAAATATTAACTATCTCATTCTGTTCCTATTGTATCTATTGCATTAGTATACTAAAGTTACATTTAAATAACAATTTTCCATTGTGCGGAGTTTCTTTTTGCCTCCTCAATTTGAAGTTTTTTTTTTAAATTGACGTGAATACTAGAATATTTCACGTAAAAGTCAAACATGAACAGGTAAAATTATAGAAGAATAAAAGGCCAATCAAATAAGGTATAGTTTGTTTAAACAGTTACATAAAATTTAGCTTAAATCTGCAGTTTTTGAAAAACATTACGAGTGCGGACTTTCTTTTTGCCGCCTGTATATATATATATATATATATATATATATATATATATATATATATATATGTATGTGTGTGTGTACACACTCTTGCATGTATATATCTTTCTATATATATCTTTATATCTATAAAAGTGAGAGTGTGTATGCGAGGAAAACTCTCAACCTATATACTCAACGAATTTGTGATCTACAAACGTGAAATTTTATATATAAAAATATGGTACATTTTATATATATATATATATATATATATATATATATAATGAAACAAAAATTATTCGGTTCTCATTCGGAAATACGTGCTGCTACGCGGTCAAAAATGAAAAATATTATTTCTCGGGGTCATCTGATTTGTATCTATTTGTTAACTGTTTGAGGACTGTGCATGCCCGAATCGTTCACATGCCAGCTTCTTTATGTTAAGTATAAGTAGGTTTGAAAACACTTTTTAAACTGCCCAATGGTTATTGTAATTTACTTACTGTCATTATAATTTGGTTTCAATCTTAGCTCGAGTATTTTTTAGTTACAAGAAGTGAACTGTTTAGGAAGAAAACAATAATTGCGTTCATATTTCTCATTTTTTGGTACTTCATTTTTTAAAAGGAATTTACCGTTTCGTTTAATACGGGGCAACGTCAGGTATATCTGCTAGTGTACACACACACAAACACACACACCCACACATATATATATATGTATATATATACATAATCATTCACATACAGATCTGTTTCGCTGTTCCACAGCTCCTCAGTGCGGTTAGACGAGTTACTACCGCAAGCCAGAACCGAAACCCGATCACCCAAACGATAGTAGGAGCTTCTAACCATCGCTCATCTATACGGCTGATGCGATTCGGGCATTGAATTAACAATGTTTTGACATTATCCCAAGGACCTAAGCTCAATTTGTTTACACAAAGAGCATCGCTTCGTACGCTAATGGTAATTTGTATATCACTTCCCAAATGCTCAACCTAAGATAGAGAGCAATATATATATATATATATATATATATATATATATATATATATATATATATATATATATATATAAATAAATATATTTAATAAACCGAGAAAGATACAGAGATTCATGCAACATTGTATTTTTCCTTTTCTAGACTCTATGCCACATGGACATATTTTCCACAACTACATGATCTTGAAACGATGCCAGTAAAACAAACTTTATATTGAATTAAAATTGTCATGTCATTTTGTTAAATAATTATTTTTCTTTGCATAAAACATGCCTAATTCAATTAACACAGACAGGCAATAAAGGACAGCCAAAATAAAGTCATAATCATAAAACATTTAAATAAAATAGTCTGAACTTATATTTCGGATAAATATATTTCTTAGAATCTGCGTTATATCTGAAAAAAAAAAGTGAAACTATCAAATACAAACATGAATATAAAAATAATATTTTACATGTTCATTATATTCGATTAAATCTATGTGTTCGACGCATAAAAAAGTATATCAAACGTTGAAATTGTCTTAATTCGTGGAATAATGTATCAGCTTTTTATTTTTGAAATATAAATAATTTTTTTGGAATCCGAATTAAAATTTATACAAATTATATTAACCGTTGTATTGTTTCGTAACTTAAATATATTTTATAATTAAATTTTTACTAAGAATGTGTATTTTGTAATATTTGAATTATTTCGAAACATAAAACATTGTTTGTTTTTGAAAATTATTTAGAAATCGTCTGAAAAAGAAAGATCTGATAATGACTATTAATTCAAGTGGTGCCTTGACTGAATTCATTTATGCTTGTCGTTCAAGACCTCTGTTTTTTTAAAGTGTTTGATATATTGTCATAGCTTTCTTTGTAAGTTGTACAAAAAGTAGGCTGCAGTTTCTTTCTGTCTGAGCAGTCTACATATTAGGCGATTGTTCTGACCATTGTTCCCAAAATATTCTTCATCTCAGCACGAAATCAATAACCTTGATTTCTTATTTTATGAGGTACCCGCTTTCAATTACCTTTGTATCTCCTTGTTCGGTGGTAAAGTGATTTATATATACTATAAGTATAAATAAATAAAAAAAAAAATAAAAATGCTAATGCCTAGCATTCCTATCTGACCACTTTGCTAACAGTTTTCCCTCTGATGAGAAGAATAAACATTCTTTGAAACTCCACTAACTAAGAATTACTAAACACAACAGTTTTGAAGTATTCTGCCGAATAATAAAACTAATTGTAAACTTCTATTTTGCAACTTTGTTCTTACTATGATATATATATATATATATATATATATATATATATATATATATATATATATATATATATATATATATATACGAGCAAACAGTAATTAGAACATGTTAAAAAAACACTTTGAAATGAGTTAAAAACATATAAAATAAAAATGACAATTTAATTTACCAAAATGATCCAAGATGGTAAAATTAAAGTATATTATATATATATATATATATATATATATATATATATATATATATATATATATATATGTATATATATAGTAATTTATAAAATATATATGGCGATTAAGCTACACTGAATATTCCGCGTTTCATCCACTCTAGAACGACTCTTCAGGCTTATGGGCATAAGCCTGAAGAGTCCTAGAGTGGATTAAACATAAATATTCAGTGTAGCTTAATCGCCATATATATTTTATAAATTACTAACTAGCTCTACCTACGTATTGAGCACTTTTGAAGTAAATACTTAAAGTTTACACATAAATTTATACTTTCGTATATTAAATTTATGTGAGTAAATCAAGTAGTTATATATATATATATATATATGTATATATATATACATATATATATACATATATATATATATGTATGTATATATATATATGTATATATATACATATATATGTATATATATATGTATATATATATATATATATATATATATATATATATGTATGTACGATTATCTATGCAACTTACAATGGAACGCAGGTAGCGTTTAAGGTTTTGAAAATAGTAATAACCAAGTAACCGATATATTAGCAAATATCTTCAATTGTAGAAAACAAGCGGTAATCTCCAAAAATACCGTTAGGGCTTACAACATGGCCGCCAGAAGAGTCAACAAAAAACTGCGAATGAAATATATAAAACTCGTAATTTCTGTTTTTAAAGTGGGTTGTCAATTTTCTTTATGAAATATACTTCCAAAATAAACTATTACAGTCGTTTAAAACATAATAGAAGTATTATTTTTTATTTTTTAAGAACGTGCGTAGACATTTTGTAAACATTGTTTTTAAAAAATAAAAAATAATACTTCTATTATGTTTTAAACGACTGTAATAGTTTATTTTGGAAGTATATTTCATAAAGAAAATTGACAACCCACTTTAAAAACAGAAATTACGAGTTTTATATATTTTATTCGCAGTTTTTTGTTGACTCTTCTGGCGGCCATGTTGTAAGCCCTAACGGTATTTTTGGAGATTACCAAACAAGCTTAGTTGTAAACATGCATACGTACACGGGAGTGATTACATATAACAATAATCGAGAAATTATTGGCCGAAATGATAGACTATGCAACTAGATATTCAGAATGTTCGTTTCAAAACAAATCAACAAGTCGAAAAAAAACAAAACACAAAAACTCTGAAATAATACCAATTTTCTTTAAAGGTCATGACAAGCCGTAATGTCAATCGGGTTCATTTTAGATGAAAACAGAATGAAGATAATTTTCTCAAAGTTGAACGGATAAGATTAATAAAAAAAACTTTTAAAAACAGAATATTTCACGCACTTATAAATTATTTCACCTGCATTTCTCATCAACGATTCTGAAAGTATTAATACTATCTTATCACACCATTTTTATTTTATTTATATTTTTTTAAAAACATTTTGACATTTCGAATATATTGTACTTATTAATGCCAAAGGTTCTCATACTATAGACTATTGTTATGTATATTAATCACGCACATAAAGTAGGACGATGAAGACTTATGCATAAAAATACAATGGGCTATTTTCATTGTTCGTTTGCGGGTGTTGGGAGGGCCAGTAAGAATACTCGGCGTCTTTTACCGACCCCAAATCGACCCGATTTAGATATCATTTTTGGAACCCAACTGTCCTCGGCTGCCATGCTGATACTGGAATAACGCTAATGCACTCATGTGGCCAAGTGCTGTCTTCCTTTTCATCTAGACATTTTTCTGTGGTGTATTACGACTGTTCTTTTTTCGTTTTCTTTTTTACAGTTGCGAACAAGACACGCCAATGATGTAGAAAAGTGAACATTTTAGCGAATGTTACCAACACTTCTGTCCGTCTGTGTAACTCATCTTTAAGCAAAAAACTAAAGTTTAAGACATAAATACCTAGATATTAGCGATTAAGTTAGCTAGTGAGGATTCTGACAAGGCTCACACCGAGTGCACGATAACCCAGAACTGTAAAAACGAGAATCCTTTCCAGGGTTGAATGAAAGATTGATGACGCAAAGTTAAGGCAAGCGGCAACAAGTGAAACGGTATACAAAAACAGAGTTAAGCGATAACAAATGGCGTTTTTTATGATATATTCTTGATTTAGATTACGGCTGTTTTTTTACGGTTTACTTATAGCTAACTTTTTTATATACTAGGAACACTACCTTAGCTAGTGTGAATTTTGACAAGGATCGCACTTAGTGCGTGATAACCCAGATCTGTAAACTACAATCAATTCCAGGTTTAAATGAAAAGCAATTAGTCTATTCGGCAGTAAACAGTCCGAAAAGTGTTTATATATCGTCAAAAAACAAAACAAAACAACAAAAAAAAAACAACCAAACCAAATCCAAATTTTAGATACACAAGTCCAAATGGGTAATTTATTGATACTGTGACACTCTAAGCAAGTAACCGCTGTCACGGACGTGCGTCGGAAGTGGAGATGCTTCATTGAATTCCTTGGAAATATGCATTCAAAATAATGGTGACTCTGTAGAAAAATAGATCGCTAGTTCTAGCGGTACAACTCCCGTCTTCGTAGCTCTTCAAAATTTTCGAGTTAAAAAACTTGAGGCGTTTCTTAAGGAATGACCTTCGTATATGTGTATATATACAGAGAGATGCAGAGAGATGAAGAAAAGAGAAAGAGAGAGAGACAGAGGAAGAGAGAGAGAGGGAGAGTGTGTGTGTGTGTGTGTGAGAGAGAGAGAGAGAGAGAGAGAGAGAGAGAGAGAGAGAGATAGAGGAGGACAGAGAAAAGGCCCAGAAAATAAATTACAGATATATCCTTTTAAATTCTCTTTAAGTATTTCATGCAGGTGTTTTAGAAATAAATATCGCATAAGCTTATGCAAATCGCACCATTTTCAGCACCAGTTACTCAGTGGAATACATCATGTATTTACTACGAAACCCAGGTTCTTATTAGTTTTATTCTATATTAGCAAAGCATATTAGCGAATTATTTTCACGGTCGGCAGGGGACGTCTTTTCTGGCGAAGAAACACATTTCCCATTTCCCTTTTGTAGACTAATCAACACGACTCAATGATCCATCTTCGACAATAAATCCTAAAGAGACTGGGCCATTGTGTCAGAGGTGGTCTTTTTCGGTTGGACTGTTCATCTCTAAGACGTCAACGATCTCAAACCTTTTCTTAAGAGGGATTAATTTCATGGCTAAATGTTGGAAGCATCCTAACCGGAAAATTCCAACAAGTCTTGTCGGGTAAGTTTTAATCGCTCAGTGTCTTTGTCCGCTGGACCATTCTTCATCTCTAGAAGGTTAATCTTCCCAAGCCCTGTGTTATCGCCTTAGGAAAGAATAAGTTTACAGCTAAGTATTTGAGACAATCAAACTGGGGAATGCCAACAAATGTTATCGAAAGATTTTTGTGCGAACAGGGTGCGCTACTTCTTGTAAACTGGTTTCATTTCTTAAAAGTTCATCCTTTCACGCTTTGTCTTGTCTTTGGAAGGAGTAAGTTTATCGCGAAGTTCCTGAAGCATTCTAATCCGGGAATACCAAGGGGGCTTCTGGGCAATTTTAAGCCACCCAACTGCACTATTTCTTTTAGGCTGGCCTATTCTTTATCTAGGCGGTTAATTCTGCCAAGTATTGTCTTTTCGACTTAATAAGAAGTGTGTATAGTTGACTTTTTTGTTGTAAAACCGGCTACTTCTTGTACGCTGTCCCGTTTTTCTAAATTTTCGGCCTTGTTTCACATCTTCTTCCCCCGCTAGCAGGGAAGTAAATATAGAAGATGCTTCCTTTCAAACCGATGCGAGACGTGCTGAAGAGCAACGCATCTTCTTTCTGTCACGAATAGGAAAAATCACTCTCACATTCCTCGTTACAAGACTTCGGCATATCTAGAGTTCATAATATACTTCGTAGCCTAGTAGAGGATACCCTTTTCTCTTCCCTGCAACCCCGTTCTCACAGAAAAGATGTTTCGAGTCTGTCTCTGCTTTATCTTTATTTTCATGGCAAGTGCTCGGCTGAGCTCCAATCTATGCCTCCCCACCAAACTGTCGCGAGAAACACTCGTTTAGCTGAAAAAATTATCAATAATTTCCCTCACACGTAGATTCCATGAACAAAGTTTCTTTCTTAGAACTGCACGTCTGTGGAGCCGTTTTCTGTTTGCCTGTGTTCCAGCTGACTGCAATATGGTTGTCTTCAAATCCAACGTAAACAAGTTCTTAATGAGCCGATCCACTTAAGTTAACAAATTTACCGAATTTCCATGACTAACGATTACTATATTGTCCAATTGACTACTGTACACCCTTTAACCCTAATCCTCGAGTGCCCTCTGGGCCTTGATAAGTGGGCATGCCTATGTAAAAAAATCTACTACCAAGTATAGATTCACCAAAATGTACTAGTTAATAACTTATAACATTCTCTTTCTCCTACAACTCTTTTCTCTAGATCTTTAGGTCGTAGTTTAAGAAGGTCGGCGATGGCGTTCCACTGCCAGGAACACCTGATAATCAGCGTAGCATTGACAGAACGCGGAAAACAAAGAGAATCCGCTGATCAGAGGATAGCGACATATTGATTTGCGGTGATTTGTTTGGCATTCATCAATATGCCAATTAGACATGTCCTTGTGCTCAGGTAAGTAGATATGGGAAGACTCGTCCTTTGATTCGCGCCGCCATCCCCAATCTCTCGTGTGCAACCGATCAATAATTGTATTTAAGGACTCCTCCTTCCTGACGTGAAGATGAGATTAGAACTCTCGACAAAATGTGTGCCGACAAAAACGCCACCACTATCGAAAGATGTTCGTTGAGTTCGCTTTGTGTTGCTTCTCATAGTTTACAATGGGCTATATATAGTTTGGATGAAAGGGAAACGCGTACAGTACAGAAAATGATAGCGTTGTTAAAATAGATCTTTGTATTTCTCTCTCTCTCTCTCTCTCTCTCTCTCTCTCGCTGCCTCTCTCTTTATATCTCTACTATTATATAAAAGTCAGTTTGTGTTTGTATGTATGTGTGAGTTCCTTCGCAACCGTGCGCAAACAGCGTCAACGATTCCCCGTCGTAGCATACACTCTGTTCCGTCTGCCTGCTTCCCACCGGACTACAACTTGGATGTCTTCAAGTCCAACGTTAACAAATTCCTAATGAACCGCCCCCTTAAGTAAACACTTCATCAAATATCCACACTAACGTAATGTACTTGCAATAACCCTTATCCCTGAGTGGATTTCGGGCCTTGATAAGTAGTGACCACTGTGTAAAAAAAAAACAACTTAATTATGATATTTTAATTCATCCAGATTTCGTATTTATTATTATAGAGCGAGTAATCTACTGATTATTATAATGTACGCAATATATAGTAGTGATTTCAAGAGTAAAAATAAAATATGACTCAGCTATAATCGGAACTCAGCCTTATTCGTTACACATACAGCCGCTTTAGAATATAACATTGTTAAGGATATAAATGTATATTTGCGCATACGTCGAAATAGCAAGTGCAGTCGACTTAGGCGTACAAAGATTCCTTTTATTTTCGATTCTGACTCCTTAGCATCTAATTTTACTGACTACAAAGAAAATAGAATTCCAAATCCCTTATATATATATCAAGTTTCAAGTATGTAGACCGAAAATTGACAGAGGAATCTGCTAGAGAGCGAGACAGACAGACATACAGACAGACATACAGACAGACAGACAAGGTCACTTTTATATAAGTGTGCGTGTATATGTGTGTATATGTGTGCGTGTATTTCTCTCTCTCTCTCTTTCTCTCTCTCTCTCTCTCTCTCTCTCTCTTTCATATACACATATATATAGTTTGTTGAGTCTCCAAAAATGTTGATAAGTATGAATGAATTCAAAAACTAAATTGATTTTTTGCAATAAAACCTCAAAAAAAAAAAAAAAAAAAAAATAAATAAAATCACTCGGGGGCAAAAATATCCGCGTACTGATTTTGGTCATTCGATCGAAATTAATATTTAGCGCAAAAATTTAACTGCCTCCAAGTGATTTAAATAAAAAGGTTTCCTCTTTTTAAAAAAAATTTTGCACAACAATTATTAGATTCAGTAGATTGTAATAAACAGGATCTGATATATTCATTTTATACACATTTACTATTGACTCATTATTACTTCATTTTAAAAAGTTATTTGTTTTATCGGGTTTTCTGTGAAATGCCCGCCTAAATACAGATTCTCTTATCATAATCTGAATGACACACTGATAAATTGAATCCAATCTAATGACTCATTGATGTTTGCTATTTGTCTGTGTAAAGCCGATACTACACTATTACTTTTATTAATTACCCTTAGAGAGTTTATCTATCTATCTATCTATCTATCTATCTATCTATCTACTAGAAGACCACCCGGCGTTGCCCATTTGTAAGATACGCTTAAATATGATTTTTTTTTTTTTTACAAAGGCATCACCACATTATCAAGGCCCAGAGGCCACTCAAGGATAAGGGTTAAAGAGTGTACAGTAGAAATTGGTCAATATAGTAATCATTAGTAATGAAAATTTGGTAAATTTAATAACTTATATGGAACGGCTCATCAAGAACTTATTTACTTTAGACTTGAACACAACCATATTGTAGTCAGCCGGAAAGCAGGAAAACGGAAGACAATTCCACAGGCGTGCAGTTCTAAGAAAGAAGCTTTGTTCATGGAATCTACGTTTAGGTTTAGGCACAGATAAAGAGTGGGGGAAATTATTGATAGTGTTTACAGCTAGACGAGTGTTTCTTGTGAAAGTTTGGCGAGGGGGGACCATAGATTGAAGCTCAGTTGAACACTTTCCATGAAAATAACGATACATCAGAGACAAACTCGCAACATCTCTTCTGTGAGATAGAGGTTGCAAGGAGGAGAAAAGGACATCTCCTACGAGGCTACGAAGTCTATTTTGAACTCTATAAAGGCAGGGCAAGTCCTTTCTAGCAGCTCCTGCCCAGATGTGGCAACAGTATTCCATCCTTGGACGTACCTGGCTCTTATATAGGTAGAGAATAGCATCAGCAGTGAGATATCTACTGGATCGATAGAAAGATCCCACCATTTTTCCAGCGGCCTTGGCAACAAATTTGATATACGTGTTCCATTTAAGATCAGGAGTAATGGTCAAGCCCAGAAGCTTGTCAAAACTTGAGGCCTCCTGAAGACGAGAGCCATTCATTTCAATTGATGACAAATGTGAATTAGAATGTTGATGATGTAAAGAGAGAAGCTTGGTTTTAGATGCATTAAAAGTAACGAGCCACTCCTTTCCCCATTGTACTACGTGCTCAAGATCAGAGGAGAGAGAATTGGAGAGAACTTGGTCGTTTACTGTCTTAGATGTGGTACCATAAATGGTAGTGTCGTCAGCGCATAAATGTCTACAAATGATGTAAGGATATGATTTGGAATATCATTAATGTAGATCAGGAAAAGAGTTGGGCCCAGGATGGATCCCTGTGGGACACCGGCATTAATACTGTGAGCTTCTGATTTTTGCCCCTCAACTACTACTCTTATGAACCTATCAGAAAGAAATGATTTAATAATTGAGAAGACTTTTCCAGCTATACCATAGCTAGCGATCTTATGAAGTAAACCTTTATGCCATACCCTATCAAAGGCTTTAGATATGTCAAGAGCAATTGCCCTAGAAAGATTGCCTCCGTCGAGAGATTTGCTAATCCTATGCGATATAACTGTAAGGACATCTGCTGTAGATCTAGCAGAACGGAAACCATATTGAGTGTCACTAAGAAGGTTATTTTTGTTGAGATGTTTGATTACTTCTGTATTTAACACAGATTCTAGCAACTTACTCATGACGCACAGGAGACTTATTGGCCTGTACTGAGAGGGGGATGAGCGATCACCTGAATTCTTAAATACAGGGCATACTGATGAGATTTTCCAGGGAGATGGGAAACTATTCTCCTTAAGACAACGTTTAAACAGTTTTTTTTAAGTATGGGCGCTAATTCAGGTTGAAGTTTTTTGAGTACTATAATTGGAATACCATCAGGGCCAGTTGCTTTACTCGAATCAAGGTTTTTGATTAGCTTCGCAACATCACGTACAGATATACGTATATCACATAGCGTGTTTTCTGATACAGGAGGAAATATTGGGGGTTGGCGGTCTTGGTCGCAAAGGGTAGAATTAGCTGCAAAGTTCTTGACAAAGAGTTTGGCTTTGTCTGATGCTGACGAGATTACCTCAGGTCCATTGATAATAGTTGGGATGGAGCACACGCTTTTGTTCAGGATTCTGTTTGCTATTTGCCAAAACTGGTGGGAACCAAGCCGCTGCTCAGCTACTTTGGACTTAACAGATTGAGCATACAACTCTCTTGCGTTCCTTATTACTTTCTTACAATGGTTGCTGGCAGTCCTGAAAACGGCTTTAGTTTCCATACATCTATTACGTTTGAAGCAGTGGAAAAAGTGATTTCTGTGCGCAATGGAAGCAGCACATTCTGGAGAGAACCATGGCTGGCTGTTAGTTTTTTGCTGAAACTTTTTAGAGGGTATGAAATGGTCAATACCTACAATTAACCATTCTGTTAGGTCTAATAGTATAGAGGACACATTCTTTTTTAAACATGGAATGCAGAGGTAGATCAGATATAAATGTACGGAAGCTATCCCAGTCAGCCTTAGTGTATCGATATACTGTACGATGAAGAGGTACGTCTGGGGACTTATTACATTTCATTTTTATCTTAATTGATACAACAGAGTGGTCGGAAGATCCAAGAGGCGACAGAACAGAAACTGAACATAGTTAAGGGCAAGTTGTGAGAAAAAGGTCTAGTAGGCTCGCATACTGGCCGTCATTATCGGGCACACGGGTAGGTTCCTGATAGTATGATTTATGAACATTACATAGTTATTATTATAGAGATAATTCACCATCGATTATTATAGTGAACTTAATATATGGTAGTGGGATTAAAACAATGTATATATATATATATATATATATATATATATATATATATATATATACAACTTGGGTGCTATCTGTTAGAATCGAAACCAAACCATACAACTCTCCACCCATATTTCTTAGCCTCTAGGCCACTCCCATATATATATATATAATATAAAGCTGAACGTCTGTGTGTGTTTGGGGGTCACGAAGGGGCTGCTATATGGTTGACTACTTTAAAAACTGATTACATATAATGATAGAAGATATATCGAGGATCAGGAATGGGTATGTTTGATCTGGCAGAACGGTGGTTCATAAAAATTGTGGGGTCTGCGTTCGCGCCTGGCACCGAAAGTATGGAAATAAAAAATGAAAAAAAAAACGTTTACAAGGGTTTTTGATATAGATGTACATAAGAATACTTTGATAAGTATGTTTCAACTTAAATAGGGATGGTATAATAAAATTGTGGCATCTGCGTTCGCGCATGTACTCCATGGAAATATGGCACAAACTTTAACAAAGACTTTTCATAACTATTTGCGTAAGTATAGTTTGTTTCAGTTTGAAGAAATATGGTATAATACAATTATTGAGTGTTCGTTCGCGCCTGACCTCCATGGAATGTAAATATGTCACAAAGTTTAACAAGGCTTTTTAAAAGGGGTGAGGGTTCACAATAACACCTTAACTTTAATCTTAATTCACGCTAGCTTTTATTTATTTATTTTAGTTGAATCATATTGTGTCGAGTAAATTCGCCTCATGAATTCACGTTCTTATTAAAGTGAAAGACAAAAAAAAAGAGTCAGAACTTTAGACAATTCTCAACACAAATTTTGCATAACTCTGTTTTTTTCCTTCTCCACTTGCACGTGGCATTCTTTCGAAAATAGATAAATAGATAAATTATAAAAAATAAGAATGTTACTTGTTATCGTGTCAAAAGAAGGAAAAACCCCTGCTCACGTGATTACGTGTCTTTTTAAAAACATTCCCATAACTTTTTTATTTTTATTTATATATCTGTTTAAGCTTTTTTGTCAGTGTACTAGAAGGAATTCAGTTGATTACAACCCGTTCTGCGTGTTATTTACATTACAATAGTAAAATTCTGAATCCGACGGCGCAATACTACACCGTTCAGTACTGTAAAACTGAAACGAAGGTGATCTGCTTGAAAAGGCCGCCATTTTTTCTTATTCATATTTATAGTAAGTACGTGTTTACTTTTTAATATCCCATTTTGCTGTTTCGGATTATTTTACTAAAGTAAGTAAAGCTTCATTATTTTTCAAAACTGTTTTAGTTCTTTCTTTTCGATATTTCGTCGATATTATTTAGTAAGAGTGTTTAGCAGAAAAGCCAACAAACGACTACCCGAAAAAATAAATATACAAAAAATAAATGTTACCATAGTCAAAAAAAGTTCAGTTCATGTTTTTTTGTTTTGAAATAGTTTTTAATGTTCTTTATTTGAAATAATTTCAGCGAAGCGAAATTAAAACGAAATTTGAGGCGATAACTACTTAAATTCATTTTATATAAACTACACATGCCATAATCGAATATTCCTCAAGCACAAAATAACGGAAAACATTAAAATATGTTTATAAATATTCCTTACGTTGAAGGAACTCTCTTAAATTGTTAACACAGAATGCTCAGGTGCCCCTTCTTCAAATTGAAAACGGGACTCTCCATTTCAAAGTCGCTGCCGTTTTGATTTTTTTAAACCGGTTCGTGAATTAAAAAAAACAAACTTTTTATAAACTACTTAAACGGCATAAGGTTAGAACAGTGTTGAACAATTGTAACTAACGATGAAATACACTATTTGTTGCTATCAAACTATTCCTTGATGCCTTGATTTTGTTAAAACAATATATATATATATATATATATATATATATATATATAAAGATACATATATATATATATATAAATATATATATATATATATATATATCGTAAGTTATAAAATATATATGGCGATTAAGCTACACTGAATATTCCGCGTTTCTATCCACTCTAGGACTCTTCAGGCTTATGCGCGAAATTTATGGTTGTCTGTTGTTTTTATATACGCATCTTCTATTGAGACTTTAGTTAGCCAATCAGCTTTCTAGTATCTACCGCGCCCTTCCTATCAGCCAATGAACATGCACTTATCGGACAAAGGCCTATTTGACCTCTGGTTTACCTGATTCTTTGTTTGTGCTCTATTTAGCCTGGATATCTAGTTTCTTGACCTGTTTTAAATCTAGGTTATGGTTAGGCTTCTACATAGAATTAGATGTGTCTCGAATTAGTTAATATAATTAATGATTGGTTGTTTATTTTTGCTCCCTGTCCCTGTCTTAATCTATATTTATATGTATAGACATATTTGTAATGTGTCTGTTTGTTTAATATATCTGTTCTCGTTGATATATGTGATTGCGTATATGCTTATGTATCTGAAGATTTTCTTTTTTCATCCTTATTGTTACGTCGTCACGGAATATAACTGGTTGTTAAATGTGCGAATTACAAGAAGACATCGATTTGGCACCAAATTATTTATTTATTTAAACAGAAAAATAGTAAAACGTTAGAGCAACAGATTATGTGAAATGCTGTGTCAGCCATTTTGAAAAGTCTTCTCCTTTCCGATGCAGGGGAGGTAACTCTTTGTTTTCGGTTATTTCCCTTTTATAACACTTATATAGTTGAATTCTCTCCAATTCATTGTTTATATGAGATCCCCTTAAATATGGTGTCAGGTAGACACTGAAATCTCATTAAGAAAGCGCTCAAAGTCAAAAGATTGTCTTCTGCGTGTTTGTTGACACCACATGACTCAAACCAACCAATGAAATGATGATATGAAGGCAAGCTTCTAAAGTGGACCAAAAGCGATCGTCTGACTTTTAAATATTAATTTTGTTAAAAACAATAAATTTTACCAACTTTTTGTTTACAAAATTGGAAGAAAATACAGTAAAATCTGATTTATGTTTTCCACCTTTTATCAATTAGAACATAAGAACCAGAAAATGATTTCATGAACTAACTCCATCATTTACCTCCCCCCATTTAGATCCAAATGTCCCCAATGCTCTAACATATTTAAACTTGAGTTCAGTACCATGCAAAACTGCTAAATAGACATACACAGAAAATTTTGAACAAATATTGTAAAATAGATCCAAAAATGGAGTGTTTTTATTAGCCATAAAACAGCCCCTGAGGCACACCCAAGAGTTATCACAAAGTATAGACAAACAAAATTATATAAAAATCAGTTAGTTACAACTTTTCAGAATGTTTTATAAAAATCTAAGTCGTTAATTTTTTTTTAATAAGCATAAAAGTGTCGATTTTAGCCATTTCAAACGAAAAGGCACCTCCAGGGGGACAACCGGAGTTTTTCCGGAAAACCCGTTCTGGTAACTTTTTACTGATATCATGTTTAATGTTTGTGACAAATTTCCAAAAATTCCAAGGCGTAGTTATTGAGAAAAGTGCGGACAGACGAACGGTCGAACAGCTGAATGGATAAACGAACAAAGGTGAATTTACAGGTCCACCCTCCTTTTGTCGGGGACCAATAAAAATATTCTAATACTTTTTAAATTAACGGAAAAATTTGGAAACTATAAGAGGAGACTAAAATGATATTAACACTGAAATATATAATACCACAAATTTATAGTTGCTGTAAAAGAAACATTAGAAATCCAAACAGTTTTAGTTTATTTTTTTGCAACCATATAAGTTTTTATGCTTTCAAAAATCTTACACTTTAAGATGACATCTGTCAATTGCATTGTCTACTCCTCATGAAAATGTAATTGTTTAAAATTATTTTAAATTCAGGTATTAATTTTATAATATTTTTCTATATTTTATAGCGAATCATCCCATATTTTATTTAGACATAAAAAATTAGTTTAATTGATTCAAAAAACATTTTGAAAAAAATATTAAAATTTTGTTTTATATTAACTTTTTTCGGTGAAAAAATTGGTACGCGTACTTGAATGTTTTTCGGAAATTAAAAATTTTAAATTGTATTAAAAATTATAGAAACAGTACTATATTATTCTACTTTGAATACGATAATTTTCAAGGTTTTATATTACTGGATAAATCATAATTTGTTAAGAAATATTGGACTTTAATAGTATTTTTGAGTTTAAAAACATCAAATTGATTTTTCTCAGTGTTTTAGCCGTGTGTACCCTATTAATTTCATTAATCAATAACTGGCACTTCGAACGGATACCATAATATTTAGTCTGTTGTATCATATCATAAAAAAGTATCATACAATATTTTAACCAGCTCGAACTACTAGTTCCCGGGAAACCTTTCACAGTATATATAGTATTGTGGTAATTAATTCATATTAAATCCTATTAACTCCTATTAATCCCTATTAACCCTTATTAATACCTATTAATACATAACTGTGTCTCAAATAGATACCATAATTTTTAATTCGCTACAACTTACAATAGCGGAGACCTATACAAGGTGTCAGCTAGATCGGTCTAGTTGTTTCTGAGAACGAGCAGACAGACAGACAGACAGAATATGCTATAGGTAATTAGATGACATTTTTTTTTATAAATTCTAATAGAGAACCACCAGAAGAGAGTCGAGGAATGTAATCTGTACAGTTCCAAATATTATTAAGTAATAGTTCGATCATAGTCAAGAACGACCCGAAGGATCCTACTTTATTAGATGCTACACAGTTTTTAGGGGAGCGCGCAACACCTTTTAAAAAATTACCCCACTTATTCATGATCCTCAGCTAATAATTCTGAAGATTTAGCAAAGTAACACAACGTATCATTTTTCGCGGTTTTGGTATGACTCAACCTAGGATTTAACCCCGGTGTCCTGACCAGTTTGTGAACACTTTAAAGATTATGTAGGATTAGCTAGTTTTTTATGACAAAATAAGACGATTTGCTATAATTATTGTATTGCCCGCTCATAAACATAGGAACAAAAGTTCAATCCTCAACTGAGTCATACCAAAGACTAAAAAATAGTACTTGACGGCCATTTGTTATAACTCTTAGCGTTATAAGGCGAGGATTAAATGTTAGTGAAATATTGTTGAATCAATATGGCACCCCCACCTAAATCATTTTACAGTAGACAATAAAAATAGAGCTACTTAATGGCTCTTTACGATTCTTAATACTTACCCTATTGCGAATAGAGTATGCCTACCCGAAAGCGAAGGTATTTGTCAGAAACCTTTTATTCGTTATAGTATTAACGTAGCTTTCTCTTATTTAGAAAATGCTTAACAATAATTCACACAGATTTTCCACGTTCCTGGTTGGATTTGGTTTGCGTAACCGCACACATTATATGGTCACTTCCAGAATTCTCTAGTCAAGGCCTGGGAAAGCAACAACCAGGCAGAGAGCCAGAGTCGCAGTATAAATAAACGATTAGTTCTTGTCACTAGACGTACCCCAATATAATCTGTAACCAATTTGGGTTAGATTCCATGAAAAGAGTCTACTGACAAGACTAGAATCGCCAGTGTTTGGAGGAGAGAGGAAGGATAGGTTTCGAAGACGGATGGGTCCTTGTCGACTGGGCATGGGGTTATAGTTCACTCTCGGTGTTCGACATTTACTTTCACGTTTGCTTTTCACGCATCGTTTGGTCTGGAGAAATTGCTTTTCTAAATGACAACAATTCGATTCGGGCGTTGAATGGGATCGGGCGAAGAGCCCATTGGCCAATTCATTGCACATGTAATCACTCTTTAAATATGCTGGATGGTGATTTCAAATGGATGAAGTGTTGATTATCTCCCGGGCGATGTGTGGAAATACCGGTTGAAATGAATGGGAAGCAGGGTTATGAATATACAAAAAAGGGAGTAGGCAAGCAATACGAGATAAAGATATAGAAAGAGTAAAGCAGTGAGATGGATATGTAGCGAGAGGGATCCATCTCAGAGAACTATATATATATATATATATATATATATATATATATATATATATATATATATATATATATATATATATATATATACTAGTTGGCAGCCTGCCGTTGCGCGGTCGTACAATACGCTTAAACATGATATTTTAATTTATGCAGATTGCGCATGTATTATTCTAGAATCAATCCTCTATTGATTATATATTACGACTATCCTTGCTACCTGGCGTTACCCCGGTGTTTGGAGGTGTGTGTTGAGCAAAAAAATTTAAATTTAAATTAAAAAAAAAAGTAGTAGTAGGCAGGCACGCTCGAACCCGTACCGCAAAGGAAGAAAAGAACTTGAGAAGATAAAACAAAAACAACGCGGCGTCTTTGCCGTTGCGTCCATCGCCAAACCGGAAGTGACGTAGGTATTAATTGAGGCTAGTCGATCAAAAAAGGGGATGACTTTCGAAAATATCGGCGAAAAAAAAACGACCCCTCCTTGTAGAAAAGTGCTCAGTTGAGGGTGAAGGAATTAATGTTTTTAGCAAATTTTTGATATTTCTAACCCAGAGGGCCGAACTTCTAAATGATACCGAGCTCCTCTATCGAAAGTTTTAGACATACATACATGCATACATACATACATTTAAACAGACAGGCGAGATTTATATTATAGATGAATAATTTTCCCGGCGGACTAATTCACAAAAGTAAATAAATAAATAAATAAAAATACAAAATTATAATGATAATGTCGATCATCAACTTCCGTTTGTGTTTGTTTACAATGTCACGTCAGCTGACGATGAATGCCCTGGAAAAGTCACTTCTGATTAATGTCTAATTTTAAAGTATACAAACGAAGAAATGAATTGCAGTGATTTTAAATGATGCCTCTTCTTTTATCGTAAATTGGACTCATCAATAAGAAAACATTAAAATAAAATGGTGAGGTACACTCCGTCTTTAACAGAGGATCAATCTGTAGTTGAATGCTTTAAGAAGAAATGATTTGCTGTAATTGTCTTATCTCCCTTACCGGTGTAACGTGAAATATTCGCCCATAAAATTATTCTTTTTTTCTATAAGAGAGAAAAGCTATATTTAAGATTGGATTTTTTCGATTTTCGATTTTATTCGGATGAATTTCTGTACAAAACATATCTAAGAAAACTGCCAGAATATAAATTAACTTTGTGTGAAAAGTGCAGAAGCTAGACTCAGTCGTTTGTGTATGTATGTATTATGTATGTATGTATATATATATGTATATGTATATGTATGTATACACACATACACCCACATGCATATATGCACATACACACATGTATATATACACATACATACGAACAATATATATACGTATATACATACACACATACATATATACATACATATACACATATACATACATATACACATAGACATACACACATATACATACACCTATACATGAACATACATACACCTATGCATACATATATACATATGATGATGGCAGATCAATTATTACATGCTTCCGGCATTTCAGGCCTACACGCGTCACAACTTTTCCATGGCTGAGGAAGTATCTATACACAGATGATGTTATAAAGTTTTAGCTTTGTACGACAGCTAAATCTCTCTCTCTCTCGGTTCAAAATGTTGAGATCCAGCAACAAGCAAGAGCAAGATAGCCAGCAACAAGTCAAACTGCAGACCAGCTTAATGTGGGTACTAGTCGCCAGCTTTATGTTTTTTTTTAATCTAAGATTTGCATCTCCTAGAAAGGTTGCCTTCACCACGGTTACGGGAGCCCTCTCCACCCCACATACACATGACAATAAACACATGCGTACATACAGATGTACGCCAAAATACGTATGCATGTGCACACACATGCAACCATAATCACGTAGAGGCACATATATACGCACACACATACATATGCCTATACACACGTACACACACATATACATGTAAAATACACGTAAAGGAGCATTCCAAAAGTCATACATAGTAAGTGATAAGCGGCTGGACCATTTTTGTCCCTTTTCTTTCCTGATCTTTTTCCTCCTTCCTTTTTTTTGTTTTTTTTGTTTTGTTTTTTAAATAAAAAAAGTTTGTTTTAGACTCACACTTATGCAGTACATGATAATAATGATGATGATGGTGACAAATTCACACATAATTTTCCAAATAACTCAACGTACGAATCGACGAAAAACAACAGTCTAATCGATATAAATTACAGTCTCTTAGATTTTTGTTTAAATGAAAAGTTTGTTTTAGACTCATACATATGCAGTAGTACATGATAATGATAAAGATGATGTTGACAAATTCACACATAAATTTCCAAATAACTCAACGTACGAATCCACGAGAAACAACAGTCTAATTGATATGAATTACAGACGCTTGGATTTATTTTTTGTAATTCATATCATGTATTTACATACATACATACATACATACATACATACATACATACATACATACATATATATGTAAGTCGCACAAAACTCCTGTTCAGGTCAACTTTGCACCTATTAGTCCTAACCACACGATCTATTTAACATGTAGCAAAGTTTGCAAGTATACTGCTGGTCTGAGAAGGCATGTGATTGTTCACAGAAATACCCCTCGCCCTCCAGAGGAAGTCAAATCGATGGAAATTGCTCAATTTGTATGTCCATCCGCTTCAAGATGTGCAAAGCTGTTGCGGGAGTGCAGAAACTCTGAGATGGCATGGACGACAAGATTTGGAGAACTAAATGTGACAGTGATCATCTGGAAAGATGCAGCAATCATCATCTATCTATCTATCTATCTATCTCTCTCTCTCTCTCTCTCTCTCTATATATATATATATATATATATATATATATAGTTAGTAATTGATAAAATATATATGGTGATTAAGCTACACTGAATATTCTGCGTTTCATCCACTGTAGGATTCGTCAGGCTAGCTCTACCTACGTATTGAGCACTCTTGAAGTAAATACTTAAAGTTTACGCATAAATCTATACTTTCGTATATTAAATTTGTGTGAGTAAATGAAGTAGTTATATATATATATATAAATATATATATATATATATATATATATATATATATATAGGACAGGTCAATATTGCAACTGTAAATAATCGCATTTTAAGAATGTAACAAAATAATGTCAAAAGTTACTACAAAGAATATTTGACTTTAAAATATTTGATTTATTTGAGCAATCCAATTTTAATCCAGATAAATCGGAAATAAACCGATAGTTTTATCATTGAATGCATGCCACTAGCAACAAGTGTCGCTTAAATAAAGCCCAGTTTAAAAAATAATAATACAATACGCTTGATAATAAATATTTTTAAGTTTATAATATTTCCTTAGAAATTAAATAAAAATGTAAAAATTAAAACTGAATAACATACTATAATATTTAATTTCATATAGAAATAACTATTTACATTCGTCTATTTATTTAGCGGATATGTTTTTATGGTATTCAGCGATTGTAAACCCCCCTTTAAGGAACGTGTTCATTGTTTAGTTTTTAATTATAACGAATATCTGTTGAATTTTTCATTAGAATAGATTTACCCTTTAAAAATGTCAATTAAAATAATTATTCTGATTGATAATATTTTAAAGTTTTTTTTTTTTTATTCATTTAAAAAAAAACTGTTTACGAGCTAATCTCCCGGTAAACGCTCGGGTTCATCCTCTGTTTACATTTTTAATTATCACGAAAATATCTTGAATTGTTTTCAAAGTTGACGACTGGTTAAAATACAACTTAAATAATTATTCTGATTTCTTTATATTTTTAATAATAAATGCTCTAAAGCAGTGTTCTGTATGACGGCTAGTGTTTATTTATTAAGAAACGTATTTATGGGCCGACTTCGAAATTAAAGTACACATGACTTTTAAATTCATGTATTTATTTCAAATTTTATCAAATGTATTTAAAAAGTATTTAAAACTGGTAGTTATGCACTTATGTTAACGTGCTGAAATAATAACGTTATTATTTAGAAACCCATTCTTAACATGAGTGAAGGAGAGTGTGTTTTGTAACTATTCTGTACTTTCACCTACTAATCTAATAAAAAAAAGATATTTGAAAACTTAGATTTAATTTTAAAATACCGTTTAAAACATATTACGGAAACCCAAGTGCATGAGCAGCAACAATATTTGTGTAATTCAGATTCTGATAGTAGATTTTTTTCATGCATTTTATTAAAAGTAGCCGGAATGTCTGCAATTTCAACTAGCAGTAAAAATGTAATTAATTTTCAGCATTCACCGTTAAAAATGGGTTTGAAGGGTTTCTTATACGACATCTTAGCGATATTGTTATTGATAAATGTAAAGTTAATAGAGAAAAGACTAAAGTGAAAACAACTGTCCAACAAAAACACGATGAAATTGTTGAACATCTGATATGTGTTGGAGTTAATGAGAGAATTGATAAGAACACATTGCTTTATAAGGAAATTATGGAAGAGAATGGACAAAAAACTATGAAAACAAAAAAAAAAAAAAAACGAAGGGACCAGAAAGCAATTTAACTTTTACAAAAGAAACACTATGAAAATAATGTTCTGAGATATGTGATTCTTTTTAATAGTGGTGAAACAGGTGCTGCTCTATGCAGAGCAAATGATGGATCTTTATTATGAATTCAACACTGTCAAGGCTATCCTTGTTGAAAACACTAATAAATATTTAAAGTTGGTTGTTTTTGTTTTACACATATCAACCCTTTTCAGGTTATTTAAGGTCGAATCCAAAGATTTTGAAGAAATTTTTTTTAATAGAATATATTTGTTGTTTTCAAGTCGATTTCTATTTAACCCATAGTTGGAACCCTAACAGGTACTACCACTCCGGGTCAGATGCAATGAAAATCATGACTCTTCATATTGGTCAAAAGTGCTTTTTATTTCAATAGGCTAGACAGTGCTTGTAGGCAGTACGTCTGTCGGAGGAAAGATGAAGACTTTAATCCTAGGTACTCAATTTCAACGCTGCAAGGTGGTGGAGGTTCAGTTTTGGTGTGGGTCATTATTATTACCAATGGTCCAGAGCTTATAGTTCGCTTGCAAGGTCGAATTAATTCGACCAAGTACATTAATATGTTGGCTGAAGATTTTCTACCTTACTTTGGTCGGAATTTGGATGATAATCCCATCTTCATGCAGGATAATGCTTCCATTCAGCTAGCAATCTCAAGAAGTGCGGACTTTTTTTGTCGGCACTGTACACATACATATATAGAGGTTGACAAGAAGGTGCTTGCAGTTTTTTAAAATTTTGAAATCAGATGAATATGTCGCGTTTAAAATAAAAAAATAATTATTGATACAAATAAGTTCCATCAGAATCAATAAAGTTTTACCAATGCAAAACAAGTGTATTTGTGCCAGTAATGTAAAATTTTGCATTCTGGCGGCGATGAAGTTGCTGAAGGAGTTTTTGATGCTTAGGTCTTTGAAGCATTTCTCATACAAAACGTTGCCGCGATGATTAAAAAAGTGATACTCGGTAGGTCAGAGATTTGGCGATTACAGTGGATGAGGCAGAGTTTCGAAGCCCAATTAATTCAACTTCTGCAGAGCCGGCTTATATACGCGCGGTTGAGCATTGTCGTGGAAGAGAAGAGGGTCTTTTCTGTTAACTAATGCTGGATGGTTTTGTCGAAGTTTCTGATGCATTTCATCCATTTGTTGAGAGTACTTCTTAGCCGTGATTGTTTTGCCTGCATTCAAAAACTGTAACGGATGAGACCGATCACAGACAACCAATCAGTAATCATGACCTTCTATTGGTGCAAAGCTGGCTTCGAGAATTGTTGTGGATTTTTTTTGGCGTCTAACCACTGAGCTGAGCGCCGCGGCTGTCGTAAACATGCACTTTATAGCCAAGGTGGCCATAAAGTGGGTGTTTATTTTACGTTTTTTGATATAGAAAAGTGATACCCCACTTTTTGTAACAGTGATATGCGACCTCAAGGTAAATATCACAGAGCCCACTACACAATTAAAGTCATTAGCTTTCCAACGAGCCTTCATTTGTTAAATTCTGATCAATAGTTGCCGAGATTTGGAACTTATAAAATTGCCCTGAGAAGTGGTATATGTATACATGGATATATCTATACTAGTCATCAAATTGAATATTGAAATGCTCATATCTTTGTTTCTGTGGCCCGAAACTACATGAAATTTTGCAGGCTTTTTGAATATTATAAAACTATTCTATGGTTAAAATTTTATGTCAATTGGTTGAAAAAACCCTATATTTTCAAACCAATAAAATATGCCCAAATCAGCATAGTGTCCTATCAAGCCAGCTTTAGTTTTGTTGTTTTGGGATGAATATTACTTCGGATTTTTTTTGCTAGGTTGTCTATTCCGTGGCCTTACCAGACCACTAATACACTCGTTTAAAAATGGGTCAAACAAATTGTATACATTTTATTGCACTAAATACTATATTGTAATGGAAGTTCTTGGTAATCTGCAGGTAAAAAAATCTAAAAAAGGCTTTTTTGCTTTGGTTTGATAAGCAATTTAATTAATTATTTCCATTTTATATAATCATTTCCATTTTATATAATCATTTCCATTTTATGTAATTATTTCCATTTTATATAATCATTTCCATTTTATATAATCATTTCCATTTTATATAATCATTTCCATTTTATGTAATTATTTCCATTTTATGTAATCATTTCCATTTTATGTAATTATTTCCATTTTATGTAATTATTTCCATTTTATGTAATTATTTCCATTTTATATAATCATTTCCATTTTATGTAATTATTTCCATTTTATGTAATCATTTCCATTTTATATAATCATTTCCATTTTATGTAATTATTTCCATTTTATGTAATCATTTCCATTTTATGTAATTATTTCCATTTTATATAATCATTTCCATTTTATATAATCATTTCCATTTTATATAATCATTTCCATTTTATGTAATTATTTCCATTTTATGTAATCATTTCCATTTTATGTAATCATTTCCATTTTATGTAATTATTTCCATTTTATATAATTATTTCCATTTTATATAATCATTTCCATTTTATATAATTATTTCCATTTTATATAATCATTTCCATTTTATGTAATCATTTCCATTTTATATAATCATTTCCATTTTATATAATCATTTCCATTTTATATAATCATTTCCATTTTATATAATCATTTCCATTTTATGTAATTATTTCCATTTTATATAATCATTTCCATTTTATGTAATTATTTCCATTTTATGTAATTATTTCCATTTCATATAATTATTTCCATTTTATATAATCATTTCCATTTTATATAATTATTTCCATTTTATATAATCATTTCCATTTTATGTAATCATTTCCATTTTATGTAATTATTTCCATTTTATATAATCATTTCCATTTTATATAATCATTTCCATTTTATATAATCATTTCCATTTTATGTAATTATTTCCATTTTATGTAATCATTTCCATTTTATGTAATTATTTCCATTTTATATAATTATTTCCATTTTATGTAATTATTTCCATTTTATATAATTATTTCCATTTTATATAATTATTTCCATTTTATATAATCATTTCCATTTTATGTAATCATTTCCATTTTATGTAATTATTTCCATTTTATATAATCATTTCCATTTTATGTAATTATTTCCATTTTATATAATTATTTCCATTTTATGTAATTATTTCCATTTTATATAATTATTTCCATTTTATATAATTATTTCCATTTTATATAATCATTTCCATTTTATGTAATCATTTCCATTTTATGTAATTATTTCCATTTTATATAATCATTTCCATTTTATGTAATTATTTCCATTTTATGTAATCATTTCCATTTTATGTAATTATTTCCATTTTATATAATTATTTCCATTTTATGTAATTATTTCCATTTTATGTAATTATTTCCATTTTATATAATTATTTCCATTTTATATAATCATTTCCATTTTATATAATCATTTCCATTTTATGTAATTATTTCCATTTTATATAATCATTTCCATTTTATGTAATTATTTCCATTTTATATAATTATTTCCATTTTATGTAATTATTTCCATTTTATATAATTATTTCCATTTTATATAATTATTTCCATTTTATATAATCATTTCCATTTTATGTAATCATTTCCATTTTATGTAATTATTTCCATTTTATATAATCATTTCCATTTTATGTAATTATTTCCATTTTATATAATTATTTCCATTTTATGTAATTATTTCCATTTTATATAATTATTTCCATTTTATATAATTATTTCCATTTTATATAATCATTTCCATTTTATGTAATCATTTCCATTTTATGTAATTATTTCCATTTTATATAATCATTTCCATTTTATGTAATTATTTCCATTTTATATAATTATTTCCTTTTTATGTAATTATTTCCATTTTATATAATTATTTCCATTTTATATAATTATTTCCATTTTATATAATCATTTCCATTTTATGTAATCATTTCCATTTTATGTAATTATTTCCATTTTATATAATCATTTCAATTTTATGTAATTATTTCCATTTTATATAATTATTTCCATTTTATGTAATTATTTCCATTTTATATAATTATTTCCATTTTATATAATTATTTCCATTTTATATAATCATTTCCATTTTATGTAATCATTTCCATTTTATGTAATTATTTCCATTTTATATAATCATTTCCATTTTATGTAATTATTTCCATTTTATATAATTATTTCCATTTTATGTAATTATTTCCATTTTATATAATTATTTCCATTTTATATAATTATTTCCATTTTATATAATCATTTCCATTTTATGTAATCATTTCCATTTTATGTAATTATTTCCATTTTATATAATCATTTCCATTTTATGTAATTATTTCCATTTTATATAATTATTTCCATTTTATGTAATTATTTCCATTTTATATAATTATTTCCATTTTATATAATTATTTCCATTTTATATAATCATTTCCATTTTATGTAATCATTTCCATTTTATGTAATTATTTCCATTTTATATAATCATTTCCATTTTATGTAATTATTTCCATTTTATATAATTATTTCCATTTTATATAATTATTTCCATTTTATATAATCATTTCCATTTTATGTAATCATTTCCATTTTATGTAATTATTTCCATTTTATATAATCATTTCCATTTTATGTAATTATTTCCATTTTATATAATTATTTCCATTTTATGTAATTATTTCCATTTTATATAATTATTTCCATTTTATATAATTATTTCCATTTTATATAATCATTTCCATTTTATGTAATCATTTCCATTTTATGTAATTATTTCCATTTTATATAATCATTTCCATTTTATGTAATTATTTCCATTTTATATAATCATTTCCATTTTATGTAATTATTTCCATTTTATATAATTATTTCCATTTTATGTAATTATTTCCATTTTATATAATTATTTCCATTTTATATAATTATTTCCATTTTATATAATCATTTCCATTTTATGTAATCATTTCCATTTTATATAATCATTTCCATTTTATATAATTATTTCCATTTTATATAATCATTTCCATTTTATATAATCATTTCCATTTTATGTAATTATTTCCATTTTATATAATTATTTCCATTTTATATAATTATTTCCATTTTATGTAATCATTTCCATTTTATGTAATTATTTCCATTTTATATAATCATTTCCATTTTATATAATCATTTCCATTTTATATAATTATTTCCATTTTATATAATCATTTCCATTTTATATAATCATTTCCATTTTATATAATTATTTCCATTTCATGTAATCATTTCCATTTTATATAATCATTTCCATTTTATATAATCATTTCCATTTTATATAATCATTTCCATTTTATATAATCATTTCCATTTTATATAATTATTTCCATTTTATGTAATTATTTCCATTTTATATAATTATTTCCATTTTATATAATTATTTCCATTTTATATAATTATTTCCATTTTATGTAATTATTTCCATTTTCATTTAATTTTATTTGCCCGTCTACAGATATCTTTTGGTTTTTATTCATAAATTGATTGAAAACTTGAACTGAATTTTGAAACTGATATACGAAAATAACTTTTACCGGATTGATATAATCAAAAATTTGCTGGATATCCAATCAAACTAAAGAAAAAATGCGGAAATCTGTACATATTGGATTGTTACCAGCTTCCTTGGATTTATTACAATACGCGTTGGATCTTTTTACCTGCCGAATACCAAGAACTTCCATTACAGGATTTAGCATACACTTTCGATTTGAAGTTCAATATCCTTTTTTTTCTCTGCATAAATATTCAATGTCCCTTATTCTATGTAGCTAAAATGATTTAAAAACTTTAAAAACATTTAATTTAATTTTCTATGTTTATTACCTATAGCAAATCAGGTGAAATCCTTTTATAATATTTGCTAATATTTCCCTCCGAGGAGATATATAAACATCGGAAACTCATGGGTTAAGGAAATACATTTTGCTATACTGTATTCTTTGTCTTGCATACAATAAAATTTCTATATTTGAAATTTAACTTTTTCAAATCACAAATTTTAAATTCCTAAATTATGATTTATTTGCTTTATCTAGTATATTGAGCAATTTTATTTAGCTGGATAGTCTTATGTAAAATATTGCACCCAATAATATTTTGTAAGGCCGATAATCACTGGATTTGCACACCAGTAGATTTATTGTATTTCATTATTTTAAATATATATATATATATATATATATATATATATATATATATATATATATATATATATATACTATCATTTCAGCCCGGCGTTTCCCGGGTATTTGGATGTGTATGTTGAGCAAAAAAGAAAAAGCGGTCAATTTTTTAAAACTTTAACCCCTGTTATGATCCCTTAAAATCTATTGTTTTAGGCTCATCTCAAGTTATTAAGTTAGATCCATGTCCAACGCAGATATATCTAAATTTTCAAGTATGTAGACCGAAAATTGTCGGAGGAGTTTGGTAGAGTTCTCAAAGGTCAAATCGTTGAACTATGACCCCTTAATCGCCAAATTTCTGGCCGAAAACTTATCACATGGATTTTCTGAAATCTCAGTACTCTGTAAATCAAATTGCGAGTTTGTAGACTAAAAATTGACAGAGTTATTGCGTAGGGAAATGTACACCGACACATACACAGACACACACACAGAGACACTTTCACTTATATATATATATATATATATATATATATATATATATATATATATATATATATATATATAAGTGCATGTTTGTGTGTACATATATAGCCAGAGAGAGAAAGAGAATGCCACAACAAGGAAGAGAAAGGTGAAATTTGCATATAAAGAGAAAAAGAGATGGCGTATGCAAGAGAGAAACAAAAAACTAAAAAAAAAAAGATGGAAAAGATACTGTGAAAACCTGGAAGTAGAAATCAGCAAGAGGCAGGGAGATGACGGCAGAAAGTGTGGGTAAGGTTTACAAGGAAGGAGAAAAACATAGTGCGTGTAAAGGAGAGAAATCAAATAATATTACATAAACAACAACAACAAAAGAGAGACACGCATAACGAAAAGATGGGAGACGAAACCAGTGAAAGTGGGAGTAGGTAAAGAAGAGGAGGTGGAGAAAGAAAGGATTTCTATAAATAAAAGTCAGAGCCCCCCTCCCCTCACTCCAAAAAAAAAAGGCGATGGTAATAACTATTGCAGGACAATCTACAAGAGGTTGAAGCTAAATTAAACACTTCTCTTTATTTTTTGAATGCTTTTTAACGTCTGTCAAAATGATCTAATCATTATATGATCATCTACACATAAGAATTAAATTGACCGACTTTAATTCACCTGTAAGTGCTCAACGATAAGAAACGAGTTTCTTAAAGGGGCTGACATAATTATTTACTATAATAATTATTAAATACCTACAAACACTAGTGTTTTATCATTTCGGAAATCATGAATGCAGGGTGTCACGATTAACATCAGACGATTGGTTCGAACCTGGCGACAGAAGCCATCCCTGGCTTCTTAGCAAGGACCTAATTTATTCGTCTACCCTTAACCGCGATAAATACTGTTGAAATTAAAAACATTAAATGCTTTTTAACGTTTGTCAGTGTGATCTAATCATTATATGATGACTTGCAAAATTGACCGAATTTAATTCAACTGAAAGTGCTCAAAAATAAGAAATGAGTTTCTTAGTGTGTGTGTGTATATGTGCATATATAACCAGAGAGAAAAAGAGAAGGTCATAAAGAGAAAGGGATAGGTGAATTTTGAATATAAAGAGAAAAAGAGAAGGTCATAAAGAGAAAGGGATAGGTGAATTTTGAATATAAAGAGAAAAAGAGAAGGTCATAAAGAGAAAGGGATAGGTGAATTTTGAATATAAAGAGAAAAAGAGAAGGTCATAAAGAGAAAGGGATAGGTGAATTTTGAATATAAAGAGAAAAAGAGAAGGTCTTAAAGAGAAAGGGATAGGTGAATTTTGAATATAAAGAGAAAAAGAAAGGTCATAAAGAGAAAGGGATAGGTGAATTTTGAATATAAAGAGAAAAAGAGAAGGTCATAAAGAGAAAGGGATAGGTGAATTTTGAATATAAAGAGAAAAAGAGAAGGTCATAAAGAGAAAGGGATAGGTGAATTTTGAATATAAAGAGAAAAAGAGAAGGTCATAAAGAAAAAGGGATAGGTGAATTTTGAATATAAAGAGAAAAAGAGAAGGTCATAAAGAGAAAGGGATAGGTGAATTTTGAATATAAAGAGAAAAAGAGATGGCGTATGTAAGAGAGAAACAAACAAACAACAACAAAAAAAAAGATGAAAAAAGATGCAGTGAAAAGATAGCAAGAGACTGGGAGAGGACGTCTGGGAGGGTGGGTAAGGTTTGCACGGATGGAGAAAAACAGAGATAGTACGTGTAAAGGAGAGAAATCAAATAATATTACATAAACAACAACAAAAAAGGGGAACACGCATAATGGGAGACGAAGCCAGTGAAAGTGGGAGTAGGTAAAGAAGAGGAGAAAGAAAGGATTTATATCAATAAAGAACAGAGCCCCCCCCCCTCCAAAAAAAAAAAGCCGATGCTAATAACTATTGGAGGACAATCTACAAGAGGTTGAAGCTAAATTAAACACTTCTCAGTGTGCGATTATTTTCAGTCAGTTTTTATTAAACAGAAAGAATAAACAAATAAGAGCGCAGTAACAAAAATAGTAATAAAACGTTGGAAGCAAATACAACGAGCAATCGAACAAATAAAGATGATAATCCATTTCATGACGAATGGCATCGAATAAAATTGCACTATCAAAAATATATCGGTTGCAAAACGACCCTGAAACGTTTGGCTTTATTTCCATCACTGCTTACCATTTTTGTCTCTCTACATGTCTATTCTTTAATAGCTATCAATTTATCTACACCAACTCAATAGAAAAAACAAACAACCAAAAAAATGCATAGAATATTATTGCCACATCTGGGTTGATGCATCTGCCACTATCCGCTCCCTCAAGAACAGGGTCTAAAAATGTCTCCAATCTAATAGATTCAGCACTGTCAATTAAGTCCCAACACCTATCCCATCACCGCATTGTTGCATCCCTGTGCCAAGCACTTTTAATGGAATGTGCTCGCATAAACTCATTGCCTGCAAAAATCACACCCCTTTCACTGTAGATATATACGACACAATCTCGTTGACACACCGGTTCTCGCCAAATCATCGAAGTTAAGCAACGTTAAGTCTGACCAGTACCAGATGGGGGACTGTTTGGGAAGGCGAGGCACTGTATGTATCGCGAAGTAAAATACCAGGTTGAGAAACTGGCGCGGTCTTTCATTCTCTCGAGGGTAGATGGGATTCTCTTAAGCCGTGGTAGGCAACCCATCTAGTGATGGCGTCACGATAAAAAAAAAATACCCTTGATAGCCCTGGCTACCGACAAGATTTTAATTACACTACAAACTCGTGTAGTGAGTTCAATCTCGGCTATGGCCGCGCTGGATGGATTCACTATAGCGGGCTCTAGATGTCAGAAAGCTTTCTACTCTAATAGTTTCTTCTCTCGGACATCTAGACTTTGGAATTCCTTTTCTGTTGCCAGTTTCCCTGATTGTACTGACATGTAGAGGTTTAAATGTAATGTAAACCGACATCTAACCCATCTTTCCTAAACATGATCCCAAATAGTAACTCCTTTATGTTCAAGTGGCAATATGCCTTGTTTAATGTGAACTAGAGTAAAAATAAGAACCCTGACGTTTATTCGTATTATTTGAATTCCTCGGACTACTGGTCTCATCCTGAGTGTGATTTTTACAACGTGTCGGTCGATGTGCCAAGTACTCTTACCGCTCCGCCACGGATCGCTTGTGGTTAGAATACTTGGAAAAATCAATTGTATAAGTGATATTCTCTTGAAGGTTGAAGTTTCAATACTCAGTATTGGCGACTAAAAAATAAAATTGCGAATTACTTAGGACCTCTATCAAGCTATGGTTGACGGAACAAGAGCACGCTACCCCGTGAAGTAAATAAAGGTTCCAGCTCGGTCCAAATTCCTGATTTCGACAGAAACATTCCCGAGTTCGACAAGATACACCTGAAGAAGGTCGTAGTTTACATCGAGCGAAACGTTGTGAAAATCACACTCAAAATTAGAACAATAGTCTAATGAATCGAAACAATCCTCATCTTCAAAATTCAGAAACCGTACGTTTATATTCCAATTTCTCTATTAATCACCTCTTTTTATCAGGATATGAACTGAATCGATAAGAACCCATTAATAATATTACACTTACTAGTTTATTTATTTTACACAATTTGTTGCCTTATGTAAAACTTTAAAAAATTTTGCCGTTCAAAATTACATGATTATTTATTTTAATGGAAATTGCTCCAGACAAGGCATGACGTCACTTGGTGTAAGGGCTAAAATATAATTTAAGATGAAAAAGTGCCCAATAAAAGTATCAGATGGCTAGATTCTGACCTAGAAAACAGAAATTCTCCCTCCCTTTGGGAGAAACAACGCCCATGGAAATATGATGACTAATGGATAAAATAAACGAAGTGCGAGTTCCAAGATTATTGTAGATAACACTCGCAAATGCCTTTGCGTTAACGTAGTTTACCATGGATTTCACGCGGAAAACCGCCACTGGCGTCTTTCTAGTTTCGATTACAATAATTCCCCAAAGCCTCAGTACTTTCGCACTCTTTCAGTGGAAGTCTGATGAGTGCTCTCTCTCTTCGATCTTTCCATCCTCATTGATCTTTCACTTCCATTTTGTGTGGTATCAGCCGAGTATGATGTTATCATTCTGAGGGGGGATGTCAATGAATAAGAGTTCTTAGAATTTCACTTTGCGTGAAGTTTCTTCAAAGTTTTGGTTTCATTTTGCTTGGTCTTTCAATGTAGTTAGGTAATGTTCAGAATTTATGTGGGTTTGGTTTCCGCATTTGATGGGGGTTCCTTAACATTTCAGCTGCTTTCAGGATCGCAACCCGTTATCTTATACCTAGAGGGTGGTGGTTGTTTTCCCAATCCTGCCTCACGAGACTGATTAATGTGACTGGGCCGTCTCCAGTCCATGAATGCAGGAGCCAACTCTAAGTCCCCATTTCTACGTTTTCATCTTCATCTAGTGATGGACCCTTCAAAATGTAACCAGCAACTGCTTGTAACTGGAACTACCGTTCTGATACTCAGAGCGCACAAAACGCGCACGACACTAAGTCTGTGTTGCAATAACTTTAATACTCTGGTTGGCTGTTCGTCATCAGATGCTGTGGTTTGAGTTCTTCTTGTGGGTGCTTTGAGGAATGGCTGGTATATCGCTTTTCTCGGTGCAGTCTGGGCTAGTTGTTGTGTTACGCTGTAAATAACTGTTTTCAAGTCAAAGCAATTTAATAATAACTCATTTTCTTATGAACGAGAATAATTATTTTAAAGATTTTTCAGGGCACACTTCGTGCAAAAGAGAGTTTAACTTTTTTGAATTCTTAACGGTTTCAAGATGCAGGAGTTATTTATTTTATCAGATTAGTTCAAACAATTTCTCAGTCAAAGGAGGAAGAGCTTTTCAAATTAGCTCTTTTAGAGAGATTTTCCATTTACAATTATACAGTTTCACTTTTCTTGGTTCCTCTATGTTTTTTTTTGCAGTTTCTGTATATCCGGTTAGCGTCTGTAAGTCATGCTTATCATTCTTCACATTCAAGAGTTCTCTTTAATATTTAAACCGTTTCTATTATTGCTATCCTTTTTATCTTAGCTCCCCCCGAATTCCAATTTCTCCCATTCTTTTTTTTTTCGAAGTTTTTCGGGATTTTCCTAGTGTTCCTACACTTATTGGTGTTATCCTAACTTTCTTTACGTTCCATATATCTTTCAGCACTCTGGCGATTTGCTCTATTTGTTTGGCTTCACTATGCCCCTTATTTTTACCGTGTGGTGTGCTGTAACGGCGAAATCTACGATCTTGCAGGATTTTTATTTCTTGTTAACTAATATGACATCCGGTTTCCTTTGCTTAACTAAGTTTATCTGTTTGTACATCCATGCCCCTCAGCATTTTTTTGATTTACATTTTCAAGTACTGTTGCCGGTTTTGCGTGTACCATTGGTTTTTGTGTTCAAGATGCAGTTTGCATAGTTCCCAGTTTAGTGCCTTCTCACAGTGGTCGGTGAATTCTTATATACTTTTTGAGCTAGTTTGCTTAATACTCTTACATTATTTATAGCTTTGTCTTTTTTGTTCACAGAGTCTTTAATTGCTATTATTATTATTATTGTTATTATTATTATTATTATTATTATTATTATTATTGGCTCACAAGGAGCTTTCACCCAGGTCATAAATAGTTCCCTCCTTGAGAACAACCTGTGGTGTTCCCTGGAAGCTGAGTGACAACAAGTCTTCCCGGATTTCCAGTACGCTCCACTTTTTTCGATAACATTTGCAAATGAATTTGCATAATCGCAACTGCTGTTTACCACTGATTTCTCGCAAGTAGCGGCTATTGGTCTTCACTGGAGTGTGAGTGGCAGTAAACCTCCCCAACTTACAAGTTTTCTTGGCATTTGTCAAGCGGAGGTCTGGTCAGCACTGTCTCCTCGGTCTTTATCTCCTTCTAGAGCCTTCTCGGATATTTGAACTATTCTTTTTTTTTTTGGGGGGGGGGCTTTGATTGCGTAATGAGAGGGGAGAGGGATAGATATGCAGCTTCATTTTTCTTGGTTCCATGTGACGCTTCATGTTTTGCCTCTTCAGCAGCTCGTCTGTACCGCGCATATTGCTAGTGTATTAGTCTCCACATTTAAGGGGTTTCCTTAATATTTTAGCTGTTTCCATTATTATTATTATTATTATTATTATTATTATTATTATTATTATTATTATTATTATTATTATTATTTATTGATTTATTTATATAATTCTTATTAGTATTATAATTGTCATTTCAATTATCATTATTATAACATACTTTATAATAATTGATATCGTTTTTATCATTATTATTATTATTATTATTATTATTTATTTATTTATATAATTCTTATTAGTATTATAATTGTCATTTCAATTATCATTATTATAAAATACTTTATAATAATTGATATCGTTATTATTATTTTTATTATTATCATTATTATCATTATTATTATCATTATTATTATTATCATTATTATCATTATCATCATTACCATTTATTTATATAATTCTTATTAGTTTTATAATTCTCATTTCAATTATCATTATTATAATTGATATCGTTATTATTATTACCATTATTATTATCATTATTATTATCATTATTATTATCATTATCATTATTATTATTATTATTATCATTATTATTATTATCATTATTGTCATTATTATTATTATCATTATCATCATTATCCTCATTACCATTTATTAATATAATTCTTATTAGTTTTATGATTCTCATTTCAATTATCATTATTATAAATTACATTATTATAATTGATATCGTTATTATTATTATTATTATTATTATTATTATTATTATTATTATTATTATTATTAGGATCCTTATTAATATCGTTATTATCGTTATTATTATTTGCGTTGCCGACGAGGCAAAACGTAGCCAATATATATTGATGATTCATTTGTGACACATTTTAAATAGTCTTAGCAGAGAACAGGACATCACTTCATTGGCAAGCGAAGCGTAAGGCAATTATCAAGTGTCTCTAGCGTTATGGAAAAAGATAAAGAAAATAATAAATAGGCAGAAAAGACTGTTTAAGGAATAGAGATAAGGGCAGAGAGGAAAGGCAAAGAATGATTAGACGAAAGAAGAAAATAAAAGTTGTACATAAAAGTAGAATTCGGAAAAAAATGGCGAGAGTAAATGATGTCGTGAAATGAATTCAAAACTAGGAATGCACAAATGATAAACATTTTTTATTCTGCGAATATGAACGGAACAGACCTTTCAGTTCGTGAAGATAAACGATTTTTTGTTCACTTTGAATAATATGAAAAAAAAAAAAAAAAATTTCCCTCGAGTAGATTAGTAAAATATCATACCTATTTTTTTTTTTTTGGAGTGTGCCCTTTTTTTTTAGTGTTCCCAGTTTTTGAGGGGATTATTTTCGAGGGGGGCAGTTTTAGATAAACATTTTTAAGGAAATATTACATGATAAGCATAAACAAAATAACGAGTAAAATAAAAGCATTAATTCGCAAAAGATATATTCTATGTGTTTACAAAAAATCGGAGTTATCATAGATAGGACAATATAGAATACTAGCAGACCGCCCGGCATTGCCCGTCGTAAAATACGTCTAAATATGATATTTTGATTACAGCAGATTTCGTATTTAGTATTATATTACCAGTTCAGCCCGGCTTTGTTCGGCCCCTATGTACTGTTCAAAATTTATGTGCATATATATATATATATATATATATATATATATATATATATATATATATATATATGTCAGGTCATGTCATATGCTACTAGTACAATGTAACCCAGTACTACCTGCCTCATGGTCGGGTCACCGGCGACTAAATTGGTTCCCCCACCAGACTTGTTTGGTGAGGAGGGCGGCTAGTCTCCCCGAAGGATTAAAAACAAGACCTTCCAAAGGGCGAATGCACCCTTTTTCGGGGTCAACGGCCAACTAGCACTGTGTTTGTTTGTGTGTATGTATGTGTGTGTTAGGGTGGAGAGGGCTTCTGTAAGCATAGGCGAAGGCAACCTTTCTAGGAGAAGCAAATCTCTGGTTTAAAAAACCATAAAGCGGGAGACCAGTACCCGCATTAAGCTGGTCTTCAGTTTAACTTGTTGCTGGTTACTTTGCGCTTGCTTGTTGCTGGATCTCAACATTTTGAACCGAGAGAGGGACTTAGCTGCCGTACAAAGCTAAAACTCTGTAACATCATCTTTGTATAGATACTCCCTCAGGCATTTGAGCTCATGGACTGTCTGATGTGTCTGAAGGAGTGGCACTCGTCGGACAAGACGTTGCAATCATCATGATATATATATATATATATATATATATATATATATATAAGTTTGACGCATGTCCATGTAACCTATATCTAAAATTTCAGGTGTTTAGACTCAAAATTGGCGGAAGAGTTTGGTAGAGTAAACTCTTTCAACTTTGACCACTTGGCAGCCAAATTCTCGCCCCAAAATTGAGTTAAAAGTTTGTTGCATGTCTAAATACCCATTATGTACAATTTCAAATATTTAGACAAAACATTGGGTGAATATTTTGCTAGAGAACTTCGACCCCTTTGACAGCCAAATTTTCGGCCAAAATCCGATTAAAATGTTTGCTCTATGTCTGAATACACTTTATGTAAAATTTCAAATGTTTAGACCAAAAATGGGATGAGAAATTGTGTAGAGACCGCGAAGGTTAATTTTATTTTTACCTTTGACCCTAATTGATTCTCTTTAACATTTATTGTTTTGGGCTCAAATCAAATTAAAAAAAGTTTTATTTATGCCCAAGAAAACTACACCAAACTCTTCAAGGGTTTAGACCCAAAATTGGCATAGGAGTTTGGTAGAGTTATCAAAGGTCAAATCATTAAACTTTGACCCGTTGACAGCCAAATTTCTGGCCGATTAACAAGATTTCCCCCAAATCTCTATACCTCTTATGTCAAATCTAGAGTCTGTAAACTGAAAATTGACAGAGTAGTTTGTTAGAGAAATGTACACACACACAGACGCACACAGACAGACAATTTCACTTTTATAGATATATAAATTATATATATAAATATATATTTTATTGGAAGCAATATATATTAATGATTTAAAAAATTAAAAAAAATGACTCGTGCGCCACCACCGGGAATCGAAACCAAAAAAGTTTAACTTACGATTTACTTTGACTTTAATACCTGAGCTATAAAGACATGTTTGCTGCAAAGATAAAAATTAAAACATAAACTAATAGCTATTACGTTACGTATGCATATTTGTAATGCCGTTGCTCGACAATCACCTGGCAAATTTCATTTTTTTAAAATTTTACACGTTTGCACAGATTTTCCCAGGTTTAAACCCAACTATAAAGTTTTGCATGGGTTCAAATAACCTATTAAGTATCATGTTTATCGACTAAAAACTGACGGATGTGTTTGGTAGGCAAATTCTTTTAAACAAAAATATACACCCATACATAAAAAATACCAGTTAGAAAAGCATTTCATCCAAGGCATGAAAATTGTTAAACAAAATGGTTTTGCTATAGGCTTTAAAAATAAAGGTACAAGATTCAATTTGAAATTTATTTATCTTCAAAGTGCACTTTTATAAATTTTACAAAGTAAGGTATAAAAATTTAATTTAAATTGAATCAAAAAATTACCCTGGGTTTATTTTATGTAATGTACATTCTGTTGCACTTAAAAAAATCATTGAACATTTTATATCTATATCATTAATTGCTAGATGAAAGATAATGTTTTTAAATTGCATGCTTTGGATGAAATGCTTTTCTAACTTGTATCTTATCTTTTTAAGATCATATTTTAAAACTCTCCTTCTCTCTATTTCAGTTTGTATTTATCATCACACCACAATTCATTTTTGCAACCCCCTCTTTGTATTATTACAGGTCTGAATATTCTCTCTGTTTCAGTTTGTATTTCTCATCACACCACAACTCATTTTTGCAACCCCCTCTTTGTATTATTACAGGTCTGAATATTCTCTCTGTTTCAGTTTGTATTTCTCCTCACACCACAACTCATTTTTGCACCCCGCTGGTTACGGTCAATAGTAGTCCTCGCCAGCGAAAGTCTTTGTTATTGTTATTCTTTTATTATTATTATTATTATTATTATTATTATTATTGTTATTATTATTATTATTATTATTATTATTATTATTATTATTATTATTATTATTATTATTCAAAACATTTTGTGTCCTGCTCTTTTGCGCGAGGACTAATATAGGAAGAGGTTTCTGTTTACTATAAACTTTTTACGCAAATATTATGCACGTATGAATCATGTAGAATATCTGCAAAATATAATTACACGTAATAGTTAACTAAAGATAATCATGTCATAAGCAAACTGAAAAGAAAACTAATAGGGAATTAATTAAAAATGAATGTTTAAAAGAATATGCAAATTAGCTAGATCTTTTGTAGATGAATGCAATTCCATGACCGATATATAACAACGTTGTATTTTCTTTATAGATAAATAGAAAAAACGGGGGTTTAATATGAAAAAAAGAAACCCTAAATTTAGAGTATAGGTTTTTTCTTCATATTTTGAGGGTCCTTGTATTTCTCTTTAGAGCATCGACAGAATTAAGTAAACCTACGAAGTCTTTATTTTTTCCAGGAGAGTTTCTGTGATTCCGGTGTTGTTACATCTTTCAGGGATTGTGCAGTTTAGGATTTAGTAAGATTCGTTGAACACAGTGCGGTATAAAATGGAGGACATCTGCCAAATTTGATGACGACATATTTTATAACCAGTTGGAATTGTACTCGATCATCATCATCATCATAGTCATCAGCATCTTCATCATAATCGTCATCATCATCGTCTTCATCGTCATCATCATTCATTATATAAAACCACAATTGAGACCTCGGGATACGGTTTCCCCAGGATACGTTTTTCAGTTTACGATGTGGAATACGATGTTTTTTCTACCCTCGTTTACGGCACTTGCCCCACCTTACGGTTTTATTCATAATGCTATTTTATAACCAGTTGCGTGTGTTTTCTATTTCCAGAGTTTAAGTAAAAGAAATGACAAAATCGTTATTTTTTTTAAATCAAATAGACTTAAATGGAATTGTACTCAGTCATCATCGTCATCATCGTCATCATCATCTTCATCATAATCGTCATCATCATCATCTTATCGTCATCATCATTCATTATATAAAACCAGATTAGAGACCTCGGGATACGGTTGCCCCAGGATACTTTTTTTTCGGGTTGCAATGTGGAATACGATGTTTTTTCTACCCTCGTTTTCGGCACTTGCCCCGCCTTACAGTGTTATTCATAATGTTATTTGATTATATACATGTGTATTATATAGTGTACTGTTTTTTGTTACTAATATTTAATGCCGGATCCCAGCGTTATATTGTATTATAAAATCAACAGAATGGCTCGTTAATAAGATAGAGACGCGTTCAAAATGAATATTTCTGTTTACAGTACAACTGAACCATGATACTTGACTTTTGAATTTTAAACTTTTATTCAAGACATAAAAACATTAATTTAGTAAAATAACAGTAAGTTTTCTACAGTGCATTGTAGATAATCATGTATTGTTGACTACGTCAATGAAGGGTTGCATATAAAGCTTCATCCCAGTGCACAACAGTTGGTCCTCATCTACAACATCAGATGTGTACTTTTTCTCTCCTCAAGAAGAGTCAGCCACCAACTAAATGAATAAAAATAAACACGAAAATTTCTTTTAAAATGTTGTCTTGACGAATGTCTCAGAAAAATAATTTTTAAAAAAATTATTTAATAAAAAAATATATTACACTAGCTTTTCCCAGGCGTAAATACGTTTAAATATGATATTTTAGTTTTCCAGATTTCCTATATATTATTATAGAGTCGTGATTTGAAAAGTTAAAAAAAAGCATTTAAGTGCCATTAGCTAATATCGAAACCGAAACTGTAGCATTCAAATGTGATGACGATACCAATTTACCAACGTAACACGCATATAATCTGATTAAAATTAAAAAGAAACTAAGATGAACGCACAAAATATTTAACGATTTTTTTCAATTTTGACCCATTTTTGCCTTTATAAAAAAACTACTTTAACCAGCTAAACGTCCATGAAATAACTGTCCGTAAAAATTCCAATCATTTGTGTCCGTTCTGCGACTTTTAGTTTCGATGGAGATAAAGTTTGAAAATATGAAGGCAGACAGGCATATAGCCTTTTATATATTAAATTATTAGTGTGTGTGTATGTGGGTGTTGGTTTAGCAAAAAAAAAAAAAAGAAGGAAAATTGCGAACGCAAAAAAAAGTGGTAGTAGGCAGGCATACAGGGTTGCTCGAATCCTTACCGCGAAGGAGGAAAAGAAAGTGAAAAGAAAACCGTAACGCGTTAGCTGTTGCACCCATCGCCAAACCGGAAGTGACGTGCGTTTGAATTTAGGCTACACAATCAAAAAGAGGCGATGAATTTTGAAAATATCGGCGAAAAAAGCGACCCCTGCCTGTAGAAAGGTCCCAGTTGAGGATGAAGAAATTAATGTTTTTAGCCAATTTTTCGATATTTGTCGACCGAAGGACCGCCCTTCAAAACAATATCAATCTTGTGAAAATCCGTCACCTGTGTCGAAAGTTTTAGGCATACATACATACATACACTAACAGACGGGAAAGATTTATATCATAGATTTAATTACTAATGATGACATTATAGGCGCACTTATCATTGTGTACATATTTTATTATCATTTTTATTTTTCATTATAATTATTTTGTTGTTCTTCTTCTTCCTATTATTATTATTATTATTATTATTATTATTATTATTATTATCATTATTATTATTATTATTATTTATTTCTATAATTATTTTTATCATTATTATCATTGTTACCATAATTGTTTGTTTTTAATTTTATCATAGTTTAATTTATTGTTATCAGAAGTAAAATAAAATAGCTAACAAATTTTGCATTTTAATTTTTCATTTCATGTCTAATGAAAAATGAAAAAAACATATATATATATGTTTGTGTATCTTTATATATATACATATATATATATATATATATATATGTATATATATATGTATATGTATGTGTATGTACTGCATTAGATTTTGTTGTAATAAATTCCATATACTCGTAAAGTCTGTTTTCTGTGTTCAGGATTTAATCTTGCTATCTGTAACACTCTTTTTCGCCGTAAATTGAAGCACCAAGCTACTTGGACACATCCACGTTCAAAGCATGGTCACCTTATTGACTTCATCATAACTCGAAAACGCAACCTTTGAGACGCATATACGCTTGGTATTATGCGTAGTGCTGAATGTGACACCGATCACAAGTTGGTGGGAGGAAAGTTTAATCTACTAAGTGGCGTTAAGGTGCCTAGCCATATCGCTGTTTTCCAAGTTAAAGTTGGCTGAAGTCGAAAATGGTGTAAAAGTTTGATAATCTTGCATTTGATGGTACATGGGTGAATTTCAAGACTCAGGTTTATTCTGCTGAAGGAATAAGAACAGGGGCTGGTTCGACGATAACGATCTTGAAGTCAATCAATTGCTGATAAATGAACAGGCAATTTATGAATCTTTACTTCGTGAAAATCATTCTGATCATACAACAAATTTGCGACAATACAAAGAGGTCAAAGCCACATTGCAACGTGAGCTAAGAAAAATGGAAAACCAACAGAGCAGATCCAAAAGGGGTTTGATACAAAGAATTCGAAGGAATTTTATGGACTCCTGCGCTAAGTATTTGGTCCTCCTACTACTTCAATATCTCCCTTGATGTCGAAAGATGGTTCTATTGTTATTAAGGATCCAGAAAATATTTTGAAAATATGGCAGGGGCGCTTTACTGATGTGTTTCACAATCCCTCAGCAGTAGATGCTGATGCAATTGATAGCCTACCACAATGTGATGTCATATTCAGAATGGATCGTTTGCCTAATCTGGTTGAGGTGCAGTTGGCTATCGCATAATCAGCGGTGGTAAGTCACCTGGTTTGGATGGTGTTCCGGTGGAACTTCTCAAAATTGGAGGTGTAATGATATTCTTGCTTTTCTTGGGGAGATTTGGGCAGATGCTCCTGTTCCACAAGATTGGATTGATGGTATCTTGTGGACCCTATTAAAAGGAAATAGACAGAAGAAAGTTTATGACCACCACCGTGACATTTCGCTTTTGGAAACTGCTGGGAAAGTTCTCGCACGACTTCTATTAAAAAGGCTACTGGAGGATGTTTGCCCTAATGCTATTCCAGAGCCACAAATGTCTGGCAGAGGGACTATCGATATGATTTTTTTCAACCCGGCAAGTCGAGGAAAAATGCCTTGATCAACAGATACCGCTGTATCAAGTGTTCGTGTATCTGAACAACGCATTTGACCCCGTCAACAGGGATGCTCTCTGGTGAGAGAGTAGGGTGTCCTTCAACTTTTGTTAGAATATTCAAGGAACTGCACAGGGACATGGAAGCTCGAGTATCCTTTAAGGAAAAATTGTTTGATAAAACCTAGTTGACATGGTCTGTGGTGCTAGACTAGGAGTAGTTGATTCGTTTGTCTACCTTGGCTGAGGGATGACCTCTTGACACTGAAATCCGCAGACGAATTCAAAGGCATCTGTATCTTTTGAAAGATTGGAGAGTAGAGTGTGGTGTAATCGTGGCATCACAGACAGGACAAGTATTTGCGTTTACAAGACCTGTGTGCTAACCACGCTTTTGCATTCATCGGAGACATGGACATTGCATCAAAGGCACATTACGTGGCCTAAACGATTTCACCAAAAATGCTTGAGATGTATCTTAAACATCTAGTAGCAGGCACAAGTACCCGATACTGAAGTCCTTGTGAGAGCATGTTGCTCTAGCGTTGAAATCCTTGTAATCAGATCTCACATGCGTTAGGTGAGCCACCTGGTTCGAATGAAAGATTGTAGGCTGCCAAAACAATTTTATATTGGGAGCTGGGAAATGGCAAGGGCCCCCAACAGAAAGAGGTTCAAGGACTGTACAATGAGTAAATTTAAAGTCTTACAAATCGACATCGACACGTGGAAAAAACTTACGCTACAAATGCCGAAGTGGCGAAAGCTTGCACGTGAAAGTTGTGATGCTCTAGAGAAAAGAAAGCAGGTCCACAGCAATCTGAAGCGAGAGCTTCGCAAAGGTTTAATTGATGGCCTTGACCATGACATACGGAGCTGGAAATGCAAAAATTGTGAAGGAGTGTTTTTGTCAAAAGTTGGCTATGTTAACCACCTTGAGTAACACAGAACTTCTGTTCAAGTCAACTTTTCACCTATTAGTCAAACGAAAAAATCTGTTTAACATGCAGCAAAGTTTGCAAGTCTACTGCTGGTTTGAGAAAAAATATGATTGTATTGTTCATAGGCATATCTTCTTCTAGATGTGCAAATTTGTGGCGAGAATTCAGAGTCATCTGAGATGGCATAGACGACGAGATTGTGAGAACAATGTGACAGCGATCATCTGGAAAGATGCAGCAATCATCTATCTATCTATCTCTTTCTCTCTCTCTCTCTTTCTCTCTCTCTCTCTCTCTCCCTATATATATATATATGTGTGTGTATATGTCTATGTATGTGCGTGTACTGCATTAGATATGGTCTTAATATTCCATATACACATAAAATCTGTTTCTCCCAATCCTCTCTTTTAGTCATGTCTCTTCTGCCTGATTATCGTGTTTTGACACTTCCCCATTCCCTTTATAGATAGTTCATTTACGTTCTCTCCCTCACACACTATCTCTCTGTCTAATTATTTCCTGATGACTCTTTCCCGCCTTTTTACATTGACAATCTAGATTACACCTGCGTTAGTTCTTTCTTTTTCCCCTTCTTTCCTTTCCCCCTCTTTTTCTTTTTCTTCTGCATTTACTTTCAATGCCTGGACTTCATATGTCACATAACCCCCTCTCCCATTACCTCTGAATTTTAACATGTTTTATTTTTTAAACAGATAGGGGTTCCTTATCTCTTTATTTAAGAATCGGATTTCTACTGCTGTGAGAGACAAACATTATTAAGTCGCCTGACGAGGACTTGTGGTCTTGATTGACCATCTGTCCGAAACATTAGCATGTCCAGTGTCGCGACAATGTCATTTTGTGTGTATCAATAAAATTATGTAAGTGTGTGTGTGCGTGTGTGTATGTGTGTGTATGTGTGTGTGTGTGTACGGCACAATCACGTTGGCACACCGGTTCCCATCAGAGTTAAGCAACGATAAACATGGCCAGTACCATATGGGTAACCATTTAGGAAAGCTAGCCACTGTATGTACCGTGCTGAATGGTAGAAATTTCCAGGTTGGTATCGGCAGATTGTGTTTAATTCACTGTGGGAGATGCACTCCAGAATAGACTCGCCTGATGGCTAGGCAACAAGGCGGCACTCCATGTAATAGTGTATCGGCAACCTTCTGCAAGATGCCTTCCTGTGACATCTGAAGTGTGTCCGACACGAAGTTGCGCCTCGCGAAACGTACAAAACACTTTCTAGCTACGGCTGGCTAAATCCTAATAAGCAAAATGTATACTCGTATTCGATATATAGAATTTTTGTGATTCAATGAATTTAAAAAAATTATGACGTGAAATGTTTGAGTTTCATATTAAAGATTTTTATTATTCTATGTAAGGCAAAGAATATATTAGAAATATTTCTTCATTTCTAATATATTCTTTGCCTTACATAGTATGATAAAAATCTTTAATATGAAACTCAAACATTTAACGTAATAAATTGTTTAAATTCACTGAATCACAAAAATGTGATTTATTTGCTCTATCTTGTATATCAAGCAATTCTTATTTAGATGAGATAATACTTATAGAATATTACTGTCAGTAATATTTAGTAAATGTTATAATCACAGGTTTCCATACCAGCTGATTGTTGGATAATTTTATTCTCAAGTATATATATATATATATATATATATATATATATATATATATATATATATATATATATACTAGCTGTACCCTATCACGCGTTGCTGTGGCTCAAATTGGCGCAATGGAAAAAGTTCCGAAATGAGAAAAAGCATGTTCCTTATAGGTTTAATTTTCCATTTAAGATGGATACACAGTTATTGTTGTTCCATATTCTTAGCTGATATAGAGAATTTCTGGTTTGGTAACTCTTGAATACGTAACATAAATTCTCCATGTAAAAAAACAAAGCTTGGATTGGTTTATATTTCACAACATGATAATTAGTACACCAAATTTCAGTTGCAATACATGCGGTGGCATCCCTGTTTGATAATTAACCACTTTATCTGCTTTCACAACAGTTGTCGATAGATTTGTATTTGACTACCTCACTTGGAATTTTACATTGAATAATAGCGTTAAGTTCATGAGCGTCTTTGTATTGACCTGCAAGAATAGCTCATTCACTCAGTCAAGTGGAATTCTTATAATTTGAATATCTGCAAAAACCTTTTAAACTTACTGTTCTTTTGATGAAATAAAATTACAGAAGTTACAGAAGTTAAAAGTCAAAGAATTTTGCCCTGATCTCTGATCAGCTGGCACTTTTTCGTACCCAATTTCCCACAAGTGATGCAAAAATTTTTGTGCGGATCGAACAGTCTGCAACTGGACATACATATGATGTTGATTGAAGAATAACAGGTAACATTTGTCTGAAATCTTCTGCAAGCAATATTACTGCATTCCCAAATGGTCTGACATTGCCACGCAAATCTTGCAAGGATCGACCAAGAGCCTCAAGTGATTTTTTGCTTACCATTATGCATTCATCCTAAACAATAAGTTTGCATTTCTGCAATATTTTTCCCCATATTGGATATTTTGGAGATGTCGAACATGAGATTTTTGAAAAATTGAATGTTTTAAAGTAGAATAAATAATTCTTCTACTTGGCAGCAAGGTCGCATGTATTCCTCATGCAGCAAGGGCTATGTCATTTTGTTACCAAATGGCCGCCAAAATCAATTTAATTAGAAAGGTTTTATCAGTTACTTCTGGTGCTGTTCAAGGTAGCAGTAATTTCCAAATAACTTCTATTCGCACAGTCAGTAAATTAGGTGACTAAAATAGGATTTATCCATGTTTTGACAATGCCTTATTCACTCTAATTAATTTAGGAGACTAAAATAGAATGAGGGATTAGAGATGGACAGATAGAGAGGAAGATATATAGATAGAAAAGAGAAAGTGAGAGGAAAATAGAGAAAGAGAAGGAGATAGAGAGATAAAGGAATTGATAGATAAAGAGAGAGGGGGAGAGTTAGAAACAGAGGGATGAGACAGAGGAAAGGAGAGAGATAGAGGGAGTTAGAGAGAAAAAGGGGCTCAAATAGAGATTGAGAGGGTGATATAGAGAGAAAGATAGATTGAGAGAGGGAAAGGGAGAGATGGATAGAGAGATATTAAGAGAGGAAGAGAGAGGGGGAGAGAAACAGGTGAACTACACTTCACCGTTTTTTTCCTCGTTCAGTAGAGAAGAAATCTTTCGAGACTGAGGCAATTTTAATTTTTTGTTACTATCCAGAGTAACCCTATTTTTTTTGGGGGGGGGGGGCTAGATTTTCCACGCATTAGAAACCGACCGGGTTATCGGTACTTTCACCTAACAAATTAATAAAAGAAAAAGATTTTGTAAAATTTGAATTTAACATGAAAATACTATTTTAAAAAATAGCACGATAACATAAGTGCATAAGTGCCACTTTATGTACTACTTGGGCGTTGAGTTCCATGGCGACCAGCATAATTATTTAATGGTCGCTCCCTTAGCCCCCCCACCCTAGTCAAGGCTAATGCATGTGCACGTGACATTTTTTATTTACTGATGTTGGCTTAGTAACTAAACGATTTATTTTTAATTTCGTAACCCTTAAACGCATGCCGGAAGATTTAAATTGGTTCATTATTGTTGTAATAAAAAAAAAGTTTCATTCAACACAAAACCAAAAACACATATTAATGATAAATGATTTATTATTCTATTCATTGAAATTGTATAATTTTTAGATAAAAAAAGTACAAAAAAGTTAATAAAAAAATAGTTGCTTATGTGCGCATGCAAAAATGTTTGTAAAAGTGAGAATTTATTTTAATCATTTAAAAAACCTGTTTTATTTTTTGTTTTATTTGTAGATTAGGTCCACCTTATAATCACCCCAACATTCTCATCTTAAGAACAGCTTCCGGAATAAACACCACTTTTGGGGGAGGCTATTTGCAAAATTTAACTGATATTTGTTGTCAGCATACCCACCCGAAAATACTTTAAAAAAAAGGGGAGGGGTTCAGTGCCCGTTGAAGAGAAGTAGATTTATTTATCGATGAAAGTTGCGAAGAAGTAAATTCATTTATCAATAAAAGTCGTCATTTAAAAAAGAAAGTTGTGGAGGTGGACCTAAATGTAAATATTTACCCAAAAAACTATCCCCGAAGTTTATTACAAAAACGTTTTGTTTTCGCACTATTCAACAATTTGTTCATCCGCGCATGTAAATTAAAAAATATTTGTAAAAGTGAGAAGTTATCAGTAAATGATTTAGTTTTTTATTTATTTATTTATTTTTTTTTTACATTAGGTCCACCTCCACAAATGTTAAGAACGACTTTCAGAATAAACACCCTCAACCTCTCCATGTTAACAACGGATTTGGGAATAAACACCATTGGGGGGGATTTGTTGTCAACATACCCATTCGCAAATATTATTAAAAAAAAAAAAGTCGATAAAAGCCGTCATTTAAAAAGAAATTTAAAATCAAATGTTTGTAAAAGTGAGAAATTATTAATAAATGTTTAGTAACATTTTTCGGTGCTAATACAGAGAGTGATCCGCGCTATTTTTTAAATCGTATTTCCACGTTTAATTAAAGTTTTATGTTATTTTTATTCAATTGCAAGGTTAAAGTACAGAATAGGTACAAAACACCTTCCACATGTTAAGAATGGCTTTTTAAATAATAACGTTATTATTTCAGCACGGATCACGCTCTGCATGAGTACCCATTTTTCTTTTAATATTCATAAAAAGTAAAACTTTTTTTCAAAATAAATAAATAAATAAATAAATAAATAAATGTTTGTAAATGTGACAAATAATCGTTTAGTTACGGCAACGTCAGTAAATAAAAGATGTTACGTGCGGGGTGGGGTGGGGACTAAGGGAGCGACTATTATTTTTTCTGCTGGTCGCCATAGAACTCAACGCCCAAGGAGTACCAAATTGTAATTTTTTTTGTCAAATAAATAAATTTCAAGCAATTTTTACAATAAATAATAGATAGCAACTTCGTAAATTTTACGACTCGCCCCAGCATATTATAAACACCCTAACTTCCATATGTTAAAACGGCTTTCGGAATGAACACCCCCAATCTCCCCATATTAAGAAGGCTTTCGAGGTTTATGGAAGGGCGTATTTTTTTTAACATGGGGAGGTTAGGGTGTTTATAATACATTGAGGTATGTCCTAAAAATGAAACACTTTAGAACAAGTTAAAACATACTTTTTTTATGTAAACAAAAAAAGAAAAGAAACTAAACAATTAAAACGTAATGTTTCATGGGTGAAAAGCCTTAACATAAATAAAGGTATTTAAAATTTAAAAATTTGTAAGTACATAAATTAATTTAAATTTTTAAAATATGGGATTTTTTTGTGCTAATGCAGAGAGTGATCTGCGGTATTTTTTAAATCGTATTTCCGCGTTTAATTAAAGTTTTATATGTTTTTATTCAATTGTAAGGTTAAAGTACAGAATAGGTACAAAACACCCTCCCTTCCCCATGTTAAGAATGTCTTTTTTAATAATAACGTTATTATTTCAGCACGGATCACTCTCTGCATGAGTAACTTTTTTTTTATTACTTATCTTGTAATTCGAGAGTAGTTGGAACGGAAATTACCAGAAATATTATTGGGCAGTCTCGCAGAAACGACTTCGAAAAATATTTATATTTTAATTAATATTTTTATAATTCGCAATGTAAAATTATTTTAATAACATACAAACATTCATTGACTTTAGAGATAGATTTTCTGAAAATTTCGATTAAATTGGTAATGTAGAAATATGGTTGTATAAACTTTGAACGAACCAAAATTACATTTTTATATATATAGATATACACACGCCCCCCTACCCACACACATATTATATATATATATATATATATATATATATATATATATATATATATATATATATAATACGACATAATGCTTCACCAGGAACCGACGCACATTTTTATACTCATTTCAAAAAAGATTACATCTGTACAATTGTTTCAGCTCATTGCTTATAGTTTAATATATAGCAATTTTCTGTCTATTTTTTTTTAATTCTTAGCGAAGCAGGGCACTCCTGAGCGTAAGATATACATAAAAAGGAGTAGCCTGCAAATATAAGAACAATAAAAAAGAGTGGAAGAGAACTGTTATCATTCTAACACTACCGTGTTTGAAATATATGGTAAAGTGGTTGTTTTAGCCATTTAGAACTGCTTTAACATTTCACAACTCACCTATTTTCGACCAAATTTCAAACAAATTTCATACAGTTTATAAATCACCTTCTTATTGTGGACAACATTCAATTTTCGTTCAGTTAAACAAAAAATTATGATGAATTTACTAGAGTTCAAAATCGTAAAAAAAAAACTTAAGGTGAGCGACGTTTTTTATGACTGATTTTCATATCATCCACGTCGCTTCAGTGACTACTGTTGTTACCAATTCACCGCTCTCGTGAAAAGAGAAGTAACAAGTGAAACAGACAGAATAAAAGAATGAAAGGGAGGTTATTGAGGGATGTCATTGAAAGCAGATGAGAGCCGTACATCGTTATTACATATGTGTATGTTATGTTTATGGGGGCAAAAACTAAAACTGAAATTAAACAAAGAACAAGTGAATTTATTGGAAGCCTGGAAAAATCATGAATTGCAATAGAAAAATGCGAGCATGAAAAGTAATATGGTGAAGCTTAAACATGGAAAAGAAAACGACTAGTTGTTAAAACTGTAAAAGAAACGGACAAGGTATTCTAGTAAAAAATAAAATAAATTTATAACTTAACATATTGCAGCGTTAAGACTTTTCTTTTGAATTCAATGTATAACATTAAATACTCAATTCTTAATGCTACAATATTTTAAGTTATATATAGAACATTTAATCCCAACCGAATAAAAAAGCTCAATACGCAATAGATTCTTTCTAAAGAACTATTTTCGCATTTCGGATAACCTTGAGAGGATTTTCATGCAAGCTGAAATTTTTAGCGCTGTTTGTTTTTATATATACATATATATCTTTTACATATCCAACACTTTTTCACTTCTCTTTTTTATTTAGCTATTCATAACTACAATAAATTGCGGTTTCACTTAATGCCTTAACTAAAAAATTCTAGCATTGCAACAAATATAATTTGCTGATTTCTTTATGTCCTCTGATGAGAAGAATAACAAGTATAGCAGTCCTTGAAACTCCGTGCAATAAGGACTTTGTAAATTTTTTTTTTTTTTGAATATTAAGTCGAACAATAAATTTCGATTCTAAAGTTCAACTTACATTTTTAATTTTCTTTCTCTTATATATATATATATATATATATATATATATATATATATATATATATATATATATATATATATATATATATATATATATAAGCAAGCACGTGTGTGTAACATGTTATGCTATTTGCGAATGTATTCTTTCTAGGAGGTCACACCCGAAATAGTTAATACAAGTTTATAAACTCTAACATTTCGCAGCGTTGCTTTTAAAATTCTTCGTTTTCTTTGTTATTCTTAACCTCATATTGTTTAGACGCGATGCATTACTAATCCGATAGAATTCCGTCGCAAAAATGTGTGAACTTTTATAAAATTCGATTTGGATGTTTGCAGAACATTTTATCAAACAAATTAGTTTATAGTTGGAACCAGATTCGCTTTCCTGCGAGCCGGGGAGTTTATTGTTTATTAGAAACCTAGATTCACGCGGACATCGTTTCAGTGCGACTGCGCGCGTGTAATTGTGTAGGTTTACCTCACAAAGCAACAGATATACGCGCGCATGTACCGAATGATACACGCACAATACTTATAACTGGCTGTTTGAAAGATACACATATCTATACTCAATTATTTCATATTTTCACTGACAAACAGAGGTGTTCAGTGAAGCGGTGCACAATATGATCAACTATTTCCGTTCTGCCTTGCACATAACGAGAGAGAGAGAGAGAGAGAGAGAGAGAGAGAGAGAGAGAGAGAGAAAGAGAGAGAGAGAGAGAGAGGAAGTTTTAAAGGCCGGCGCATAGAATAAAATTAAAGTGGAAAACATTTAGTCCGAACTAGAATCCGGCTTGAGCCACCCTTCCCTCTTCCACCGGATTCATTCTCGATCACGGCCGATTCTCTGCCGTCTTTTCAACCGAAAGGGACTCTAGCTATATGAACTAAACAAACAAATCAATTCGTGGGTAATGGGATGTGCTATCGCATGCCATACTAATTCGCTCTATTGGCGTCTATAATTTGAAGCCAGCCATCTGGACGGCGCATAAAGTGATTCACTTAGTGCACGAATACCGTTGTTGTTTCAGTGTAGGGGAGGAAGACGGGGAGCAGCCTGAGAGGTCCAGGAAAAAATAGTGCAGCTATAAAGATCTTGAGCAAATTGACGCTGACGCTATCTTCATACAAGAAAACTAGGCTCAGTCACCTGTTAAGATATTCTGTAAGGCGGCGAGGAGAGTTCGTTTACTGTGCAGGTTAACCAATCGCTCGATTACATCTTTCTACACTCATTAATATACGAATCCTTCCGAATCAACAGGGATGAATTCGACAGAACAATTGAATGGGCTGGGCGAGGGGCTCACAGGGGAAATTGCCGACCCATAAATCGGAAGCCACCAATTATTTATTAGTGAATTAGGGATCGCGCTTGAAGTCGCCTAAGCGTTATCAATAATGCAGAACACACGTGTGCGTCGTAGGAATTTAAATTGGCATCATGGGACTATTTAAACATGACGTATTTAAATAGTCTCTTATCCATCGTTCACAGTTCAATTCGGCTACATTCCCCGGGAGTTCAAATGTCAACAGATCTTTCTACGTAGTTTGACTAAATGAACGAACGTTTTTTTTTTTAAATTATATATATATATATATATATATATATATATATATATATATATATATATATATATATATATATATATTATTATAGGGTGTCCGTAAAGTTACTATACAGTCTTACAAGTTACTATATAGACACCTGTAGTATATTAACTATTAATACAAATATAATACAATAAAACAATAAGACCGTATAGTAACTTTACGGACACCCTGTATATATATATATATATATATATATATATATATATATATATATATATATATATATATATATATGTATATATGTATATATATATATATATATATATAGGACATTTTTCGCAACTAAGTTATATATATATATATACACACATACACACACACACCCACACACACACACACATATATATATATATATATATATATATATATATATATATATATATATATATATATATATATATATAACTTAGTTCCGAAGAATGTCCTTTATGTCTGTATATATATATATATAGATTCAGATGTGTTCAAAAGTCAAAACTAATGAAGACAACGAGGGCTTTTTTTTCTTTTGCGTCGTGAGGTTCCAGGTCGCCTGATGAAGTCTCTTTGACTGAAACAGATCGCTATTTGTAGCGACCATATGTAACTGTTTACCCCTAATAAAAGAAAAAAAATATATATATATATATTTATATATATATATATATATATATATATATATATATATATGTGTGTGTGTGTGTGTGTGTGTGTGTGTGTGTGTGTGTATCCAGAGATAAAGGATATTCTTCGCAACTAAGTTCGAGCTATGTTGTGTGTTTACATCGACAACTGATGCCCGACCCGCTTAGTCCATTTCTTATTAAACCGGCATTTCTTAAGTCTATTAATAAGGATAAACCAAACACAACCGAAAAGATTTCTCTGACAGCCACACTCGCTAAACTCTTTGCACAGAGTGTCCATAAAGTTGGTGTACAATTTTAAAAATGTATAACTTTAGTTGTATTTGATGCAGTAATATCTTGTATATTACTGTATATATAATATCTTGTAATACTTTGTATTTGATACAGTAATATCTACGCATATATAAATAGCACTTTGCGTGTGGGTGTGTCTTTATCAGCGTGCCAGTTCGTTCCTTATGCACTCGTAAACAGCTGTACTGATTTAAATAAAAATCACACAAATCTACTTTATGAGTCTGGCAGTGTTCTTACATAGGTTTTGTACAGGAATGCCTCCGATAAGTAAAAAAATTGATAATAGAAAAAAATCGTATTTAAAACGTTTCTTTGGAATTAGACAACCTTATTCTGATAAAAGTTAACATTCCGGTACAGCCTAGCACCACAAGTGCATTTGAGAAGTTATATCATCGCAGAAGCAAAAGGGCCCAGCCTATAAAATTAACAGTATGTTCGGAGTTCCGTTCAGGTTCAAGACTTTGGACTTTCCATCGGGACCATCAAGAGTAGCACGGGCCTCATCCGTAAATAGGACACGTTGAAAATTCATTTTTATGTAATACTGTGCCCAAGCCATTCGTTTTTTTTTTCCTATGTTGTTTGCTTAATGGAGACCTTGTATGAGGTTTGGTGTTCTTTTTCATCTCATTCAACACATTGCATCGGGCCAGGCCCTGAATCTTGCAGACCTTGTAAAAATGGAAGCACCGGTGCTGTTTGGGTTTCGGTTGACATCCTTATGAAACTTTCGAATAGGAAGATCTGAAAGCTTTCTCCTGGTGCCCTTATCATTTCTGGATTTGGTGTTGGGGTTCACGAATAAAGACAAGTTTCTTGGATCCCTTTTCCAGCTCCGTGACTAAATCTTTGATGGAAAATTTTTCTGCGGGTCCAGCAACAAATCTTTGCTTTTCGACAACCTTCAATTGCCCTTTTGTTGGCATTGTAAGACATCTGATATATAGCAATGGGCAGTATAAATTCATTAATAAATAAAATGTTTTAACTTCGTGAATATCGCGTATATTTGAGTAACATTTTGGGAAATGTCTAACCTTGAAACAGCCCTTTACGATACAATTTTAATTTTTTGTGGCGTATATTTAGTGAAATATTGATAATTTATGATCTGCAATAAAGCGATTGGCACAGTTTATAATATATATATATATATATATATATATATATATATATATATATTGAGTAAAATGATTGATAATTTATAATTAAAATTTAATTTTAAAATCGTTTTCACAAGGAAGAACAAACAAAATCAATTTTGATTTTGTTTGTTCTTCCTTGTGAAACCGATTTTAAAATTTAATTTTACTTCAAAATTATCAATCATCTCACTTAATATTAAAATAGCTCTAGGAGATATATTTCTATCGAGCTTATTATATATCTGCATTACAACGAGCACTGCTTTTCTTTTTTAATTGTATTAATGCATTTACTAATACATTAAAATAAACTCTGCTTTTTAGACTGTTGTTCTAATCCCCTTTATATATATATATATATATATATATATATATATATATATATATATATATATATATTAAATCAACCGTAGGTTCTCTTTAGTACGATGCAGATTACAATGTATTATAGAGGAAGTCACTGTGAGGAGGCAAGTGAAGCTCCCCTTACGTTGTACCGTGGTGGATTTCTCACTAGAGCAAACATCAATATGAATTTGATTGAAAAAGGAGCGATTTCATCGATTTCAATGACAATAAAAATATCGGCGTGTAAAACATTCGTTGATTCTAATTTAATCTCGTCAATGCCGAGTCTACTTGCTGTAAAAATGTTATAAAGTTTCATATACCTGGTTTTAAGCAGATTATTGAATAATTTACTATAAGTAAAAATATTAGTTACTTTTTTTTTTCGGAATCTATTTGATTTCTGGCTTCGGATGAGGAAATAAAAAAGCGTGTCCTTTGATTGGCTTAATTGAATATAAATGAATATTTTTTATGACGGACACGTGTAAAACAATTGTATATCCAACCAAACGCAGTTCATTAGTAAATTTGAAAGCTTAAAAGTGATTACATTAGTGCAAATAAGTTGCCAAATGTTTTCTGTGGATTGCACAAATAATATTAACTGTTCTATTACAAATTATGAAAAATGCATGGAAATGTAAATAAAATTTGAAAACAACGTAAAATGTAGATTTCCTTTTTTTCTACTCCTATTCAGTGACTATTTCTGTCGCAAATACAGTTTTGCTAAACTGGAAAACTTCTAGAGTAAATGTGTTATTAAGGGGACACACCCCTGTTAACAATTCGTATTTCGTGGCAATATTATCTTAACAAACGGGTATACACAATTTCTGTAGATCGAACCAGCAGTTTCCGAGAAAAGTAATGTGGTATTGTGGTGATTGATACAGGATAGAACCATAAAATTGCCGCCCTAGAAAAGAAGCCATGATTCCATTTTCATCTGATGAAAAACGTTTTTTTTGTTGCAGAGTATCTGCTAGTTGGTTCGTTGTGTACAAATCTCAAGAGCGATAGGATCCTTCTATCATGTCTGAAAGTGACACAATGTTACAACTAGTGAGATCGGAGATGTGCCGCTGTACAATTCATGCTCCCTACCGATCCAAGTTATGACAACAGGACCATTACCAGGCGTCCTCAAAATACACCGAAAGATTGCTACGAATAACGCAGGGTGATGAAAACAAAGTTTCCAACCACGATTATGGTCTTTGATGTGGTTTCAAGTGAGGGGCTCATCATGACACCTCATATCTTCGAAGTCGGTTTCAAAGTCACCACCAAAGTGTAACTGGATATGCTGAAGAGTGTGGTTATTCTCCGGTGCAATGAAGTGGCGGCTGGCAGAACCTGGGTGTGGCAGTAAGACTCAGCACAGGCGTACAAGTCCAAAGAGACCGAGGCTTAGCTTCAGAAGGAGCGCTACGACTTTGTACCCTTCTCTCTTTGCCACCCCCTCCCCTGATATGAACCCGCTGGACTATTTCGTTTGGTCATACCTCATACGCCGAGAACATCACTAACATTACTTCCCACAACACCAAAACCAGCCTGATCGCCGCCATTCGTTGAGTATTTGCTGAGCTCCTGCCAGCGCTTATGAGAAAGGCATGCTCCCAGTTCCGGACCCGTATTGAGGTGGTGATTGAAGTTGATGGTGACTACATTGAATAGATGCCAACTCTACTACATAATCAAATGACCTGAATTAATTTTTTCAATAAAAGCTTAAAAATAAAGCTGTAGTGTTGTTTTATTTATGGCGACAATTTCATCGTTCAGCCCTATTCTACATAAGCATATTTGAAAGCTAAAATAATACAAACTTTTTAATTCTGAAAACCGTGTGGAAATCTAAAGAAAAATAACGTAAAATATACGAGCAGATTTACTATTTTTTAATCATATATAGAAATTATTTATATAGAACTTATTTATATAGAAATAATGTATATAAAAATTATTTATATAAAAATTATTTATATAAAGATTATGTATATAGAAATTATTTATATAGAAATTATTTATATAGAAATTATTCATATAGAAGTCATTTACATAAAATTATTTATATAAACATTATTTATATAGAAATTGTTTACATAAAAATTCTTTATATAGAAATTATTTATATAGAAATTATTTATATAAACATTATTTATATAGAAATTATTCATATAAAATTATTTATATAAAAATTATTCATATAGAAATTATTTATATAAAACGTATTTATACAGAAATTATTTATATAAAAACTATTTATATAAAAATTATTTATATAAAATTATTTATATAAAAATTATTTATATAAAAATTATTTATATTGAAATTATTTATATTGAAATTATTTATATAAAAATTATTTATATAGAAATTATTTATATAAACATTATTTATATAAAAATTATTTATATAGAAATTATTTATATGAGAATTATTTATATAAAAATCATTTATATGTAAATGATTTATATAAGAATTATTTATATAAAAATTATTTATATGAAATTATTTATATCGAAATTATTTATATATAAATTATTTATATAAAATTATTTATATAGAAATTATCTATATAAAATTATTTATATAGAAATTATTTATATAAAAATTATTTATATAAAATTATTTATATAGAAATTATTTATATAGAAATCATTTATATAAAATTATCTATATAAAATTATTTATATAAAAATTATTTATATAGAAATTATTTATATAAAGATTATTTATATAGAAATTATTTATATAGAAATTATTTATATAAAAATTATTTATATAGAAATTATGTATATGAAAATTATTTATATAAAAATCATTTATATAGAAATGATTTATATAAGAATTATTTATATAAAAATTATTTATATACAATTATTTATATAGAAATTATTTATATATAAATTATTTATATAAAGATTATTAATATAGAAATTATTTATATAGAAATTATTTATATAAAAATTATCTATATAAAAGTATTTATATAAAAATTATTTATATAGAAATTATTTATATAAAAATTATTTATATAGAAATTATTTATATAGAAATTATTTATATAAAAATTATTTATATAGAAATTATTTATATATAAATTATTTATATAAAAATTATTTATATAGAAATTATTTATATAAAAATTATTTATATAGAAATTATTTATCTAAAAATTATTTATATAAAAAATATTTATATAAAAATTATCTATATAAAAGTATTTATATAAAAATTATTTATATAGAAATTATTTATATAAAAATTATTTATATAAAAATTATTTATATAAAAATTATTTCGGGCACAAATAAAAATCTACTATAATGTAAAAATGTGTGTGAATTCGTTTCTTATAGACTCAAAAACGACTGGACCGATTTTTATGAAATTTAACATAAAGGTATTTTATGTGCCTGGAAGTGTTCTTAGATGGATTTTCTATGGAAATGTCTTCGATAAGTAGCGATAATCAATAATTTAAACGATGAAAAAAGGAACAGGCGATTTTAACCAAAGTTGTCATCTTACCCAGTCTTACCTCACAATCTTTTTCATTTTAAATTTAAATTCAAGCCATGATCACCGCACAAGCAGTAAGGCCAGGCAAAAAAGTCAACTTCGATATGACTGAGATGCGTTCGAAATTAATGTTTCTATTTAAAACACAATGGAATCATGATAGTTTACGTTGGGGTTTTAAATTTTAATTCAAGCCATTATATATAAACCTAATTTTATAAAATCAGCAGTAGGTTTTCTAAAGTGCAATGTAGACTACAATGTACTGTACGGTACTGCAGGGAGGCGTGTGAAGCTTCCTCCCGGTGCACCGTGATGAGTCCCAAACTAGAGTAGGCCGTCTATCGATTTGATTGAAAAAAAAATGGGAGATTTCACGGAGTTCCATGAAGATAAAACTATGGGTGCCTGAAACATTCGTAAGTCCTGGGCAACGTTGGGTCCCCCTACTAGAACATTTATGAAATTTGATAAAATGCACACGGACATGATGGAAAATTTCTAGAGTAAATATGGTGTTATGGTAACAAATTCCTGTTAACATCTGTTGTTTCTCTTACTGTGCATCGGACTGATACCATGATACTAAGGTCGCTGCACCTTATCATAAAAAAAGGGCGATATAAAATGTAAGCCACATTATTTCTGTATTTTCCGAGAAAAAAGCGGAACAGACAGACAAACCGACAGACTAATAAATAAATTTAAGTAAAAAAAATCAAATTCAATCAAAATGAACAAAGATAAAAAACATATGCAATACTTTAGCTATATAAGTGTTAAAAACGCTTTGAAATGGAGCACTGCTGCCACATCTGCTGCAAGTCGCCCAGAGCAGTGTTTGTTTTCTAATAGGTCATGTTTAAATATAACTCCGAAATCTAGTATCATGATCACTTTTATGCCCTCCCTTTTTCTCATAGAAGAGACGGTATTAGTGTTTCCTTGCTCTGCTATTATTTTAATAAGAGGTGTTAAACTGAGTTTCGATTTAACATTGTCAGACATTCACAGTCAGAACTCTTTTTTTTACCACAATGAAAGAAAAATGTTGCACCGCTCTTCCCAGTGCCTAGCGCTAGGCTGAATTTTCACGAACAGAGATACTTCGCACGGGCTTTCTTTTGAGTAAGATATTGGTAGGAGACTACTTTCCTGAAGATTACAACATAGTCCTCTTCAGATTCCTATGATGAGCTCTCTTTACAAATCTTCGAACTTGGTGCATCTTCCATTCATTCACAGTCCCCTCATAATGGTTTTCATTTTATCATATTGACCTTAGTCCACGAATAGGTTTTGGCCTCGATAAGTGGCAATTCCTTAGTACAAAAGCTACATCTACAAACATGACTAGATTCGGCAGTTAATTAGCCCAAACAGGATCGTAGAGATATATGCATCTTACAGTTCAATTAATTTGAAAATGTTGGCTTTTGTTTTCTATATTTCTATTAATTTGCTAATCCTTAGTTTAAATAGCGGGGGGAGGGGGCGGTGGCCGAGGGCGTCATCCAGTCGTAAAATGCGCTCCTTTTAATTTATTCAGATTTTGTATATATTAATATAGAGTCAATTCTCTATCGATTATTTCATATTATCTCTCTCTCTCTCTCTCTCTCTATATATATATATATATATATATATATATATATATATATATATATATATATATATACTAGCAAAAGTACCAGTCGTTGACTGGGTTCAGAAACAGCCTACAGAAAATGGACTCTGATTTATGAAAGTATGATAGGTTATGAAAAGAAAGGCTTGTAAAGAGATAGCTTCGAATTTGGGGGTATAAAATATAAGGCAAAATATGATGAAAGTAAAAATAAAATAGATAAACCCAATAATTTATCATACCATACCTGTTCACACTGAAACACTTATCACAATATTCTGTGGATCTATATTAAAAAACCTTGTTAAACTTTGTGACATATTTCCATTCTATGGAGGTCAGGCGCGAACGAACACCTCATAATTTTATTATACCATATTTCTTCAAACTGAAACATAATTATCAAAGTACACTTACACAGATAGATATGAAAAGTCTTTATTAAAGTCTGTGCCTATTTCCATTCTATGGTGGCCAGGCGCGAACGCAGGCACCACAATTTTATCATACCATCCCTATTTAAGTTGAAACATACTTATCAAAGTATTCTTATGTACATCTATATCAAAAACACTTGTAAACGTTTTTTTTTAATTTTTTAATTTTTTTATTTCCGTACTTTGTGGACCAGGCGCGAACGAAGACCCCACAATTTTAATGAACCACCGTTCTGCCAGATCAAACATACCCATTCCTGTGTCTCGATACATCTATCATTATATGCAATCAGATTTTTAAAATAGTCAACCATATAGGAGCCTATTCGTGACCAGACACACGCACACATACACACACATACATACACACACAGACATTCAGCTTTATATTATATATATATATATATATATATATATATATATATATATATATATATATATATATATATTTCCACATACGTAGAAGAGCAATTTAAGTAGACTATTAATTTCTAATTTCTTTAAATTTTGATTCCTTAGCAATTATTTTAACCGTATAAAAACCGGTCCACAAACGAAATACAATCATTTGACCCACCTCGCGCCCTCTGCGACCTTCAGTCTCGGAAGAGAAATATAATAGGCAAAAAAAAAAAAAAAAAAGAAATGTAGATAGGCAGATAGACAGACACACATAGTTTTTTAAATAAGTTTTTATTTATTGTTTTATTCTTCTGATTATTTGTCTGCTTTTCTTTTGTGCTTTCTGACCTTTACTGACCTTTTCGTATTTCTAGACATCAAACATCAGACGGTTCAGCAAGAAAAATGAATCACTCGTGACTTCTCTTTGAACATTTCTCCAAAGAAATAAAAGAAATATTAAAGAAAACAAAGTTGATTAAATATGAAGACGTAAATAGTGAAATAAAAATACGAAAAAAAAAGTGTTTGCTTTATCGTAGCTTAAAAATTCAGTTTTGGATCTTTATTTTTATGCTTATAGTGTGAAAACAAACAAACAAACAAAACAACAATACTAAACATTACATCTCAAACTCTATTAACATACATTATTGTAATAAAATTGAACAAAACTTTAAATAAAAATAAAAGAAAACTATAAAAATATTATACGTAGGTATCCCAAACTTACAATAATAATAAAATTAGGCTTAATAATTACGATAATAAATTTAAGATCCAATATCTTTAAAAAAAAAAAAAAAAAAAAAAACTCCCATCATACGTAACCCTCCAAATATTCCAAAGCATAAATGTTATTGACAAGTTTAAACGCCCTTTAGGAAAATAGAAATCTCACATTAATATTATGAAAGCTAATAGTGACATTAGTTTTACAACCACTACCATATAATTCGAGCTCAATTTACCAACATCTAATAAACAATTGAAGCATTATTTCAAATTTACAATAAATTCTAGCAAAATGCATTAAATAATGAATTTCGATACTAATTGAAGGCAATTAAAATTACATCATAACTCAGCGACCTACAAGTAACAAAATTTCACAGGAAACCATTAGCAATATATACAAATACTTAAGATATTACAATTTTATTCTAAGACGCTTATTCTTAGGTTAGATAAAAGGGGCTTGGAGATTGTGCACACACATAAATTCCAAGTTAACAAAGTACAAAGAAAATACCAGGTCGAACTTTGTACACACGTCCTGACTTCTAATGGAACAAAGAGATACTGGTTAAACGTGTACATACATATTGACCTCTGGTGGAGCAAAGGAGAAATTGTCAATATAAGCAAGAGGTCAGAAAAAACGAAGTCAGAGAGACGGAGGCAGGCGCACGGTTGTTACGTCGTTCGTTCGGCAACCCCAACCTGCATCGTTCACCACTCTTGCTGGCCACGTCCGACGACCACTGACAAACAAAATAAAAATTAAATAAATTCAGTGTTGTTATGAAACCGTCTCCGTATGTGATTGTCGAAACGGCTGGAACAAACCAGAGTGTATTTAGTTATTGGCAGCACGAATCTTTGTGGAAGTGCAACAAATATGATTTGTATAACGTGACTGCGATAAAGAGATAGATTAATTCCAAAAGATCCACGATAAAACAGTATCACAGGATTTATTTTGCCAGCGTCCTACCTGAAATAGCGTGAACACTTTTTTTCTCAAACTCTATCCGACTTCAAACGCCGATTCACAGTTGTATTTTGAAATTCTCTTATTTATTTTTTCCAGCTTTTTGTTCATTTGTTTTTATACCTGCTAGTGATTCGAAAGAGAATAAAAACGTTCGTGATACATACAGAACTTGTTTATATATATATATATATATATATATATATATACATATATATATACATATATATATATTATTTCTGCACAACGAAACATTAAAAATTTTAAAAAAAGCTATAATCAAGCAGAAGCATTCTGTAACTTAAAACAAGGATCAAATGAAAGAGAAAAACTTTCCTAGATGCACACACTTCAAATTCTAATTTCTGAATAGAAAAAGACGAATTATTTCGTCTAGTAGAAATAATAAAATGCTATACATTTGAATGAATATGGAAGTCTTTTTTCAATTATGATTCCTATATCACTATAAAAACGATCGTTTCAATCCATAATAAAACGCAGTATTGAGTATGTATAGATTAAAAAAAAAAACAAGGAATTTTTAATATATAATCTACTTAACTAAATCAAAATAGTTCCTAATGAATACATGTTTAGTGATATTCATTCGTAATATTTTAGCCCTACTTTTTCATACATATGCAACAGTTAAATCGACATCAACACTAATTAATCAAATGGATTTAATACGAAAAAAATGATTTAATGCATAAAGTGATTGAATACAATATAGTAGAATGATTAAAGGGTGCTTTCAGTGGAGGTAAGTTAAATTAAATAAACTTTAGAGAAGGATAAGCGGAATCGGTGGCTACTTTGCATATATATATATACATATACAAATATATATATATATATATACAAATATATATATATATATATATATACATAAATATATATATATGTATATATATATATTAATATATACATATACATATACATATATATATATATATATATATATATATATATATATATATATATATATATATATATATATATATATATATATATATATAAAGGAATCGTTTTCGGAATCGGAAAAAGTTTGAGCCTTGATTCCGATGTCAAAAACGATTAAAAATTTTTTTTTAAATTTATTTGTTTTTGTTTAAAACTTAATTTTACATAAATCGTGATACTGATGAATATTCATTGATTTTAAAACTACAAATAAAAGTAGAATCTATAGATCAGCTCCCCAAGTTTATTTGTACGTTTAGGAAAATATGTATTCATATTTCATGGTTTTTGCACTAACTCCATTCTCTCGTCCCCCATACACAGCACACCCACATCTCCATATTTAAACATCAATGTCTGGCTGCATAATCTACATGGTGCCCACAAAGTCTGGCTGCATAATCTACAGGCTGTCCACAAAGTCTGACTACATTGTGGCCAGACTGTGTGGACACCTTGTATATATATATAGGGTATCCCAGAAAATGTAACAGAGAAGAGGAACATTCTTTTATAGATTAAATTACCTAATAGATATTGGCAGTACTCCCCTTTGATATCTATGCATTTCTGGGCACGTTTAACAACGTCTACAGATACTGCCTGTACATTTTCTCTAGTCATTCTCCTAATAGCGTTGGTAATGTTCTCCTTTAGTTGGTATAGATTGTGAGGATTATTTGCATGAACATTTTCTTATGGCAAGTCCAGGGAACGTGTTGGCCACAACCCTCTGCTTATTGTTCTCTCCGTAAGTATATCATGAACTCGTGTACGTGATCTATCAGACGTGATGCATGTAACGCCATGTTGGAAAACGAATTGCATGGTGTCAGTTGGACATGGCGAGAAAGATTAGAGAGATCGCGCTACTTGCAACTAGGCATTTTATCTGTTAACAACAGGCGATAGTTATCCGTTTATATAAGTGCTTTATGGTAAATGAATTGTTGAAAATGGTTGAACTTGTGCTCATTTTTTAATTAAATGTTTAATAACCCCTGACTGTGCAGCGAACAGATGCTATAATTCTTAGTTCGCTATACCTACTATGACAAAGACCCATGCAAAATGCTTGCGAGATCGGAGCATGGGCTTCCAAGAAAGCTTCTAGAGCAAATGTTGTATCATGCTGATTAATCCCTTCTTATCCCTAACTAATCATTGAATGGATAGTATAATACTTATAAAGGTCCATACACAACTTCAGCAAGATTGGCCTAGTAGTGTCTTTGAGACAGGGAGACTAAGGCATATATATATATATATATATATATATATATATATATATATATATATATATATATATATATATATATATATGCTCCTTATCTTGAGTTAAGCATATTGGGAAGTGATACACGATATACCATTAGCGTATATAGCGATGCTCTTTGTGTAAACAAATCGAGCTTAGGTATTTCGGACGATGTCAAAACGTCGTTAATTCACTACCCGCACAGCAGATGCTGATTGCCGTAATGGTTCAAAGCATTCAGTGTCGTACGGGCGGTCGGGTTTCGATTCTGCCTTGAGGTAGTTGCCGGTCCAGCCGCACTGATGAGCTGTGATGCAGCGAAACAGTACCGTATGTGGATGACTATATATATATATATATATATATATATATATATATATATATATATATTTAAAATAACTTCAATATATTGATACAATATAATAACCAATAGATAATTGGCTCTATAGCAATGCCTACGAAAGCTGCATTAATTAAAATAGCATATTTAAGCATATTTTATGATCGGACAATGCAAAAAAATACACATTTGTATTTATTGTGGTAAAGAGTGATATTTCTTTCTGATAGCAAATAAAATATATACATATATGTATTAAAATCATATTCCACAATCATCCATTAAATCTTTAATGTACAATTATAAAACTTTTAGGTCGAGTTCTATTTCAAAATTAACGTTGAATTATGCAAGGAAGTTCGATTTTTCTAGTGTAATTTGGTCAAGGGCTTAATTCAAGTTATCGTGCTGAAGAATCCAGTGGAAAGAGACGCTAAACGCTGTAACCAGACCATAGGTTGCCCTTCTATTTTCATATCTAATACCAACCACCAGTGGCTATTAGACAAGTTTGACCTCCATCGAAAGCAGGATTTGGCCAATTTGGCCATTGGAATGCCTTTGCATTACTCACGTTGCCTGCCCAACTGCAGCCTTACTCCCTTCCCCGGTCACTTAAATTCGTGCCGTTTTATTTTCTCTTGTGTAGCGTCTGTCTCGCGTTTCTCTTTCGAGTTAATTATCTTGCAATTCCTATTTCAATCCCGCGATTCACAACTACTTTTGATTCGACCCTTTAACCCAAGTCAGTCAAGTCGATTCAGATTGAAATATTCCGATTCCACTCCCACTCCTCCCGCTCCTTCACTTCCTCCTCCCCCTTCTCCTCTGGTGGGTTACGCTCATCCCATTTGCGGTGGCCAACTTGAGATTGTTCAAACCCAGGAGCAACTTTCTTCTTCTTCTTCTTCTTCTTCTTCTTCTTCTTCTTCTTCTTCTTTTATTTTCTTTTATTCTTCTTCGTCTGTTTTGTCTGATTTTTCTTCATCTTCTTTACTTCGTCTTCATCCTCTACTCTTACTCTTATTATTCTCATTCTTGTACTTCCATCTTTTTCCCCTTCTTCTTCCTCTTCTTCTTCTTCTTTCTCATCTTTTCTCTGTTCATTTTCGCGCGTCTTCCCACAGACTCATTGGAAACTAATTACGGGATCTTCATTGGCGCAAAACAAGATGGCCGATCGCGCTCCAGAATTCGCAAGACGGCGCAAAGTAGCAACCGATTCCGCTTATCCTTCCTTAACTCCGACAAATTTATTTATTCATCCAAATTCGACGTTGCATTCGCCTTTTAGCACAAAACGATTGAGAAATAGTTGAGGCATGTGTGGGTAATGAGAGAAAAAAGTGGGTGAGGGGAGGCAAATTTTGTCTCAAATTAACATTTCGGTTTGAATAATCAGGATTTTTATGTGAGAATCAAACAATGACACGGAATAGAGTCATATATATATATATATATATATATATATATATATATATATATATATATACATATGTATATATATATATATACATACGCGAGGGGCGTGCAATAAGTAATGCCCCTGACCCACTTCCCATAGCAGTAGAGCAACGAAACTTGGCACAGTTATTAGTCTTTCTCTATATAGGAACCACCCAGAGTTATGCATTTCTCCCATCGTTTGATGCAGCTCTGGAGACTGTTTTTGTAGAACACCCCAGATTGGTCCTCCAATCACGACGTGACTTCAGAAATCAAGGCTGCATCATCTGGAAAACGCTTTCCTTTCAAAAACAACTTCATTGCTGGTGAAAATCAGAGAGTGCAAGGTCAGGAGAGTAGGGAAGATGGGGAAGGATTTTATAACCACACGCCCGTGCTTCTGATCTGGCGACATGCGAGTTGTGGACCGGAGCGTTGTCCTCCAGGAGGAGGGTACCTTTGCTGATATTGCCCTGCCTCTTGATTTTTATAGCTTCCCTTAATTTCCTCAAAAGTGAAGTATAATAGGCTCCTGTAATTGTGGTACCCTTTACCAGGAAATCTGTCATCACTACTCTGTCCTGATCCCAGAAGACTGTGAGCATCACTTTGCTAGCGGAGGGCTGCGTCCTTGCCTTCTTTATAGGTGGTGAGTCCAAGTGCTTCCACTGCATTGACTGGGCTTTAGTCTCTGGATCATAGGGATGGACCCATGTTTCATCCTGTGTAATCAGTCTTTTAAATAACTTTGACTCATCTTCTTGGCTCATCCCCAAATTCATCCTCGAGCACTCGCTTCTGGAATGGTGTGAGCAATCTCAATGGTGAACAAATCTTTCTCGATGATTAATATTCTAAATCTACTAAAAGGCAATTTCTGTTGTTTATTGATAAATTTTTTCAATGAAAATTTTTTAAAATGCATGTTCTTAAAAACTCTTGACATGTTGAATTTTATGCAAATCCATCTAGCAGACACATATGCAAATGGTCATGAATGATAGTTTCCACAGACCCTGCACTAATCTTGACATCTTGGGCTATTTGGCTAATAGTAATGCGCCGATCTTCGAAAATGGCAGCCTCAAATTGACGGACAGATACCTCATCAATGGCAGAAGGGGGACGACCAGGTCTGGGAGCTGTATCCACAGACTTCCTGCCAAGGTCATATGATGGGGCATTATCACCATAGGTTTCTCTCATTTCATCAAAAGTCTCGTGTGGTGTGCGTCCTTTCAAATACAAAAACCGGATCACTGCTCGACATTCAACAGGCTCCATTTCACTCCTTACTCAGTTCATCACCTGTAAAACAGAAACCCCAATGAGTTCAGAGTTGTAATTTGCCATATAACCCGTGGAGATATAAATCATTGAACATGCAAAATTTCAGTTAGATCAGACAACTGGAAGTGGGTCAGGGGCATTACTTATTGCACACTCCTGTATATATATATATATATATATATATATATATATATATATATATATATATACAGCGTGATCGCTAGAAAAGTGGGAAATTTGTCAAACAACGATTTATTTTTACAAAGAATAATTTTTACAAAGTTTTTCAAAGCCAAGTGTTATATTATACTCATAGATACTCAAAATGTCGTCCGTGCACTTTACTGCAGCGTCTTAACCTAGAAATCCAACAAAATAACCAATCCAAAAATAGCAATCACGCATTTTATTCATGATCTAAGCTGACCTTCAAATTTCCCGCTATTCTAGCGACTAATCAGTATATATATATATATATATATGTACAGAGAGAGAGAGAGAGAGAGAGAGAGAGAGAGAGGGAGAGAGAGAGAGAGAGGGAAAGAGAACGAGAGGGAGAAAATAAAGAGAGTATGATGAAAGAATAGGAACGAAGAAATGAAAGTTGGTAACGGAGGAAAAGATAATAATGAAACGCTATAAGCTAAAACAAGACAAATTGAATAAAAAAGATGAACTGAAAGAGAATTAATGTTAGATATGTACCGGACAACGCCGGGTGACCTGGTCGATTATTATTATTAAAAAAATAAAACAATTAGATTTTGGAAAACGTGTATTTACAGCTTGGAATGTTTATATATTAATTTAACTCAAATAAAATAAACAAAGTCGATTTAGGAATTTTAAAGTAGATTAGAATTTGGTTTGTTAGTTAGCCCCGAACTTAGTTAGCCCCGAATTCCATACTGAACGCAACCCATCCAATGCGGCCCATGCTTTTGAGATGCGAATTTCGATATCTCTCTCTGTGGAAACTATGTTGCTGCCCAGATACGTAAACTCAGCGATTTCTTTCAGTGTTGATCCAATCAGAGCCCTGATCTCTCCTTTCACATTGAAAGTCATAAGCGACCAAAGCAATATCGTCTGCGTTATCTGTATCAGTTATGTGTACTGATAGATGACGTCTGTTTCTGGATTCATCTAGGGTGAAGCCTAGCGTGTTGTGTATATCAACAGAGGTGCGAAGTACAAGGTCAAGACAATGAAAAGAAAAGGGGCAAGAGTATCTCCTTGTAGAAACGCGGTGCAGATGTCGAAAAATTCAGTGTCCCCATCTGGCGACTTGACTATTGCTCGAATAGCATCATGATAGCATTAATAACTTCATTTGGAATGCAATATGCTTTTAGTATGCTGGCCATTTTGACTCTATGTACGGAGTCGAATGCTTTAGATAAATCTACAAAGATCATGACTGACTCAATGTTTTTGGCTTGGACTCTTTCAATTAGTCTCCTAACAGTAAGTATTTGACTAGTAGAAGAGCGATTCTTTCTACATCCATTCTGGTTCTTCCGCAGCTCTTCTTTGATCTGAAAAGGCTACAACTTGGACACCCGCCCAAAGATTGGAAATACACCCGTATGCTACGAACAGTATTAAATATACCTTGGCAAAATTATCCCACGAAGCAGCAACTTTATGGCAACCTACCTGCCATATCTAATACTATTAGGGAAAAACACCTATGATTTGCCGATCACTGTCTGAGAGTCTGGTGTCTGGTGAGTGATGTATTGTTTTGGAGTCCACGACACGGACGCACAAGCAAACGACGGCCTAGACCCATGTGCATCCAGCAAATACCACACGACGCCAACTGTGAACCTGAAGATCTGAGGCAGTTGATAGAAGACAGGGAACTCTGGAGAGGAAGAGTTACATTGGTCCAGGCAAGGAGCCCGTCCTGATGATGATGATGATGATGATGATGATGATGATGATGACAGTTAAATAAACATGGTTTTAGCTTACGTAAACGAGGATTTGGTCTGTGTAATGACGTAATAGTTAGCAGAGATCAAGCTAAAGAGTTCGCGAGAAACGCGTTAGAGAACGGACGTGTGAACGGCCCTGTTGGAAGCAAAAGGGGAAACCAGTAAAAATGTAGAATAAGACTCAGCGTGCCAAACTCCGACAAGTGAATCCATAAGACGAATAAAATCAATGTAAAATATAACTCGTGGTTATGACGTTCTTTGGGGGTTTGGACAAATGAGAAGGTATATGGCTCTTTTGGTTTGAGAAAAGCAGACATATTGTTATCGTTTGATTGTAAGAAAGCTGTCCGTAAAGGTTTATCAACTACGTGTATTTGTAAAGAAGCGGACGCATGCACAATGAACATTTTACATACATATGATGGATGAACATTTTAACCACTAGACGATACATATCACAACCTTCAAGTAAATAGACGATGTTTATATATGATCTCCACGGGTGTGTTTTTGAAAGTTGCGGTGCTGATCGAACTAAAATGATCTCAAGAAAGACAATTCCATAAATCTTTCACTAACAAACAAACTTGTAACTAAAATACTTTAAATTAAACAAAAAATAACTTTAAAATATCTGGAGGGCTAAATAAAAGCTTAAAACGCATAATGAAAATATTTTAAAATATTAAAAAACAAAATTAAAGGTTTAAAAATCAACAAATACTCTTTGGAATATACATTTTCTCCCGTTGGAATCACACATCCATTACTTTAATGCACACGCACAGACGCACAACACAACCAGACACACACACACACACACACACACACACACACACACACACACACACACACACACACACACACATATATATATATATATATATATATGTGTGTGTGTGTGTGCGTGTGTGTGTATATAATATATATGTTTGTGTATGTGTGTGTATATATATATGTTTGTATGTAGATATGATTCTTCAATGATATTTTACCACTTATTTATACTAACCGATCTCGCCCAATTTTCGAATCTTATAATCATGCCCAAATGCTTATATTTACCTTTTAAAAGCTGATAAATGTATTTTCTTCTGATAAAATACTGTTATTTATTTATATATGAATTAAATTAATGGTATTGTAGCTGGAAAATAAGTGCTGTCAAGAATTGCGCAGGTCAACGTACTTAAAGGTAAGATGGTCAACATCTGAAAAATTTGGAATATAGATTTCGTCATTTATTTGTTTTATATATATATATATGTATATATATATATATATATATATATATATATATATATATATAACTACTTCCTTTACTCACAAAATTAATATACGAAAGTATAAATTTATGCGTAAACTTAAAGTATTTACTTCAAAAGTGCTCAATACGTAGGTAGAGCTAGTTAGTAAGTTATAAAATATATATGGCGATTAAGTTACACTGAATATTCCGCGTTTCATCCACTCTAGGATTCTTCAGGCATATGTGCATAAGCCTGAAGAGTCCTAGAGTGGATGAAACGCGGAATATTCAGTGTAGCTTAACCGCCATATATATTTTATAACTTACTATATATATATATATATATATATATATATATATATATATATATATATATATATATATATATTAGCAGTCCGCCAGGCATTGCCCGGTTGTAAAATACGCTTAAATATTATATTTTCATTACTGCAGATTTTTATTTATTGTTATATTATATTGGACCCAATATATAGTAATGTTTTAAAAAGTTAAAAAAAAAACTGACTCATGCGCCACCACTGAGAATCGAAACCAAAACATTTAGCGTACGATTTAATATTTCATTTGACGTCAATACCTGAGCTATAAATACATATTTGCTGAAGGCTAAAAATTACACCATTAACCAATAGATATTATATTAAGCATGCACATTCGTAATGTTGTCGTTCAACCTCATCCTCACAGATTCAATTTTTTTTTAAATTTTCACACTTTTGCTCCGAATTTCCCCGGCTAAATCACAAATATAAAGTTTGGCATAGGTTCGAGTACCCTATATATCAAGTTTATGTCTGTAGACCAAAAGAGGAGTTTCGTAGACAGATTTTTGTCAACAAATATATATAGGCATACCTAAATATATATAGAAGGAGGTTTTTGTTTATTACAACTTTTTCACGCAAATATTACGCAAGTATAAATCATGTAGAATATCTGCATGAATACAGGGTGACCCCCTCCAAAAAAAAAAGCAGAGGACATTCAATTGTTTTTCTGAGCATTTTACAGTCAACGGCGAAAAAAAAACGCCAAAGACCCTAGTGTTTTTATGTGATGTTTTGAATATAATAAACTAGTTATGACCAAAGTTTCATTTCATTCGGACAAAACATTAAGGGGCCCGTTTTTCTGGGTCACCCTGTATAATTACAAATAATAGTAAACTAAAGATGATAATGGCACAAGAAACCGAAAAAAGAAAATTAATTAAAATGAATGTTTACAAGAATATGCAAATTAGCTAGATCTTTTAGCAGATGAATGCAATTCCACGATATATATATATATATATATATATATATATATATATATATATATATATGTATATATATATATATATATATGTAAACTTTGTATTTTCTTTTTAAATAAATAGAAAAATGGTTTTATTATGAATATCAATACACATACACAACCCCCCCCAAATCTATAGAAACATAGATATTATGGAAGACCAGGCGTGTAGCTACTTGATGCAAAGAAAGAAAGATCATTAACACAAATACATGATTTGAAAAAAAAACAAAACAAATGATGTAGTTAATAGGAGGAAAGTCGCACAACCAGGTAACTAAAATAAGGAGCTGTATCAAAACGAGGTAATAAACAGCAGTTTTATCAATAATACTAGTTCAACGAATGAAACCAACTGAAAGAAAGCAGAGAATAAATCACACAATTCTGAAGAACGTATGCCATAATAGAAAAACTGAAACTTGCAACATAATATTTGTGAGACAAAAGTTGCAGTGAACAAGAAAAGGTGGTGCCAATCAAATTACAGACATGTTTTTACACTATTTTACAATGTCCTCGAATTAGACCCAGATTTACCAGCCCGTATATTACTACAGTACTTCATATTTAAACACACACACACACACACACACACACACACACACACACACACACACACACGCGCGTTTTATTTTTTATTACTGTTTTTTTCTGTTTAGTTACATTATTGTTTCAGCTACGCGACCGTTTTTTGGCCGTTATGCAGTCTCCTCAGACTTTACAGAAAAGTTTGTTTTATGGTAAACGAACTTTTTTGTAATGTCTGAGGAGGCTACATAACGGCCAAAAAAAACGGTCGCGTAGCTGAAACAATAATGTAACTAAACAGGAAAAAAAAACGGTAATAAAAAATAAAACGCATATTTGCTCTACAACAGTATTGAGCACTTTATTCAGTTTTTTATTAATTTCCATTTCTGCTATATATATATATATATACATATATATATATATATATATATATATATATATATATATATACTAGCAGCGAGACCCGACGTTGGCCGAGATTTTATAAGGATCAACAAATGTTTAACACTGCCGTATTTTATTTCCATCGAAATCGGTGAAATTGCCTATTTTTCGATCAAATTGATTGATTGCAATATCTATGTGAATATCCAATAGCAGATCTCTTTCTCTCCCCCCTCTCTCTCTTTATATATATATATATATATATATATATATATATATATACGCACACACAAAGATAGATAAATAAGAAAAAATAGAAATAGAGAAAGAGAGACTGACAGACACACTGACAGACAGGTATAGATCCTTCCACATTTTCGAAATTCAGTGTTCATCCTACCAACTTACATTTAGACATAACCCTAGCTCGTTTCTAGGAAATCATTTCCTCTTTCTTGTTATTTTAGCAGCAACTAATAATGATAATAATAATAATAATAATAATAATAATAATAATAATAATAATAATAATAATGAATATTTAATTAGCGTATTTAACTGTTTTAATCGAAGACATATGTGTTTTTTTTTGTAGCCAATCGTTTTGAAAACCTCTTAGCATCTTACAGATGTTGTCTATAAAATACGTTAAAATGAATTACATCTTTACACATGTGTGATAAATCAATTAAAACAACATCGCTTCGTGATTCCGGCGGTGACGATCGATTTTATTCACCGAAAAAAAAAATGTTCCGCTGACAATCGAACAGACACTTGATACAAGAAGTTGTTTTCGTTTTATTGTTTCATGATTTGAAACACCTGAATGTCGAAATGATCACGTTTTCATTGAACGAGTGGCTGTTTGCAATGGAATTCAAAACAAAAGACTTGAGAATGGATAGATTTTGAAATTGGAAAATTATTTTACAAAAAAAAACAAACAAACTGTAGATTGTTTAAGTATGTCAGCGCCTGCCGATCTATATGTCTCTTTCTTTCCTTCTCCCACAAACTCTCTCTCTCTCTGTCGTTTTCTCAAACATTCTCTTTCAGTTATTCGCACTTTAAAGCTCTATCTTGCTCGACCTTTCCACAGTAAGATGTATTCTTACATCCAAATGTATACACACACGGACACCTTAATATATAGTAATACGCTAAGTGTATATATATATATATATATATATATATATATATATATATATATATATATATATAAAAGGGGCGGAAATCTCTCAAAAGCTCTTTCGACTATCATCTCGCCAGGAGAGAATCGATAGTATAAAAAATTAAATAACAATGTCGAAATAAAGAGCAAAAGGGGGGAACGAGTAAACAAATACTAAAAGTGCCAGAAAGACGATTAAAAGTAAATTTAATTGGTGAAAAGCGTTTAAAATGGCACCGCGAGGGAAGGACAAAAAAAAAAAAAAAGGGTTATCAAATTTCCCCGAAGAGATTCAACGCCTTCACCGTATCCTTCTGCCGGCATAAAGATGGTTTACGAAAGGCAATAGAGACAGACTCCAAAATTCTTAAATGATTTTTGGAGTCCGCTCTATGCAGTACCTCAAACCACTCTATTTTATACTGATTGGCACAACATGGATTATCAACCAAATGTTGGCCAATAGCAGAGTCCAAAGTTGTAGAGCAAGGGAGATTCATAGATCCTGCTCTACCCTGTCTAATTTTAGAAGGAACGTGTTGGTTTATACGAGTCCTCAAATGCAAGGAGGTCCGCCCCACGTAACCAGCGTCACACTGGCATGAAAAACTGTATACAATGCTACTATTGAGGGCGTAAGGCAAACTATCCTTGCAAAAAGGAGAAAACGCAGGTCTAACAGTATACACTAACCGCAAGGAAACAGCATAAAAGCAATCAGTAATGCTTTTAACAATCTGTTTGGTTATTTTCGTGGCATTATCCGCTATCCACGGTAATTTTAAGTAAACAGGGCATTTTAAAGGCCCGAATGGTTTAAGGGATTTTTTGAGAGATTTCCGCCCCTTTTATTTAAATATATATATATATATATATATATCTATATATATATATATATATATATATATATATATATATACATATATATATATATATATATATATATATATATAAATAAGTGGTGGACAAATGTTTGTTTAAATAGACATTTGGCGAGATAATTTATGGGTCGATCGGTAGAACTGCTGGCTGTCAACAAAATGGTGCTGGGTTCAATCCTCGGCTTGGGAAAGGTTTTAGTCTAGCGGCACTGATGAGTTGTGATACAAAGAAACAGGACTGTATGTCGATGACTACAAATATATATATTTATATATATATATATATGCATGCATTATATATATATGTGCATGCATTATATATATATATATATATATATATATATATATATATATAATGCATGCATTGAAGAGCAGTTTAAGTCTACGGACGTTTGCTTGGACCAATAAAAATGGTCCACAAAAATGCAATAATTTGAGCAGCATCGCGCTGTTCAGCGACCTTTCTTTTCGGAGATACAGATTGAGAATGCGGACAGACCGATAGACAGATACTTTTATAAAAGTAAATAAACATATTACTCCAAAAAAGTTTACGGATATTCTTATTTATTATATTTAATATGCTGACAAAAATCAATAACTCCATACTTTTTTTTCATCAGTGGAACGAGAAACCAGCACTTCCGGTATTTAGCGTTGATTACAATGAGGGAATCTGCAGCAGTGCCACTTTCGCTTTACTTATCATGTTTTTTTTCCCAACGTGTAGATAATCAGGGGTTGTTTAGTTTTACTCTAATTTACGTGATTAAAATAGGAACTAACAAATTATTAAACATATCTCTCGTAAGCAAAATTGGTTTTCTAATAATCGAAAGAAAAAAATGGAAGAGGATTCTTGTAATACTTGAAAGATTTCATTTCTCACACAACAGAGTTAAAAGTATTGACGGAGAATTCCGATTCAGTTCAAGAAATAGCCAAAACATTTAACGATTTGTTAGCTGCGGAAAAAAAATGCAGATAACACTAAGCATGCAAAGCGTTATGTAATCGTCAGGATTATATTACAAACATTTTTTTATCTTATAAAAAATAGTCAACCATCTCCTCTCTAAGAATATGATTTTCAAATCATAAACTGCTTTGACCATTTCTAGATTAAAAAAAAACAAAACAAACAAATCGATGGGGCTTCCATTCCGAAATTTAAACTGGCTTTGTCCAGTCGTATTTAGATTCCATATGTATATATGAAATGTATGAAAGAAAGAAAGAAAGAGAAAGAGAGAGGGAGAGAGAGAGTCAATTCTCTAATGATTATCACATGATATTATACCCAATATACAGTCGTGAGATCCAAACAAATCCGCAAATTAAATAAATGATGTTCCATCAGCTAGAATCGAAATTGAATGTAACGTTCCAGCCTGAGACATTACAGTTTGAGCACCCGTTGGTCGGGTAAGAAATTGTTACCTGATAAAGGCCGGAGGGCAAAACAGCCGAAACGCTGTGACTATAACAACCAAGATGAGGAAGTCAGTCCGACAATCTCAATCAATGAAAACACCTCATCTCAAAATTACAGACAATTACTATATATATATATATATATATATATATATATATATATATATATATATATATATATATATATATATTAAGTAATGTGATTGATAATTTAAAATTTAAAAATCAAATTATAATTAAATTAAAAATCCGTTTCATAAGAAGGAACAATAACAAAATCAATTATAATAATTGATTTTGTTATTGTTCCTTATTGCTATTGTTCCTTCTTATGAAACGGATTTTTAATTTAATTATAATTTGATTTTTAAATTTTAAATTATCAATCACATTACTTAATATTGAATTAGCTCTAGGATATTTAACTATCGAGCTTATTATATATCTAAATTACAACGAGCACTTTCTATTTCCTGTATTTTAATTAAACTAGTAATTTCACTGTTACATTAAAATACATTCAGCTCTATAGACTATTATTCTAATCTCCTTTAAATTATATATATATATATATATATATATATATATATATATATATATATATTAGCGCATGCATAGAAGAGCAATTTAAGCTGACTAACGCTTGCCAAGTCCTAATTTCTTTCAATTTTTACGCCTTAGCAATTATTTGGACTTCTTAGCAAATATTTCAACCGGAGAAAACCCATAAAATACGTTCCACGAGAAATATAATCATGTGAACCGCCTTGCGTCGCTCTATGACTTTCTGTCTCGGAGAGATACAGTTTAAAAAAAAGTAAGACGAACAAACATAGTGAGTTTTATAAATGTGTACATTTCTATTTTACATTCTACTTTTCGCCTCCTTTTCTACACACACACATACACCCCCCCACACATATACATATTATATCACATCAGGCTCCTTTAGCCTTTGACACCATAGGGATACCTGCGAATGAAATTCTTCGTGGCAGAAGTTCGCACTCTCCAACTACACCTCTTTTGAGTCGCCATTGTTAAATACCAGTGGAAAATGAAGTGTATCCCTATATATATATATATATATATATATATATATATATATATATATATATATATAATTATTTTTTTTTACTATAATAATTAAATAATTATTTTTTTTACTATGTGTGTGTGTGTGTGTGTGTGTGTGTGTGTGTGTGTGTGTGACATAATCACGTTGACACACCGGTTCTCAGCAGATCACACTGTCAGTATCTGCAACAGAAAGATCTATATAAAAGCCAAGTACGTCCAAGGGTGTAATACTGATGCCATATCTGGGCAGTAACGGCCAAAAACAGCCTATCATGCCTTGACAGAGTACAAAATAGACTTCGTGGCTTAGTGGGGGGATGCCCTTTTCTCAACCCTGCAACCTCTCTCCCGCAGAAGAGACGTTGCGAGCCTATCCTTGTTTTATCGTTATTTTCATGGTAGGTGCTCGTCTGAACTCCAATCTCTGGTCCCCCCTCGCCAATCTTTCACGAAAGACACCCGTCTAGCTGAATCCACTGTGAAAAATTTCCCCCACTCTATATCGGTGCCTAAATCAAAACGCGGATTCCATGAACAAAGCTTCTTTCTTAGAACTGCACGCCTGCGGAACTCTGTTCCGTCTGTCTGCTTCCCTCTGGACTACAACTTGGATGTGTTCAAGTCCAACGTTAACAAATTCCTAATGAACCGCCCCCTTTATTAAACACTTCAAATCTCTACACTAACGTAATATACTTGTGTAACCCTTATCCCTGAGTGGCTTCCGGGCCTTGATAAGTGGTGATCACTGTATAAAAAAAATAGCAACGTTGAGCCTGGTTAGTATCAGATGAGTGACCATTTATAAAATTCTGGCCGCTGTATGTGCTCTCTGTTAATCTCGGCATTTGCTTCCAGTCGTCCTGTAGGTACACTTCACTTGACACTGGTATTTAACAATGTCGACTCAAGGGAGTATAAAAAAGGTATAAAAATAGTTATGTGTGTGTATATATATATTTTTTTGTTTTCATAGGAATCATCACTCATCAAGGCCCGGAGGCTACTCGAGGATAAGGGCTAATAGGTATACATTAGTGCATGTGATTATAGCGTAGTAAACATAAGTAGGTTACATTTTGTAAATTGGATTACTTAGGGGGACGGTTCATCAAGAACTTGTTTATGTTGGACTTGAAGACAATCAGATTTTAGTCAGCTGGAAAGCAGTCAATCGGAAGAGAGTTCCACAGCCGTGCAGTTCTAAGAAAGAAGCTTTATTAATGGAATCTACATCAAGGTTTAGGCACAGATAAGGAGTGTGGGAAATTCTTAATAGTGGTTTTGGCTAGACGAGTGTTTTTCGTGACAGTTTGGCGAGGGGAGACCACAGATTGAAGCTCAGCTGAGCCCTTGCCATAAAAATAACGATAAAGCAGAGACAGAATCGCAACATTTCTTCTGTGGTAAAAAGGTTGCGGGTAAGAGGGCATTCCCACTAAGTTACGAAGTATATTTTGTACTCTGTCAAGGCAGAGTAAGCTGTTCTAGCAGCTCCTGGCCAGATGTCGCAACAGTACTCCATTGTTGGCCGTATCTGGCTTTTATATAGGTAGAGAATTGCATCAGGAGTGAGATATCTACTGGAGCGGAAGAAGGATCCCACCATTTTCCCAGCGATCTTGGCAATGGATTCGATATACGTGTTCCATTTCAGGTCAGGAGTAAAGGTCAAGCCCAGAAGCTTGTCAAAACATGAAGCCGTCTATAAGACGAGAGCCACTCAATTCAACCGCTGCCAGATTGGCATCAGAGCATATATGATGTAGACATAGAAGCTTGGTTTTTGATGCATTAAATGTAACCAGCCACCTCTTTCCCCATTGTAACATATACCCAAGATCAGAGGAGAGAGAATCCGAGAGAGCTTGATCGTTTACTGTCTTTGATGTGCTACCATACATTGTAGTAACGGCTGCATTAATGTCTACGAATGATGTAAGGATATTATTTGAAAGATCATTAATGTAGGTCAGGAAGCGAGTGTGGCTCTGGCTGGACTCCTGAGGGTCTCTAGCATTAACACCGAGAGCTTCTGATTTCTTCCCATCAAACATTACTCTTATGAACCTATCAGAGAGAAATGATTTAATAATCGAGAAGACATTTCCAGCTATACCATAGCTGGAGATCTGGTTAAGTAGACCTTTGTGCCATACCTTATCAATGACCTTTGGTATGTTAAGAGCAATTGCCCTAGAAAGGAAGCCTCCGCCGAGAGATTCGCTAATCCTATGAGATATAACTGTAAACACGTTGCTGTAGATCTATATAATTTAAAAAGAAATATCATAAAATTTGAAGCGCAATATACTAAGTAGAGCAGTTAAAAAGAATTAATGATCGGTATTTATTATAATTCCTTGTATACACGCACACACACACACACACACACACACACACATATATATACACCGCGAGTCCTACTGCCACACATAGGGTCTGCCAGAGGCCACATTATTGCACCCGCGGATCACCAAATCTTTAGCACATCCAGGTACATTTTGGTGTTGGCATTTAAATCGACTTCCAATATATGGGATGGCATCATGTGACCCTCACTTGATACAACACTAAAGACCATAATCGACTTTGTTTTCATCATCCTGGGTGTGTGTGCAGTCAGCACCAACCCTATTCGGGTTTAACCGGCTTCCTCCGAAGGAGGAAGTTTCATGGGAGTATGAAATTCGCAAGAGGTCCCCAGTCGCATGTATATCCCCGTTAGGTTTTTGCAATTTTTGTAGGGAGGTGCCGACGTCCTCCTACATACAGCACCTGGAATTACCAAATTGGTCACTCATTTTAGCAATAACCAGGCTCAACGCTGCTTAACTTCGGTGAGCTGACGGGAACCGCTGTGTCAACGTGATTATGCCGTATCATCACCTTGGTTATGTCTCTGTTATCCGGATTTGAATTTGGAGGGTGCTGGCAATGATCCTGTCCTCATAACAAGGATTGGTAGAGAGTATGAGTTTTATAGCAGCACATCTCCGATATAACTTGTTGAACATTATGTCACTTTCACACATGCTAGAAGGCTCCTATTGGTTTTGGGATTTGTACACAACTGGTCTGTAAGAAAAAAAAGAAAGAAAAAGAAAAACGGTATTCACTCAAAGGAAATGGAATGGTGCCATCTTTTCTATGACGACAATTGTGTCGTTCCACCTTGTATTTAAAAACTTTCTTAAGGGAGAGTAATATGTTGTAAAGCTATTCTATACAGAGTTATACATCAGCTCATCTCATATACTCACATGTGAAACGGTGAAATGTATTGCAGCCGCATTCGATCGATTTTACTTCAGAAACGCTTCAGCTGCAATTCAAGAATGGTTGGAGATTTCGCCTTGTCGAGAATATTTGAAAGGAAAATAAAAGAATTATAGATTACATTTACATAACATGAATTGACAATAAAAACTGAGAGCTGCAGGTGGGAAGAAAGGATGCGGTTAGCCTTAAAGCGGAACATACACGTAAAAGAGCAATGGTGTTAGGGGAAATGAAATCACCTAAAAGATTAAATAACCGATTTCTGTATTCTAACTTTAACATTCAACAATAAAACTAGGAAACATCGCCGAGCATTGCAGTCATATCACAAGCCGATTTATGACGACGTTGAAAAATTGAATATATTAGATGGAATGAAATTTTAAGTAAGATTTCTCGATGCCTTATTTTAGACGATGTGCTTGCTTTGGAATTGATTTCGACACAAATTGTTCTTACTAAATGCGTAATATCATCGGATACTTCCGGAAACTTTGTTGCATAAAATGGGGTTATATTAATAAATATTTAAACAATGATGTCCACACGGATCTGTTCGGTTGGTTTTCCCTGACAGTTTTATGGCTTTTGTTACGTTGTGCATTCGACCGAAAGAAAATCTTGGTTTATAATATCTCAATTTGTAAGAGGCAAAACGGTTTCCAATCATTATTTCAATGAAAGCTGTTATTTAAACTTTACATTCACACGTTCGTGCAATTCCTTAGACTTGTAAAATTTTATCTACTGTTATTATTTATTCTTAACCCTGCATTATAGCGTAGGACAATAAAAGTGTCACCCTAAAAACAACACTACAGCTTTATTTTAAAAGTTTTATTGAAGAAAACCATTCAGGTAACTTGATTATGTAGTAGAGCTGACATCTATTCAATGTAGCCGCCTTCAGTCTCAATCACCGCTTTGATACAGGTCCGGAAGTGGGAGCATGCCATTTCCATTAGCGCCGGCGGGAACTCGGTGAATGCTGGCTGGGGAACTGGCTTTGATGTTGTGAGAGGTCATGTTGGTGATGTTCTCGAAGTAGTCCTGTGGGTTGTGCCACATACAGGATCTGCCAGCGGCCACCTGGTTGCACCAGAGTATCACCACACTTCAGCACATCCAGGTACAATTTGGTGTTGATTTTCAAGCCGACTCCGAAGATATGAGGTGGAGTAATGCAATACCTCAGTTGATACAACACGGAAAACCATAACCGTGAGTCGTCCGATGCGTTGAACTATGCCTTCAACCGTTGAACCCTCTGGATTTGCATTTCGGGGGTGCTTGTAATGGTCTTTTTGTCATAATTTAGATTTCGCTCGTTGAACATTGTGTCACTTTCAGACATGATAGGAGTAGATGGTCTGCAACAGGTAAAGTAAATCGGTTTTTTCATCAAACGGAAATAAAATCATGTCTTTTTTTAGGGCAACAATTTTATCGTTTCACCCTATAGTCCCATCGGGGGGGGGGGGTGTTTTGTCACCCCAACTTTGTTCAAGTGCTCATAATTCTTAGTTGGCAGTTTATTTCTCTTCCTCCCTCCCAGTATTCTTCTGACTCCACGAGGGTAAGTGCACGTGGTATGGCGCGATTGTATCTCAATTTTCCTTGGAGGTAGACGTCGCCTTGTCCTTCTGGGGTGTCCAGTCACTCCACCCTACTAACATAGGTATGATTTTATGATTTTCTAGCAGTTTAGCCCGGCCTTTCTCGGGTCCTATGAACTGTTCATAACTTTCCCTTCGTGTGAGTATACTTTATGTAAGATTTCAAATGTTTAGATTAAAAATTGTCTGAGCAATTTCGTACAGACCGCAGAGGTAATGTTTCTTTTTTTATTTTTTAACTCTGACCCCAATTTTGACCCCCTTAGTATTTATTTTTTGGGGCTCTAATCAAGGTAAAAAAATTTGATCCATGTCCAAGTAATCTACATTTAATATTTTATGAGTCGTGACCCAAAATTTGCAGAGGAGTTTGGTAGAGTTGTCAAAGGTCAAATCGTTGACATTTGACCCCTTGACAGCTCAATTTTGGGCCGAAAACCGATTAAAAAGATTTTCCCAAATCTTAATACCCCTTTTGTTAAATCTCCAGTCTCTAAACTGAAAATTGACAGAGTTATTTGGTAGGGAAACGCACACACACACACACACACACACACACACACACACACACACACACACACACACACACATACAGACATTATCACTTTTATAGATATATTTTTGTATTTTTCCAGTAAGAATAAAAATTTGTAGATATAAGCGCATATTATTATTATACTCTATAGTATTTAATATGGAATTAATATGACTTTATCATACGTTTTGATAGGATTACTATTTTATTTACAATTCATTACCCTTTCAGTTTTGTAATTATGAGCTTAGCTAATGTAATATCTTCCGTTTTCCTTAGTTTTATAATTTATGTTATTGTATTTTTTTATATTAATATCAATCAGCTACAAGTGATTCAAACTGTTCAACAGGAATTGTTAAATATATCCTGAACCACAGGATGACTATATTTTACAAAAATAATAACGCTATAAACGTTTTTGTATTGGAATTTATAAACACACCATGGGACTGAAGATGTTAGGAACACCCAGAGATTAAGGTGATGGTGATATCGTCTGTAAGAACATTGTTTGTCAGTGATCCGAAACATTTGAAAGATAGAAAGACGACCTTACATTAAACCTGTAAGAAATTAAATGTGAAATTCTGCTTTTTTCCTGAATGCAAGACATGTAATAATATGTCAAAACTAATATGTAAAAAAAAAACAAACAAAAAAAAAACGACTACAGTAGGTAGGCGCGAACGTGAAAATATATTGTGAAGTATCCGGTACGCTAACCACTACGCTACGGGGCACTGCAACGGAGTCATGTGATTTCAAGTAACTTAACATGAAAGACGTGAACGGTTGTATAATGCAATGTGATATGAAAGTGCATTTACCTGAATATCGGCTGCTAAATGTTAATCGATGAAGCTACGCTAAAAGAAACACAAACGAGTTATAAATAAGACTTGGAGACCAATTGAGTTTGTAGTAAAACATGGAATCAAAGGTTAGTTCGATTCGGTTAAGTCCATGGTTCGTTTCATCCAGTAGAAAACAGAACGAAAAGGAACGCTAAAATTCTAGTCCGGTTTTTAAAGCAATTACAAAACGAAATAAAACGGAAATGATGTTTTATATCTTTATTTTATAAAAAAAATAGAAAGAGTCAGTTGTTTTTTAGTGTAAAAATGTTGGGGAAAAATGACATTATTGTTTATGTTCCCAGTAGATCCCTCTCGGCAAAGAAATGAAACTCAGTTTATTTATTTATTTGTTCCTCCCCCTCCCCTAGCAATAAGATGAAACTGAATGTTTTGTTTTTAATTGTATCTGAATGTTTTTGAGCGGAAAATTGAAAGAATCACGAATTTTGTATAGCAAAAACTGGTAAAAAAATCCCACATTATAAGTTATGGTACATTCTCCCCACTCGCTGGCGAATAAGTGAAACTGAATGCATGTGTTTTTTTTTTTAAGTGAAATATTTGAAAGGAAGGAAGTGGGAAAATCTATTCGCGTTTTTAGGCAACTGTTTAAGTAAACATAATTAACGAAAAGGTGGCATTCGGCTTAAGTTCGGAAAAAATTTCGTTGGTTTCCTAAGATTAAGTTTAAAACAGAAGTTCTTTCGGACTTTAACGCTTCAGTGTGAAACAGTACTTCTGTTAGACTGTAACAATGCCACATCATATCCGTTGGGCTGTAACGCTGAAGTTTTAAACAACATTTGTATTGGGTTGTAACGATGAAGTTTTAAACAACATTTGTATTGGACTGTGACGCTGAAGTTTTAAATAACATTTGTATTGGACTGTAACGCTGAAGTTTTAAACAGCATTTGGATTGGGCTGTAACGCCAACGTTCGAAACAGTATTTCTGTTAGTTTTCCATGGTTAATTTTGACATAGCGTTTGCGTTGGATTGTAACGCTTAAATTCGAAACATTTCTGTTGGGTTGTAACGCTTAACTTCAAAACAACGATTCCGTTGGGTTTTCTCGATTGAATTTATCAACAGCATTTCCGTTAGTTTGTCACACGTAAGTTCAGAACAGCATTCCAGTTGGTTTGTCAGACTAAAGTTTGCAACAGTATTTCAGTTGGACTGTACTACTTAAGTTTGAAATAACATTTCTGTTGGATTGCAACGCTTAAGTAAAGTAAAAAATTGTTTATGTTTAATGCCTAAGTTTGAAACAGCATTTCCCTGTATTTGCGACGCTTAAGTTTGAACAAAACTTTCATCGCTAATCGCGCAGATTTAGTGGAGGCATACAAAGAATATCCGTTCTTATTGATTCCTAGATATTTTCCAAGAAATGATGAATTCCAAAATTACCAATTCTTGGCTGCTTCCAAAAAATTCTTCTGAAAGTTAAATGAGGAACAGACGACGTTATTGTAACTAATTTGACTTCCATTGTTTTTGAAGAGAAAACCGAATTAGATGCTTTTTTTAGACACAGTTTCAACTTTGAAAGACTAACGCTGAGAATGTTTAACAAAAATAAAACAAGAATAAAGAAACGAGCGTAAAAAAAAAAAAAAATACAGGACGTAAATTTTGAAAGTTTTCGAATGAACACAACTTCTCTATTTAACAATGTCTGCAAAAGAAAACATCCGCCAACCCCTCGAAAGAAGGACAGACATCATTGTTATGAATTCGGCGTAAAAAATAATCAAACAATATTGATTAATTGATTGATTGATTTGTAGAACAGTTACAATTGGCATTCACAAGGCGAAATAGATTTCTATTGTATGTTTTTTGTTTGTTGGTCTCTTCGTTTTAAGATGTTTGTGTTTTAACAAATTATCAAAGATGAAAAAGAAAAGAAAAGAAAATCAACTTCGGATGATTTATTGCCTTAATAATAATATAGAAAAAAAAGTTTCAGTTTTAATTTGCCGCCGCAAAATAAACGGTCACATGATTTACGGTCAGACAAAACTTGTTTTCTTTTCTGTTTTTTACTTTTGTAATTAATAGCGCTACTGTTCGCATTGGGTGACGGGAAGTTCAAGAGCCGGCTTTATTGAAATAGGTTACATCCAAAAATCCAGTACACAAGGTTTAGACGCCGGAAATGGACACAGTTACGCTGAAATATGGAACGGAACGTGGAGCGAAATACGAAACAATTTTTATCTTAGTTTTAACAATTTTTTTTTCTATCATGAAACGAAAAAAAATAATTTCGGTTTCGTAATTCAATTGAAAATAGTTACTTTGTTTTATTTATGAAAAAAAACATGTAATAAAATGTATTTGATAAAATTTCTGAAATGCATTTTATCTAAGAATATAAAAAAATATATATTAAAGAAAACTTGCCGATGCGAGGCTTTATTTCTGAACTGCATCTGAATGAACTGCTCGATATAATAAAAAAAGTTTAATGATTTAGCGTTTCCTGTAACGAGCAACGGCTTTGCGTGCGCGTGAGGTTTAAATATTCAAAGGCTGTGTCTAACATATTCGTTAAGTTAAGACGCGCTCATATCGAAAAGAATAGAAAATATAAAAAGAGAAAATAAATAAATAAATAAATAAAAATAAAATGTGGCACTATGCCTCATTTCGGTTGAAAATTAAATTTAAAAAAATCACTTTGCCAGCAAGGGAAAACTTCATCGATTCCAAGGATATTTTGGCTCTATTTTAGTAATGGGCCAGTTATACGTTTGATCCGATCCACATTTTTACTCCCTCAGCAAAAAACAAACAAACAAAACAAAACAAAAAAACAACCCCAAAAACAAACAAACAATCATAAAACCAAACTTGTGGCTTATGTTAGCTGCTTCGGGTTTCATGTGGTTTATTATTGTTGTGGCCAGTTCATGCAGTACACTGTTGTGTCACCACGCATATCGGCCATTAGCAAAGGCCATTCTGCAGGAACTAAGAACATGTTCCATAGTCTGGGATTTTTCTCTGCATAAAGGACAGGCTAAAACACCCCCTTCTTCCATTTGGCAAGGTTAGGGTTAGGGTTAGGGTTAGGCTAAAGCATCCCCTTCTTCCATTTGGCAAGGTTAGTCATTGACGAAAGCACGTCGTAAGTTAAGCGGTTTATAAAACTCAACCTTAGCGGCGTATGCTGGATAGCATTACACGTAATGGACCTTTACATAACTTTTCCCCAGTTTGTCCATTGTCCTTGCTCTGACTGCTGAACGCCTTTTACGAGCCTTTTACTTTCCTCCTTGCTCCTTATTTTCTGAATGACCAGCTCTCGGCGATCTTTGGTTGTAGCCGTAGACCATCTTTAAATGCTGGTCATTCCCAGTCCAAATTTCCCTGTCTGAGTGAGCTCAATGACTTTTTTGAAAGCTAGATTTTCTTTCGCCTCATTTATACCGTCTTGGACTTTCCATTTCCTCCCTGTTTTTAGAGAGGGTTAAACTATCTTTACAACTGTATCACTGGAATCGTCTAACATCATCTGGTATCTGACTTTTCGAGCTTTGAACTCCTTTGCAATAGACTTGAGTGGTAATTTTCGTTTAGATTGTTTGCTATATAGGGCTACGTTTGATAATCCTGGAGGCAAACCAAGCCATTTTCTCGTATATCTACTGATTTTTGCTTCTATTGCCTCTACCGTGCTCATAGTTACTTCATATACGAGAAGGGGCCATAAAGGAATTGAGATGAGCATGTGTTGAAGACACCATACCTTGTATTTACCTTGAAGTAAATTTCCTCCTATAACACAGAACACGCTAAGTAACATACAAATATCCGTGCATGAGTTCGCCAAGCTAATCAAGAACCTTGATTCCAGTAAAGCAACTGGCCCTGACGGCATCCCAATTATAGTGTTATAAAAGCTTCAACCAGAACTTGCTCCCGTACTTACGAAACTGTTTAAGCGCTGCCTTAAGGAGACGTGCTTTCCGACTCCCTGGAATACCTCATTAGTTTGTCCTGTATTTAAGAATTAAGGTGATAAGTCATCTCCCTCTCAGTACAGACCAATAAGTCTCCTGTGTGTTATGAGTAAGTTGCTGGAATCCATATTAAATAGAGAAATAGTCAACCACCTCAGACGAAACAACCTTCTTAGTGACACGCAATATAGCTTCCGCTCTGCAAGATCTACCACAGATGTGCTGACGGTTATATCTCACAGGATTAGCGAATCTCTTGACAAAGGCTTCCTTTCTAGGGCAATTGCTCTTGACATATCATCAAGGTATGGCATAAGGGTCTACTTCACAAGATTTCCAGCTACGGTATAACTGGATATGTTTTCTCAATCATTAAATTATTTCTCTCCGATAGGCTCATAAGAGTAGTGGTCGATGGACAAAAATCAGAGGCCTGCAGTATTAATGCTGGAGTCTCTCAGGGGTCAATCCTGGGCCCAACTCTGTTCCTGATCTACATCAATGACCTCCCTAAACACATACTTAAATCATTCGTTGACATCTATGCTGATGACACGATTATCTACGGCAACACATCAAAGGCTGTAAATGAAAAAGTTCTCTCTGATTCTCTCTCCTCTGATCTCGAGCGCGTGGTTCAGTGGGGGAAGACGTGGCTGGTTACCTTTAATGCATCTAAAACCAAACTCCTATCCTTACATCATCAACGCTCTGATCCCCATCTGGCATCAATTGGGATGGATGGCTCTCGTCTGGGTGAGGCCCCGTGTTTTGACAAGCTTCTAGGTTTGAACTTTACTCCTGATCTGAAATGGAACACGTACATCAAGTCTGTTGCCAAGGTCGCTGGAAAGATGGTGGGATCCTTCTACCGCTCCAGAAGATATCTCACTACTGATGCAATTCTCTATCTATATAAAAGCCAAGTACGTTCAAGAATGGAATACTGCTGCCATATCTGGACAGGAGCTGCTAGAACAGCTTACTCTTCCTTGACAGAGAACAAAATAGACTTCGTGGCTTAGTGGGTGATGCCCTTTTCTCTACCTTGCAACCTCTCTCCCCACAGAAGAGACGTTGCGAGCCTATCCTTGTTTTATCGTTATTTCCATGGCAGGTGCTCATCTGAACTCCGATCTCTGGTCCCCCTCGCCAATCTTTCACGAAAAACACCCGTCTAGCTGAATTCACTGTGAAAAATTTCCCCCACTCTTTATCTGTGCCTAAATCAAAACGTGGATTCCATGAACAAAGCTTCTTTCTTAGAAACTGCACGTATGTGGAACTCTGTTCCGTCTGCCTGTTTCCCACCTGACTACAACTTGGATGTGTTCAAGTCCAACGTTAACAAATTCCTAATGAACCGCTCCCTTAAGTAAACACTACATCAAATCTCCACACTAACGTAATGTACTTGCAATAACCCTTATCCCTGAGTGGCTTTCGGGCCTTGATATGTGGTGACCACTGTGTAAAAAAAAAATAAATAAAAGTGGATATTGCGCGATCGCCTTCAGACTCTCATCAGCGGTTTTGATTGTCACTTTAACCTGTTTTGAAATATTCAAGGTGTTATCGTATCATCTTCCCAAGCTTTTTATCGGTTCTTCTAAGACAGTAAGGATTTTCTGAAGACCCACTGCAAAGCAGATATCTTGATGCAGTTTTCCATTTCTGAGGTAGAGGCTTCTGGACTTCTTAGGCTTAAAAGTCGTTCTGGAGCAAATTATTTCATCTATAATTCTGAATAACTTAAGGCTGTCAGCTTCTTTTGATATGAGGATGGTGGTATCGTCTATGAAAGCCTTTAATAGTGTCATTTCGCATTCTTCATCCAATGTAGTAGGGTTTGCATTGTTTCCTGCTTTGAGAATTATTTGCATCGCTAAAACAAAACGTATAGATTATGCTGTACATCCCATTGCAATTCCAACCTCGATTCTCATCCAGTTTGTCGTGTAGTCCTTTATGGTAAACCGCATATGAAACTCATCGAAATACGTTGCAATCATCTTGCGTATTTCCTCTGGGATGTGGTGCATCTGAAAGGATGGTTGAATAATTTGATGAGGAACTAATTAATATGCATTAACCAAATCGAGCCATATGATATCCAAGTCAGTCTTGCAAGTCTTCGCTCTTTGGAAAGACTCCCATATCATGCTCCCATATGAAAACATACTATATAAAAGTTTAAATTACTTTTTTTTAAAATAAAATATTTCCGTATGAATATATTTTAAATAAAACAAAATTATAGAAATATAAAAAATAAAGTTTATTATTTTTTTATTGTTTCATGATATGACAAGAAGTGTTTCATATGGTTTCGTATTTCGTTTCATGCTTAGTGACTTCCGTTCAATATTTAGCAAAACCGAGTTTACTTACGTCACTATAACTTTGTGTACTGAATTTTTGCATTCATCCATTGAGAGAATAGAAAGTTTAAATTTGAGCATTCTTTAATGATTATGTTATATCTTTTAAAATTATTTTTGCCTTTTTTTTGGTTTTGTGTATCCTTGTATATTAATGAAAAGGGTGTGTCCATTATAGGCTTAAGACTGAAGTGGCGCTGCAATCGATAAAGGTAAAGATTAAATTAATCATTATACTATTAGAAGATATTTTTACTTGGGAATCACAACTTATCAAAGCTCGTAGGCCACTCGAGGATAAGGGATACTGAATGTAAGATGTTAGTGTAGTAATCGTTAATGGTGTCAATTGGGTCGAATTTCATTATTTATGGAGACGCTTCAACAAGAATTTGTTTACATTGGACTTGAAGGCTACTATATTGTAGTCGGGTGAGAAGCATGATTGCGCAACAGTCTTCCACAGGTGGGTAGTTCTAAGACAGACACTTTGTTCATGAAAGATGCGTTTAAATATAGGCAAAGATAGAGAGTGGGCGAAATTGCGGATAGTAGTTGTAGCTAGTTGAGTGTTTCCTTGTGAAAGTCTGGCACTTAATAGTTATACACAAGCTCATGTATGGTTTTAAGAATTCAGTACACTAGGGTAATCGCACTTTAGCTCATAAACCAGCGAGCGGCACTTAGCCTAGATGGGTTGAACCTATTTCCCCTGAGGAAGAAACGTTTAAATTTCAAATTCCGAAACGATCCCCAGATGCATACACTTAAGCTTACAATAAACAAAATCCTTTTGCATTCTCTAATAATAGCGTCATAAGTCATTAACAATAAACTAACCCTGTTTTCAAAGAAAATGGTAACGCCTGGGATAGTGGGCTTTCTGTTACTAAATAGACCTTGATGGTCAAATAGCCCGTGACAAGGATGGAATTGTGGACTGCACTCTTCGGGAAAAAACTTCACGCAAATCTTCCGCATCTTCAGTTCCTAGCGAATAATTGTGTACATTTCCCACACTTGCATGAAACTATGCACTCATTGTCTCGGCAGTTCTTATCCATGCAAGTCTTTATTTGGCCAATCAACTCTTGTGTTCTGACTTCTTACTCCTCCCACACATCTCTTCATCCCTCACAGACTCTCTGCCTTCATTGAATCGCTTATGCCAGTCAAAAACTGATACACGATTCATGTAAGATGGTCTAAAAGCAGTTTGAAGCAATCTATACATTTGAAGCAATCTATACATTTGAAGCAATCTATACATTTGAAGAAATCCATACATTTGAAGAAATCTATACATTTGAAGCAATCTATACATTTGAAGAAATCTATACATTTGAAGAAATCTATACATTTGAAGCAATCTATACATTTGAAGCAATCTATACATTTGAAGAAATCTATACATTTGAAGAAATCTATACATTTGAAGCAATCTATACATTTGAAGAAATCTATACATTTGAAGAAATCTATACATTTGAAGAAATCTATACATTTGAAGCAATCTATACATTTGAAGAAATCTATACATTTGAAGAAATCTATACATTTGAAGCAATCTATACATTTGAAGCAATCTATACATTGGAAGAAATCTATACATTTGAAGAAATCTATACATTTGAAGCAATCTATACATTTGAAGCAATCTATACATTTGAAGAAATCTATACATTTGAAGCAATCTATACATTTGAAGCAATCTATACATTTGAAGCAATCTATACATTTGAAGCAATCTATACATTTGTAGAAATCTATACATTTGTAGAAATCTATACATTTGAAGCAATCTATACATTTGAAGCAATCTATACATTTGAAGAAATCTATACATTTAAAGAAATCTATACATTTGAAGCAATCTATACATTTGAAGAAATCTATACATTTGAAGAAATCTATACATTTGAAGAAATCTATACATTTGAAGAAATCTATACATTTGAAGCAATCTATACATTTGAAGCAATCTATACATTTGAAGCAATCTATACATTTGAAGAAATCTATACATTTGAAGAAATCTATACATTTGAAGCAATCTATACATTTGAAGCAATCTATACATTCGAAGAAATCTATACATTTGAAGCAATCTATACATTTGAAGAAATCTATACATTTGAAGCAATCTATACATTTGAAGCAATCTATACATTTGAAGCAATCTATACATTTCTGTGGCATTTTTTACAAGTTGAACGCAGAATTTTATTGCATATCGTTCTTCTAAACAGTCCTCACGTCCAGATTGCACTTTTGAAATTCACCAGCTGTGAAAATCAGGCTTTGGTAGGATGTATTCTTGCTATAACTGTTAATTTAAACCGGGAATCATAAAACTTATTCAGTCATCTCCTAAGATGCATAACGACAATATACTGAATTTTTAAAAGTCTACGGTAATTTTAAATGCCTGTACAAAAAGTCTGGAAACTTAAGTTACCCCTTAAGCTTATACTTATTAGCATTAAACCATAACATCTATTTACGCCATGATTTTTTTAAAAATCAATTTTCACCCCAAACAAGGCACAGTACCACTTTGAAGTAAGGGTCTACTATCGGGGACATAATTTGCGGGGGTATTATGAAGGGAGATGAGTAGCAAGATGTTTGTTCACATTACACTTGAACTTCTGCATATCAGTACAGTAGGGAAAACAGAATCTCGGAAGTGAGTTCAAAGGACTTGCAGTTCTGGGGAAGAAACTATTGGAGGAAAAGGCTTTCTTAGACCAAGTAAACTGTAAAGGAGTGGGACTTAGTTGCTTGTCGGGTTTGTCGGGGGTAGTAACGCCGGGGAGGTACAAATACTTGTAATTTGTCAGAGCATTCACCATTAAAGTATTTGTAGAACAGGCAGAGGGATGCAACATTTCGTCGATGGGACAGAAGCTGAAGCCTAGATGACATAAGGTAAATCTTCTAAAGTAAATGTGGTATTGGGGTGACTAAATAATGAAATGAAGGTCGTTTTCCAAGTTTTTTCTGCCAATGCTTACATTTCTAAACTGACGCGTGACAAACAAATTGGCGCACAGAATCTCTAATAAAGAATCGAAAAGACTTTATTAATAATTCCTGTTATATTACATACAAAACGTATATCAATAATGTTTAAAGTGTGTTTACATTATAAGGGTAGAAAAGGCAGTAATGAAATTTCAGTTTGGAGTAATTATGACTTTTTCTTTATAAATGGCTTACTGATTTTAATTAAACCCGAGGCAGAAAATCCTAAAGCGGATTCAAAATTTAATTAACCATCAGAAAAAAAGAAAAACTTATAAAAGACATTCCCATAACTATATTTACATGTTCGTTTCACTTTTTCTTGGAAACTATTGGACTGATCTGTCTGATATTTTGTACGGATCTTTTTATGATAAGCTGCAAAGACGAATTATCACTACATACATTCCATGCACAAAGAAGGATTCATACGGATTAGTAACCACATTACCATGTTTACTCTGGCGGTTTTATCGGAAATTACTGAGCTGACCTTGTTGAAATTCGAATGGGTCTAAGACATGAAAAAGGTGCAACGCACGTACTATTATGGTATATGATCCACAAAATTTACGGATTTAGTCACCCCAATACCACATTTACTTTAAAAGATTTACACACAGCAACAATTATAAGTAAACGGGCTATAACTTTCCACGTTTTCAACATGCTAGTACATCGATGCCTCCATTCAGTCTCGCAAGACAAAGGATACCCCTTGCAGGGACAGCTGCGCGGGTAATTATGTGGCAAGCGTTGCGCACTCGCCAACCATCCCTCTCCTAAATCGGCACTGCTTGAGCTCAGTGGAAACGAGAAGACCAGAACGACTGGAAACAATGATAATTAAAGAGTACATACCGATGCAAGAAGTCCCAGATGGTCACCCATCTGGTAATGGCTAACCTCATCCTTGCGTGTGTGTGCGCGCGCGTGTGTATTATAAGCATATAAAATTTCCTCCGATGAGATGAACCAAACATTGAAAATCCATGGATTAAAGAAAAACTAAAACTTTTTGTACTCCTTATCAACCAATACATTTTGTTGTAAGTCTACATAATTTAATTGACAATTTACACACACACACACACACACACACACACATATATATATATATATAAATTATTTACTATAATAATTATTAATTATTAAATACCTACAGACACTAGTGTTTCATCCTATCGGGCATCATCAGATTCAAACCCGGTAACAGAAGCCATGTCCACCGTTAACCGCAAGAAATACTGTTAAAGTTTATGCATTTATTAAAAATTAATTTTTTAACGTCTGTCAGATTTAAGCTAAATCGACCGACTTTATTTCAACTGAAAGTGCTAAACGAGTTTCTTAAAAGAATTGACATAATCATTTGCTATAATAATTATTAAATACCTGCAGACACTATTATATATATATATATATATATATATATATTCTAAGTTCCACAGCCAAACAACGTCGCAGCTAACAAGAACAAGACGGAAGTCCAAGATTCAAGTTTCGCCCTTAACTCAGGATTCGAACCCGAGCCTCTTGCATGCGAAGCAAGAAATCTACCAACTGAGCAAACGCCCCGCACAAGCAATTCTATTAACCAACCCAGATCAAGCAAATCGCGCCGAAATCCGACTGTGAAATAGACCTACTTCGTCTCGACAAGGGACGCGGTTATCCAACCAGCTAATAACTCTTAGCCTACGTCTCACAAGTAGGAGTTTCAACAAATATATATATATATATATGTATATATATATATATATATATATATATGTGTGTGTGTATATACATAAGATCTTATAAAAACGTATGCCTTGTGTAAGTGTTTCATGACAGAATTAATGAGTTCAGAATTCTGTGTCTTTTTACGAATTCTATACTTATTCTATTAAAAAATAAAATATAAAAAAACACACGTAAAAAGATGAAGTAAAAACAAACGTTTTCGTATTCTATAATGAGTGTTACTACTAGCAGGCAGCCCGGCATTGCCCGGTCGTAAATTCGTTTAAATACAATATTTTTATTAATGCAGATTTCGTATTTATTATTGTATTATATTGGATCCAATATATCATAATGATTTAAAGAGTAAATATAATTGCACGTAATATGATCATCCCATTTCCTTTTTAATAAATAGGAAAAGGGGGTTTAATATGAATATCAATACACAGAGACACACACACAGATAAGTTTACTTTTATATATATATATATATATATATATATATATATATATATATATAAGTGAACGTGTGTGTGTGTGTGTGTGTGTACATTTCCCTACACAATAACTCCGTCAATTTTAAGTCAACACAGTTGATATTTGATATACAGGGTACTGATATTTGGAAAAATCTTTGTGATCTGTTTTTAGCCAAAAATTTAGCTGTTAAGGGGTCAAACTTCAACGATTTGACCTTTGAGAACTCTACCAAACTCCTCCGACAATTTTGGGTCTAAACACTCGAAATTTTAGATATAGGTTCCTTGGACATGGATCAAACTTAATAACTTGATTTTTTTGCGCAACATACACCTCCAAACACTCGGGCAACGCCGGGCTGAAATGCTAGTATATATATATATATATATATATATATATATATATATATATATATATATATATAATATATATATATATATATATATATATATGTATGTATGTATGTATGTATGTATGTTTTTTTTATGTGCGTGTATGTGTGTTTATTTGCCCCAAGTCATTTATAATTCTTGATTCATATTTAAATGTCTAACAAATACATAATTAATTTTTAATTAAGATTTTTCTTACCGTACTAGCATTTCAGCCCGGCATTGCCAGGGTGTTTGAAGATGTATGTTGAGCAAAAAAAAAAAAAAAAAAAGAAAAAAAAATGGTAATAGGAAGGTAGACTCGAACCCGTACCGTGAAGCAGGAAAAGAACGGCGAAAAACGTGACGTCTTTGCTGTTATAACCACCGCTAAACTGGGAGTGACGTAGGTTTTAATTAAGGCTAGACGATCGAAAAGAGGGGATGACTTTCGAAAATATCGGCGAAAAAAGCAACCCCTCCATCTAGAAAAGTGCTAATTTGAGAGCGAAGAAATTAATGTTTTTAGCCAATTTTTTGTCCGAAGGGTCGAGCTTCAAAGAATAAAGGTCTTTTGAAAATCCGTCGCCTCTGTCGAAAGTTTTAGACAGACATGCAAATATACATATATTTATATATTGATAAATCAAATTTTCGAACCAAACCGATTTAAAAGCTTACCCTATCTCTAAATGCCCTTTATGTAAAATTTCAAATGTTTAGACAAGAAATTGTCTGAGTAATTTGGTAGAGACAGCCGAGGTCAAATTTTTTTTAGCTTTGGCCCCTATTATGACCCCTTAACTTTTATTGATTTGGGCTCGAATTGAGTTATTAAGTTAGATCCCTGCCAAGGAACCTGTATCTAAAATTTCAAGTGTTTCTACTCAAAATTGGCGGAGGGGTTTGGTAGAGTTCTCAAAAGTTAAATCGTTGAACTTTGATCCCTTAACAGCAAAATGTCTGGCCGAAAACGGATTACAAAGATTTTCCCCAAATCTCAGTGCCCTGTATATCAAATTTCGAGTCTGTTGACTTAAAATTGACAGAGTTATTGCGTAGGGAAATGTATACAGCCCCACAGATAGACAGACACGCATACATACAAACAGACACACAGGGTCACTTATATATATATATATATATATATATATATATATATATATATATTTCATAACACATAAACGATGAAATTCACATGTAAAAATGAGAAAACCAGACATTTTTATAAATATTGAAAAACCTTTTTCGTTTTATACGATGATTCATTTATAATCACCCACACACGTTGAATGACGTCGACGCTTCATTAGTATATTTGATTATTTGAATCCACGCGTTTATTCAGCAAGCAAATTGAAACTGTTCGACTTTTAAAAATGTGAATTAAAAAAATTCATTTAGAAAAAGAAAATGGTTGTTTTGTTCAAATTTTTGCTTAAGAAGCGAAATAAATTTTCATTGTTTTTTTTGTTTGCAGAACAAAAGCAATAAGAAGAATCTAAAGAAAAAGAAAATCGTTTTAATGATAATGGAAATTGGAAAGGACGTAGTTTCTGGATTCGTCCACCCACGTCCATGCAACGCCTAATTTGTCGGTTTGCATGTCACCCCGATTTGTTGCTAAACTATATTTATTGGAGAATCTTCATATACTAAAGATACATAAATTATCAAGGCCAAAAGCCATTTGAAAATTAGCGTTAATGAGATTGTCGGTTTGGTGATAAGCAATACTATGAGAAGATTGGTGATTTAGAATCTAAAGAATTGAATTAGATAAACAGTGTAACACAGTCCTTATTCTTTTTAAACGATGACATTATGTTTTAACACTTAGACCAAACACGTTGTATCTGAGACAGTCGTAAAGCAACAAAAAAGAACGAAAGAAGGTATACTCTGCATTTTTCCCAAGTTTTAACAAACGGCATTTATTATTTGGTATTTCCAATAACGTACTGCATCTTGTTTTAAGCAGTTCATTTATATTCTCTCATCTGCAATGTATTTTAAAGATGTTCTCGTCAATCTTTTAAATTTTGAAACTTTAGTAATCCGTAAAATAAAAATAAAATACACACTTTCGAGGAGCAATTAAATATATTAAATGAAATACGAGGAATAAAATTTATATAACTTTATTATATCATCAGAACAATAAGATAAAAACAGAGCAAATGAAGAAAAATAAACTTCTAAGCCATGGTATTTCGGAGCTAAATGCTTCTCATTAGAAGATGTAACGTAATCGTTACATGCTTGCTAACACGTGGAGACCGTCACGATTACAAAGGACATTTATTCTTAATATTTCCAACAACACTTTGTATCTTGTTTTGAACAGTTCATTTAGTTTATGCCGTCTTTCATGTCTTTTAAGTCGCCCCTGTCACCCATGTAGTTAGGTCGCTGTTATTTTCCGGCTATGTCGATAACACGTGCCTTTCTGTCGCTTGCATGGCAACGTGTGTCTTTTTGTATCTGCTTTTACTTTCCCTTCTTTTCTTCTGCTGTCTGATATTTTTGTTTATATAAAGAAAACCTTGCCTTATTTAGGGTTAATCTGACTCTAGAAAAAAACATTTCGGATAAATCCAGAAAATTCACTTATTGGTCTGAAATATATGAGAGTCGTTACAAAAGTTAAAACTTTCTATTTTTTTTAAACTCCAAACATTGAAAAGCTACGAAAACGGTAGTTGTAACATTAAAACAAGCGACTATTTGCTTTCCATACTTTATGTCTATAGGACAGTTTTAGTAGGGAGTTGAGCAGCGAGATGTTAGTTCAAATTACACTTAAATTTATGCATTTTAGTATAGGGTAGAACGATGAAATTGTTGTCCTAATTAAAACAACACTACAGAGTTATTTTAAAACTTTTATTGAAAAAATCAATTCAGGTAACTTGATTATGTAGTAGAGCTGACATCTATTCAATGTAGCAGCCTTCAGCCTCAATCACCACCTCGACACGGTTCCGTAACTAGGAGCATGTCCTTTTCACTAGAGCCGGCGGGACCTTGGCGAATACTCAGCAGATGACTGCGATCAGGCTGGCTTTGGTGTTGTGGGAGATCATGTTGGTAATGTTCTCGACGTATGACCAAACGTTGTAGTCCAACGGGTTCAGGTCAGGGAGGAGGGCGTGCCAGTGAGAGAAGAGTACAAAGACGTAGCATTCCTTATGAAGCTAAGCATGGGTCTACTTGGACTTTTGAGATGGCACAGAGACCTGCTGCTGCACCCAGGTCTGTCAGCACCAGGGGATCACCACACTATTCAGAACATTCAGGTACACTTAGGTGTTAAATTATAAGACGACTTCGAAGACGTGAGGTGACATGTGGCCCGCACTTGAAACCACACCAAAATCTATAACTGTGAGTCGTCCGATGCGTTGAGCTTGCTTCAAGCGTTGAACCGTCCGGATTTGTATTTTGAGGGTGCTGGCAATGCCCATGTTGTCTTAACTTATATCGGAAGGGAGCATGAATTGTACAGCAGCGCACTTCCGATCTCGCTCGTTGAATATTGTGTCACTTTCAGACATGCTAGAAGGCTCCTATCGCTCTTGGAATTTGTACACAACTGGCCAACTAGTAGATGGTCCGCAAAAAAAAAAGAGAGAGAAGAAAAACACGGTTTTTATCGAATGGAAATGGAATAATGTCGTCTTTTCTATGGTGGCAATTTTATCGTTTCGTCCTATACAATTGGGGAAGCAGGATTCATAGATGGAGTTTCAAAGTCTACGGCCCTGTTGGTACGGCATTAGAATACACTGACTCCCCCCTGCAGAGGGTAAAAGTCCCTCAATGTGGAGGGTCCTGGATATGACCTTAAACTATATACGATGGCGGGGGCCCCAGCTCGCGGGCTTTGGGGAGTGTGGAGTCAACCTTTAATTGCCATTACTCCCATGTTCACTCTGACCCGCAGTGGTAGTACCTGTTAGGGTCCCGACTATGGGTTAAATGTTAAATAACAACTGACTTGGAAAAAAAAAACAAAAAAAAAACAAATATATTCTATTTTTAAAAAATTTCTTCAAAATCTCTGGATTTTGCATTAAATGACCTGAAAAGGATTGATATGCCGTAAAACAAAAACAAACAACCAACCAAACTCTAGAAGTTCGATAGAAAAAGCATTCAAAGCGGAAGATTTTCTGGCTTCTTGTCATTGCATCTCTAGGATACAACTATCACAGGGCGGAGATATTTTTGCGCTATTTTCAATAGAGACAGAGAGACAGAAAGCGGAGTGTGTAATGCAGCAGGCTTTATATACTAGTTAAACATATACATTGAATTTACACAGCATAAATATTAGTGTTGGGACGATTAATCGGAATCGGAATCGGGTATCGAAAAAATCGGAACGTATGGGGGTATCGGAATCGGTATCGGAATCGATATCGGAATCGGAAATATTGGTTCCTATTTCCCGATGCCAAATCGATTCTTTCAATTGTCTTTTTATTTGATTTTGTTTAAAGCAAAATCTTCCATTGCTGGTAATAATGATAAAATAATGACCATTTATTGATTTTATGATATCAGTAAAGCTTGAATCGATAGATCACTCTCCACAAGCATATTTCGACGTTTAGGAAAATATCTGCATATTTAACATCTGCTTTTTTTTAGGAAAAAATAACAATCTTATAGTTAAATAATTAGAGATTTGTAAAGAATCGGAATCGGTAATTGTATCGGAATCGGGAATTTAGCACGAAATCGATAATTGTATCGGAATCGGGAAAAATATTCGAATCGTCCCATCACTAATAGATATGTCCCACCATATCCATACGAGACATTGTAACGCTTTGGTTTGAAATTTATTTTCAAGCTAAACCCCGGCTATCGTAAAACAGGCCTGGTTACTAAAAAAAAAAAAATACGTCATGCCCAAGATACCAGCATACAAGGTTTATCGAAGTATTTTTTTTTTGAGACTAGGAAGAATATCACAAGGAAGGGAAAACATATTTTTGATAACCTGAATAATTTAGCCTTTTAAATGTCGAGTAAAAAAGACTGAGTCCAATGTCCGGAACAGTTTTTGTTCTTTTGTTTAAGGAGGGGTGGTGTTTAATTAGCACTGCTGGAATATTGTGAATAGCGTAATATGCGTCTATCGCCTAACCGTTGTACTTTATTCTACGACGTCAGCAGGCCACGTGGCTTTGGTGTAAACGTCCTTCTATTTACGGTGGTTGTGCTTCAAAAGCTGTGGATAATGAATAAAAGCTTCTTTACAAAACGTATTAGAAACCTTTTTTAAAACACGCACTTGACAAAAAGAAAAATGATGAATATAATTTACACAGAAACTAAACGTACTTAGCATTCAATTAAAGAAAATAAAACTCCGAGTCAACTCTAAAGGAAAAACTTGTGTGTTGTTTCTACGTAGAAAGTAAATAAACATTCGGTTGTTTAATGGGTTTAAAAGACTTAAATTCTTTTATTGCTTAGAAATTGCAGTATTTTCCCGACAAAAAATATCCAAGTTTAATCGCACGTGTCCGAATGAAAAATAACTCCTCATTTCTCGGAAAAATAAAATATAGTCACTTATAGACTAGTTTTATGAATCCACTGCTAAGTTTTTTGAGAATTTTTGAAGAAAATGATTAACTATTTCGTGTTAAACGTCTATCGCTTAACTGTTGGCATCGTACTTTATTATGTGACGTCAGCAGGCCAGGAAGATTTGGTAGAACCCTACTTTTATTTGCAGTGGTCATGGCTAAACACTTCAGATGGCGCATTTTAATATTACTTCCGTTAATTTTGTACACTCCTCGTTGATTATTTTAAATACTTCTATAAGATTACGCAGCTATTAAGTGTCACTCGGTGCAGCTTCCAACAAAGACAGCTTTATGCTAAGATGAACACGGCAAATATTTCTAGATTGTTCGATTTCAATTTCCTTTCTCCGTTAAGAATTATTTCGTCTTTTTTTTAACCAGTAAAACAGTGTAAGATGAAAATGGAAACGTCTTTAATGAGTTTTTGTTATTCATTGTGATTTCTTTCTTTGCAACAATCTGAGATCAATATGTTTCAGACATATGGCCTAACGGATAACGGCGTCCATTAACAATAAATACTAAAGCTTCTGGAAGTTGACATTTTCCTAGCAGCAATTATTTTTTAAACAACCCTCTCAACAAATACTCGTCTACACACACACACACACACACACACACACACACACACACACACACACACACACACACACACATATATATAATTAAGTTTTTATCGCTCTGATATTGAAATTAAAAGCCTACTTTTTATTTATAAATTATTAAAACAGAATTCTTAATATACAAACGTTAATCAATTATTATTTTTATTTAATTTTTATGGTTTCTTGCTAGATAATTGGTTTCATTTCACTGTTACGCTGATTTCTATTTATGCATAGTTTCTACATTCTGCATAATTGCGTAGAATTTAGGATAAAAACGAAATACATCTCTCTCTCTCTATATATATATATACTTATATATGTATATAAAAAGCAACTTGTCGGTGTGTGTGTAAAGTCTCTACTAAACTCCTCTCTAAATATTTGGACTACTGGGTAGAAATATGATATGTAGGATATATGAACCTTTAGCACACTTTCATTTTATTTTTTAGCCGGTAAAAATAGCTGCTAAGAATACAATATTGAAAACAATTCAGTTGATCTTGGGAGGAGTAGTCGACTAAACATGTTTACATGCACGAACCTTCATTCACGAGTTGAACAATATACAACGTTTCGTCCGCGATATTATTTCACTTGCACGTTTTACAAATTCCTAATATTTTACCGTGAAAATTTTATTTTGCATGTAGTCACATTTTTGATAGACATTTTTATTTAAATAACACATTAAACATACAATATTTTTACACTGAATATTTAATGTACATGGCTAGCTAGTGATTTTTTAACCAATAAGTAGTTTAAATAATGAGTTAGAACTATATATATTTCGATAATGAATTTGTCTGGTTTTTCGTGTGTCACTGTTATAGGATGGTATTTCTTCCACAACATTTTTGGTGCTATAGAATACGTTCTCAGTTTAATTGGGTTATATGTTCCATTCTGTTTTTTTTTTAATTAGGACCTTCCCCCCAAAACAGTTATGATATATTATAGATAATTACTATTTTCCCTACTTTCCAACAGATAGTAATATGCCAGTAACTATCTCTGAATAAATGCAAATTTTTCAAAATATTGACAATTCCACAATGACCTGAAAATGCATAGAAACATTCTGAAATCCCTTATTTGAGTTTACCCTTTACCAGTACTGGTTATGTACATCTGATTGGCATAAAATATTCGAAAGTGTTTTTTTACATGGAAGTCACCACTTATCAAGGCCCGAAAGCCACTCGGGGATAAGGGTTATTGCGTGTACAGTAATCAATGAGATAGTATTGTAGTAATCATTAGTAATCATTAGTATTGGAGATTTGATAGGGTGTCTTACTTAAGGGGGCGGTTTGTCAGGAATTTGTTTATGTTGGACTTGAAGACATCCAAGTTGTAGTACGGTGGGAAACAGGCAAACAGAAGAGAGTTGCACAGTCGTGCAATTCTGAGAAAGAAGCTCTGCTCATGGTATCTACGTTTGGATTTAGGCACAGATAGTGGGGAAAATTAATGACAGTGGTTTCAGCTAGAGGGGTGTTTTCGTGAAAGGTTTGACTAAATAACTCTGCTGTTATTTTAATTTTATCGTATCATTTATTTTATATAATTTTACATTTATAAGAAAGTATGGCTGTTCGTAAAAAATATTTCTTTGGACAAAATCTAATTAGTAAGTAAACTAACAACAATATAAACGTATATATCATGTATAAGAATGATATTTGCTATTAGAACTATAGAAGAAACTAGAATTGAGCGACCCATAGAAGCACTTAAATGGTATATTACTATATACTGTAAAGATGCTGAGAGAATTTTTCTAAAAATTTATTAAAATGCAAAATATTTGATGTTATTTTTAAAAAAAATGCATGGAGCTGCTCCTATTTCTAATACTAAAGCAATAGTTACGAAGACCAACTCTACGCACCAGTGAATATGAATCGACAACAACCATTATAACATTTCTGAAGTATTAATTGATAATTTACATCATTTGAATAATCGGGACTACTGTATTCGTCTTGAATGTTATTCGCACAACGTTTCACTTGATGCAATTCGTGGCATTCTGCAGTTTTGTCGAAGCTCGGACATCTGCGCGAAATTTCGAATTATTTAATTCACGGGAGGAGTTTGTTCTTGTTTCGTCAGACATGATGGGGTAGAAATCTGCAGTAATTCGCAATTGTAGTTTTCATATCACCTGTACAGAGGCTGGAAACTTCAAACTTACAGATAAGTGTAACAACTGAATTTTACCCAATAATTTATCCGCCCTTGAAGCAATTCTTGTATAGATATTTGAAGACTTAAAACCTATTCTTGTATTTAGATGTATAAATAATCTTATTTATTACAAAAGGGTTCTACTTATTACTATATATATATATATATATATATATATATATACAGTATATATATTATTTGTTTTTATTTTACTTATTTTTAAAACAGTACTCTAGGTACACGTGTTTCGCTGCTCTACAGCTCGTCAACGTAGCTTTACTATATTCGTGTTGGTACGATTTATCGGGAGTCGTGAATCGAATCTCTCAAAACATGAGTTAGCAAGGCTACAGTGAGAGCATTGTCAAGGTTACTGCGAAGAAGAGGTGGGCTCTCTCTACCGTGCTAGGAAGCCTCTTATGCCTGAAAGTGTCCTGTACCTCTATAAGGCCACCATTCGCCCATGTATGGAGTACTGTTGCCATATTTGGGTTAGTGCATCTGCTACTTGTCTCTCACTCCTGGAGAGGGTTCAAAAGAGAGTCGCCATCCTGATAGGCCCTGAAGTGCCGCCTAAGCTTCAGCATCTGTCTCATCAACGAGATGTTGCATCTCTCTGCCTGTTATACAAGTGCTTTAATGATGAATGCTCTGACGAACTAAATCATTGGTACCCTTTTGACATAAATACCCACGATAAACCCGACAAGCTGCTAAATCGCATCCCTACACAGTAGAGATCCCTAGGTGTAAGAAAGCCTTCTACTCCACTAGTTTCTTCCCGAGAACTTCTAGACTCTGGAACTCACTTCCGGGATCCTGCTTTCCCAACTGTACTGACATGCAGAAGTTCAACTGTAATGTGAACAGACATCTTGCTGCCCATCTCCCTTCATAATAGACCTGCAACTTATGTCCCCAATAGTAGCCTTCTACTTCAAAGTCGCACTATGCATTGTTTTGGGTGAACATTGAATTAGAAAAAAAATGGTTAATAAAGCGACTCACAAAATTATTATTCGAGTATTGTAGCAAAGAACACTAAGTTGCTTCAATCAAATATATCCGTTTTCGCTGGACATAATGGATTCTTTAGACGTCAGTAGTAAACATCAAAATTTATTAAACATTTTAATCATATTTAACATATATTTTCAATCAAACACTCATTTTACGTCAACGGGCAATTTTTTTGTTCAGTTCTAACGCGATAAAACTTCTAATAGTTATATATATATTTGCATTCACGGCATAATCGCGTTGACACACCGGTTCTCGTTAGATCACCGGAATTAAGCAATTTTGAGTCTGGCAAGTACCAGATGGTTGACCATTTGGGAATTCTAGGCGCTGTATGTGCTTTCCGCTTATCTTGGCATTTTGTTTAAAGTCGTCATGTATATAAACTTCAATTGCCACTGATATTTAATAATATCGACTCAGGAGAGGTATGGGTGGAGATTGCGCACCTACTGACACAAACATTTCACGCGAAGGCACCCTTTCGTGGGTATCTATAGTTTGTAAAAGACTGAAGGACCCCTGTATATGTGTGTATATATATATATATATATATATATATATATATATATATATATATATATATATATATATATATGTATATATATATATTGAGTAAAACGATTCATAATTGTGAATTAAAAATCAATTTCAAAAAGAAAAACAAACAAAATCAACTAAGTTGTACGATCGTTTCGGAAACGATGTTCATTTTATTGAAATTGACAATAAGATGACAAAAAATTTTGTCCTGTAAAACATATCCCCCTCATCAGCAGAAATAAGGGGTGGGGCATAGGAAGTTAAAGACACCGAAATAAAGGTAGTATTTTAGTCGTGAGTAAGGCAGATATTCCTGGAAATATTTTAAAAGAAAATAAAGGAAAATAAGTTATTAATTTTATGCTGATTAATAAAATGAAATAAAATAGAAAATTACAAATAAGGTTAAAAGAAAAAATTATATATATAAATATATATATATTATAATGGAGATAAAAACGGTATATATATATATATATATATATATATATATATATATATATACCTTTTTTCTATCTACATATATCTACAGTACAGTGGGCACATGTTTCTCTTAAAAGTATTAATACATTTACTAATACATTAAAATAAACTGTGCTTTTTAGACTCCCGGTCTAATTCCCTCAAGAAAATGCAATATATATATATATATATATATATATATATATATATATATATATATATATTTATATATATGAAGTAGGACCCCGAGATAGAGTTGCCCTAGGATACCGTTTTTTAAGGTGTGAAAAGGATGTTTACCGGTCCAAAGTTACGGTATTTACCCCGTTTTACAGTGTTATTTATAATGTCATTTGAGTATATACATGTATATTATATACTATACTGAATTTTGTTATTTATTTATAATGACGTATGCCGGGGGTCTACTGTATATTTAATTATAAAACTCTCTGAATCTTGCTTGCATCTTGTTTTCATCGATCGTACGATTAGATCTTAAAAACGGGATAACAGGTGAATATATATATACATATATATACATATATATATATATATATATATGTAGGTATATATGCTTACAATAGAAAAATGCGAGCATGAAAAGTAATATGGTTAAGCTAAAACATGGAAATATTGTAGTAAAAAATATAAATTTATAACTTAAAATATTGCAGCGTAAAGAATAAATTATGTCAAATTATATAATGTCAAATTAAATAATGTCAAATTAAATAATGTCAAATTTTATAATGTCAAATTAAATAATCTCAAATTAAATAATGTCAAATGATATAATGCCAAATTACATAATGTCAAATTATATAATGTCAAATTATATAATGTCAAGTTAAATAATGTCAAGTTAAATAATGTCAAATTATATAATGTCAAATTATATAATGTCAAATTATATAATGTCAAATTATATAATGTCAAATTAAATAATCTACAAATTACATAATGTCAAATTATATAATGTCAAATTAAATAATGTCAAATTATATAATGTCAAATTATATAATGTCAAATTATATAATGTCAAATTAAATAATCTCAAATGAAATAATGTCAAATTATATAATGTCAAATTATATAATGTCAAATTATATAATGTCAAATTAAATAATCTCAAATTAAATAATGTCAAATTATATACTGTCAAATTAAATAATGTCAAATTATATACTGTCAAATTAAATAATGTCAAATTATATAATGTCAAATTATATAATGTCAAATTAAATAATCTCAAATTAAATAATGTCAAATTATATAATGTCAAATTAAATAATGTCAAATTATATAATGTCAAATTATATAATATCAAATTAAATAATATCAAATTATATAATGTCAAATTGAATTAAAAGAATTATTTTTTCATGTTTATGTTTTTCCCTATTACTTTTCATGCTCGCATTTTTCTATTGTAATCCATGATTTTTCCATGCTCTCAATGAATGCACTTGTTCCTTGTTTTATTTTGGTCTTATTTTTTAGCCCTATAAACATAGCATACAGAAACGAGTGTCGTACATGTTATAGGAATGTATGACACTCGTCTGTTTCTATAAAATCCCCTTTCATTCTTTCATTCTGTCTGTTTCACTTGTTACTTCTCTTTACCGCGACAGCAGTGAATTAATAGCAAAACTAGTCGCTGAAGCGATGTGGTTGCTATGGAAACAGGTTTTAGAAGGAGTCCTACGACTTTGTACTCTTCTCTCACTGAGACCTCTCCTCCCCTGACATTAACCCGCTGAATTACTTCAGCACCAAAACAAGCCTGATCACCGCCATCCGCCGTCATGCTTCCAGTTCAAGACTGTATCGAGACGGTGAGTGAGGCTGAAGGCGGCTACATGGAATAAATGTCAGATCCACTTCATAATCAAGTTACCTGAATTGATTTTTTAAATAAATTTTTAAAATAAAGCGTTACTGCTGTTTTCTTATATATATATATATATATATATATATATATATATATATATATATATATATCTTCTTTACAAAATAACATATGCCACATACAAATTTCTTATGTCTAGATTATTAGCAACTATCTAATGTAATTTTAGAACATTTACGATACATTTAGTTGTTATAATAAAATCCCACATTACATCCTAGGAGCAACATAATCACAATCGTACAATCCTTAGACGAAGTAGTTCTTATTTTCCCTCTAAATTTAAAGTCCTCCTACCGCCCCCATTTGAGACCGGGAAGAAATATACATATTATAAGCATATTTCTCTGGTACTCTTCATAACTGGATCTCACACTGATAGACATAAAATTACTTTCCCATTTCCTGATTCGAAAATAATCTTTTTTTATTCTTAAATTCCGGCAATTCTCATTGGCTGAGAGTTGAAAAATCGATTAGTCTTTATTACACACCTCATTAAAAAACGAACGCATTAGACCTTTATAAATATGGCGACTATCTCTACACGAAGCAATAGTTTTATGAATGTTAAACAAAATACAAAAATATTAACCGTTCATAATCATATATGTACACGAATTATATATGTACACGAATTATCATCACACAACAAACCCTCAACCTACAAAACAAAAAAGATAACATTTACAGATAGCATTGTTTTTTTGCTTTCGAATTTCCTTAACAAAACGGCAACAGTGCTATTTTTTTCTTTTTAGCTTGTTTTATAACGGGCCGTTTCAGTTTAATACTTTTTTATTTATATTTTTTCTATATCTATGCACACATAAACATCGCACTGAAATACCCCCTCCCCAAGCAAAAAGTCCTGAAACATAACGGTAATATTTTCTTTAAAATGACAACTTCTTTTTCTTTTAGTTCATAGTATTTGTGCGCCGGGATCCTAACAACGATTATCAAGGTTATCTTTGAAGAAAATATTTGCCCTCCCCTCATAAGATGGGGTACATATTCCGAGAGCCGTTTTTTACAGGGCGATGTTGTTGGTGACTATTCCGAAAGCCATTCTAAACATGAAGATGTTGGGGTGTCTATTCAGAAACCCGTTCTTACCATAAGGAGGTTGGAGTTGGGCAACAACAACAACAACAACAACAACAACAACAACAACAACAACAACAACAACAACAACAACAACAACAGCAGCAGCAGCAACAACAACAACAGCAACAACAACAACAGCAACAACAACAACAACAACAACAACAACAACAACAACAACAACAACAACAACAACAACAACAGCAACAACCTACTTATTGTTTTTACGAGAGGGGCATGTTTGATTATAGACCAATCGTTTTTAAAAGATAATTTTTACCTTAGATCCTTTAAAATAACGACTTTTGTAGGTTTTCCACTATGCTGCTTAAGAAAAGCTTATTTATATTTGACGGATACAGGTAGTTTTAGTGATATAAATCCATGAATTATGCATTTTAAATCAATGTCCGTCAGATTAGTACGAACGGGTGAAGAATAAATCTAATTATATCCGACCGACACTGTCACCCCCAAATTTCTTTGTTGATTCATAATATTTTCTAGTAGGGGAGTCTGGCAGCGCTTATCAAAGTTAAATTTGTGGGAAATATTTTGGCAGCCACCCCACTGCAAAATGGTGTGACTATTCCGAAAGCCGGTTTTAACATGAGGAGGTTGGGGGTGTCTGCTTCGAAAGCCGATCTTAACATAAGGAAGTTGGGCAACTAAAACTAAAACAACAACAACAACAACACTACCAACAACAACACCAACTATACGTTATTTTTTCTACGAGAGGGGGCATGCTTATTCTAGGCAACGTCTGTTAACGGGTCCTGCTAGTACATATATGTATGCATATATTGTTAAACAATAATCTTGTTGTAATTCTACATAATTTAACAAAGATTTTCAATATATATATATATATATATATATATATATATATATATTGGACATTTTACTTAAATTATGTAGAATTACAACAAGGTTATTGTTTTACAAAGGAGTACAAATAATTATTAAAATTTTTTTTACTAAATTCATGGATTTTTAATGAATATCTCATCTCATCGTCGCAAACGTTATTAGCAAAATGAATGTGGTTGGTTATAAATTTGCTTATTAGCATATAAATTGAAAATAAAAATGGAAATGAAAATGTAAAATGATTCGCCAAGTTGAAATAATGAGAATGCAGGAACAGTTGTAAAAGTCAAAGAATACTGGTATATTCTAGTATGAATTGCGTTTTAAATAGGATTTTCCAGGCTGCAAAGTAAAATCCAAGTCAGTTATATTATTGCGCTATCTGGCTAATCTTTATCTGCTTTGGATTGTCTTATAAATATTGGTACTAATATTTATTTGGATTTTATTTTTACAGTATTGTACAATCTGTAATCCTATTGTATTTAAGTATTTAATATATATATATACATATATATATATATATATACACATATATACTTATATATATATATATATATATATTAATGATGGGACGATTCCGATATAATTACCGATTCCGATTCTTTATAAATCTCTAAATATTTAACTATACAAGTGTTATTTTGTCCCGATTACCGTAAAAGGCACATCTTAAATGTGCTTTTATTTTCCCGAACGTAAAAAACACTCTTGTGAGGGGGTAATCTAGCGAGCTTAGTATTACTGGAAGTTTAAATCAATAAATATTTATTATTTTATCATTACTACAAGCAGTGAAAGATGTTTCTTAAATAAAAATCAAATAAAAAAGATAATTTATAGAATCGGTTATGGCATCGGAAATATGCTAAAAATTTTCCGATTCCGGTACCGATTCCGATACGCCCAAAAGCTTCGATTTTTCCGATTCCCGATTCCGATAAATCATTCCAACACTAATATATATATATATATAAAAACTAAGTGTATGTTATTATTTTTCATATATATATATATATATATATATATATATATATATATATATATATATATATATATATATATATGAAAAATAATAACATACACTTAGTTTTTGGTGTGAAATGAGTTGATGATACATTAATTTTAGTATCCGGTTCAATAAACTCTCTCACCTCCAATAAGCACATCACTTCCAATATCCTATTATGTAAACTATTCCCAGTCCATAAAGCACCGTGCGTACTTTGCTTTTCAACGCGATCAACCTCAACATAGACACACAGTGTTGCGATATCTTGTTGAACCCTAACCCTAACCCCAAATCCCAACATCGCTTTTTCCTAATTGTCCACCTTTTTTCTAGGTCTTGTTAGATTAGTGCCAAGAATGATTCACTGTTTGTTTCATTCGATTTTGGTGCAATTTGTATGATTTTATATCATTTTTTATGCCGCCTAGTTTCCTTTCCTAAATCGAATTTGCCTCTTTGTGGCAAACATTGTGGAAATTGGTTTCATCTTTTTTTTTTTTTTTTTTTTTTTGCGTATATGAAAGAAAATGGCGCAATCAAAAATGATTCCTGAACCGAATCCGACCGAGTTCTTGAATCGTTGCCGATAGGTTTTTAATCCAGGAGGCAAAAATAATTCGTTCCATGCTTCAAAGCAGCAGTTTTCTGGATCACTGAAACAACGGGGCGTTTCGACAAGCAAACCAGAGCACAGAAACTCAACAAAGACGAAACGACGTGCGCGTAATTTTATAGACGTGACCACTCGTCGGAACATTACGTACGAGTCTGATGACGAATTGATGAGAGGGACAGTCTGAAATCACCAGGAGCAAAAAAAAAAAAAAGAAAGAAAAAAAGAAAAGATCTATATTAGATCAACAGAAAGACAAAAAAGTGGTATTTCCTGCATTAAAAGCTGAACGAAATGCTTGATTACTTGATATATCGATTAGTTTATTTATTTTTTATTGATTTCTTTGTTTATTGAGTAATAGCGAAATGCCGACTGACTCTATGTTCAGGAAACGGTGCATCTTTCCATGTATATTCATACCCACACCTGACAAAAGAAACAGTAAAACAGTTTAAGTCGGGTTTTTCTATTTTTATTAATGGAAAATATAACTGTTCTTGCCTTTCCGGGGTCAAAGTCGATGAAATAATCTTGATACATTTTGTCGGGCATTATATAAATGTCCATATCGATACAAAATCACAATTATAAAGTATCAAATTAATCGAGCCTAATTAAAAAAAATATCGAACAGGTCCTAATTAATAAACAATCCACCAATTTCGTAGTCGATAAACAAATTAAATCTAGACCGAACTAATAATAAACAATTTAGCAATCCCCACTCCATCAATATGTTCTATCGCAACCAGCTAAATCACAACTTTAAATCAGATGAAATGGTACTAAGAAAGATAATACATTGATATATCGATTCCCAGTCAATAATAATAAGATCAGATTTATCATCTACTACAAAAAATAGCAACTGCTAAACAAAACTTCCCGGACAACAAAATCAGTCGAGAAAACAAATGTAGTCTACCAATTCAAACGCCCCCTTGTGAGAATGAATCTCCAACAATAGAAACACCAATTGCACACACGACCAACACATTGGCAGACGATTAACACCCTTAAGATAATAGCTCGATTTCCCGACACTTAAACAACAGTCATGTCCTATGATTGCCACCATTCCCGATTTAGAAAAACCCTAGTTGAAAACACTAAAATAATTCATATGGATCTAAACATAAAAAGACTAAAATTAGTGGAAGCACTGTATATAAGAGCCAAACAGCCAAAAATTTACAATGTAAAATATGAGAACAGAAATAACATGGTACGATACAATCCAATATATATATATATATATATATATATATATATATATATATATATATATGTACATGTACGCGCACATACACACGCACACACACACACACAGACACACACACACACACACATATATATGTATGTGTGTGTGTGTGTATGTGCGCGTACAGGTACATATGTATATCTATATATATGTTGTAATTTACATTTATAAATTAATAATTCAAAAAAGAAACGTAACTTCCATGCAATTTTGTAAATAATATTTAAATCATTGTACATTTATTTTAATCAAGTTGTTAACACGTTTAAACATATTTTTTACACACGAATCGCTTCACTATTTCAAGTAAGTTACATGTAAAATATAAAAACATCTGAATTGCATACGAAACAGTAACCAAAAACTGCCTGAGACGACTGAATTAAATCAGTTGAAAGTACTTGCAAAAGGAAACAACACACACACACAAAAACAGATGGACGAAAGTGACTACAGGACCTTCCTACACAAATTCAACCAAGACATAAGAATTACTATTCGATAAATGGAAAAATTATAAGAAAGATTATTAAGCAAAAACATTCCGTGCTATTTTACAGTATCTGTCTGAATATATATGTTACATTATAAGGGCTGTCCCCTTTTCATGTAAGTATAAAAATAGGGAATTAGTTAAATGTAAGTATGAAATAGGATAGTCAAGGATTCGAACTTGCGAAGCTATACTTGGAATTGAGAATTCCAATCATAAGTTAAAATAAACACAAAATGTATTTATATTTCCTTCTCTTTATATATACTTGTTAATGTCAACATCTCTTCTCTAACAATTTTAATATCTCTCATCTCTTCTTACAACATGAACATCTCTTACTCAACACTAATCTCTCGTAAGACTCTCACAAAGAACAATACAAATACATACGTCATCTTTTAATAATAACACTATATAACATATATGTGTGTATATATATATATATATGTATATGGATATATGCATGTGTATATATGCATGTATATATATGTATATAAGTTTCGTGGTTAAATTTTAAATTTTGAAAAGACAACATATAAAGACATATATTCGATTTAAGAATTTATTGCTTGACAAAAGGAATATATACATAAGGGGTTATATTAATAATATATTAATTTCCTTAATCCATGGATTTTCAACAATGGGTCATATCATCAGAGGAAATGAAATGGAGTTAGCAAAATGTTCAGCTGCGAATGGACGCTATTTTGCTTTTCAGCACAATTATTGAAAATAGTTTTCTGAGTGGTTGTGGATAATTATATGGAGAAAATTATAAGAAAAGAGAAGTTGATACAACCTGGGTAGTCCATTATCGGAAGGAGTCCAATGTCGGGGTTATAAATTCAGGTGGACAAACTCCACCCATAAAAAATTGTAATTGCCGAAACAAACAATCTTGCCCCTTAGGAAACGATTGCATCCATAAGAACGTAATCTATTCATGTAGAGTCACTGTCTCCCAACCACAACACGTGCAACGAATAGAACACCAAAAAATCGTACACAATACACATTAACTACTAAACTAACAGCATTGGAGAGCTCCACTGACTTCAACTATGCCAACCCCATAAATAAGACACATGATAACACCCAAATCACTCAAGAACCCCATACTGAAAACGATTCGAACCTAATCATCCCGTCCCACTCTATAAGTTTATCTCACACCCATAGTAGAAACACTGACAGCTTAAATCCCGGGGTTTTACTGTATATATATATATATATATATATATATATATATATATATATAGTCGTTTCCAAGTCTAATGTAAACAAGTTCTTGTTGAGCCGCCATCTTAAATAATTAAACTCTATCCATGTTCCACCATTACTGATTATAAAGCTATTATATCATCGTCCACCTGACACTTAATAATCGTTATCGTAAAGTGGCTTTTAGGCCTTTATAAGTGATGTTCCACCTAATAAAAAAACATGTGTTTCAATATTGCGGAGCTCAGTCAGGCAGAATAAAAATAATTAACCATTTATTAATAAGAGAAATATACACAAGCATATTCTAAGTAGATATGTTTTGAATTAATAATTTCCTGCTTTGGAAAACATGTGATTTATTTTAATATCACACATGTATGAAATGTGTTTATAAATATTTAGACATTACTTAAACATATTCTTAAATATTTATAAATTCCTAAAAGTTCACATAATTGTTATGAAATTCCAAAATTTTGTTGTAAAATATTTGGGCCATCGAATGGATTAATAAATATTTTTAAACCAGATTTTTGGCCTTATAAAACGAAATAAAACTTTGCCTGTTTTTATACCACATTGATGATTGAATTTGTGGTCATTTTTTGCATTAAGTACTGATCGTCATTTAATCCTGATTAATGGCAACCTGTACAGCGAAAAGCTACCATACGCTCGAGTTCGCTGGATCTTATTATAATCCATATAATACATACGAATTTATTACAGATCTGCCCAGTAGTTTCCGAAAAACCTCCTGGAGCAAATATGGTATTGTGCTGACTACTCTCTATTAATTTCTCATTGTGAATTAAACAGATACCATAAAACTAAGTTCGCTGCACTGTATCTTAACAAAGGTCCATACAAATTTTCAGCCACATTAGCCCAATAGTTTCCAATCAAACAAGTGAAGCATGCATGGTCCCCTGTGGGTACATAGTTAACGAAGCATAAAAAATGACTAAACTCAGCATTTGCCTCCTTCCCCATTTAGCCTCAAAATCCTCGGGGGACGTCAAATCCTGGTATAAATGAACCAGCGGTGCAGTTTTAGATCATAACATATGTAAATTTGAGTTCTGCACCACGCAAAAAAAAAAAAAAAAAATGACTAAGTCCATTATTTACCCCTCACATTTAACCCCAATCTTCTAATCTGTTTTTAGCTGTTCTTATCTGTTTTTAGCCATGTTACCCTGAAAGGCACCTCTAGGGGGGGGAGGCAACCGGACTTCTCCCGGAAAATCCGTTCAGCTACTTTTTTTTACTCATATCATTTTTAATGTTTGTGCAAAATTGAAAAAAAAAAAAATCCAAACTAGTTATTGAGAAAAGTTCGGACAGACGAACGGACGAACGGACGAACGGACAAGGGTGAATTTACAGCCCCCCCCTTTGTTAGGGAACAACAAACAAAAACAAAAACAAAACAAAGCAAAACGGACCGATAAGCAAACAAACAAAGAGATACACTAATAGAAATATAATATTGATAACAACATATTTTTAACGATATTGTTAAATTCCAAAATGTCTTCCATGAATATTTAGTAATATACACAACAAATACTGAAACAACCTGGTATAGTTTCATTATGAAATATTTTATTACTTACGTTTCTCCATAGATATATACAGGAATATTAATGGATGCTTATTTTTTGTAGCATATCTTTCTAATCTATTTAGAAATATAATCTTTTAGACAAGAATGTTACAAAAAATAATAAATAAATATAAAAAATAAAATCCCAAGAATGCAATGCATCAGAAATACTATCAGTTTTCCATTTCAACTGAATGAACATACAAAGTTGTCGCCGTTTGCCATTCATTTCGAATACATTTTTGTAATAGAAAATTCAATGAACAATATTTAAATCAAACGTGTTCTTATCGTCAACATTTTCAATTCGGCTAAAAAGGAAGAAACAGTTAAAAAAGGAATACAATTTGTTATCAATTTCGCTTGTCAGAAATCCAACCTGCTTCCATCACTAGATAATGTAATAATAATTCATATGTTTTATTTCTAGCGTTGCGTACGTTCAGACACGTCATACCCTATCATTACTTGTCGATAATGTAACTGGTGTTAAAAGTAAGGTTTCACATAAGACCGCATCTATTATATAAATAGCAGTCGTCTGTGTGTATGTATGTCCGTTTGTCTCGCTAAAACAACATATAGCTACATAATTGGTCTTTTTAAACAATTGTGAGAGGTGACGGTGGTTGAGTGGTTAATGTCACGGACAGACATCCTGAGTGTCTCAGGTTCGAATCTAGTTCGTTTCGCAAAAGTTACTTTCACTTAGGACGTTGGCAAACTTCACGTTGTCGGTCCCTTAAGTACCCGATGTCATTCTAGAAAGAATTCTGACGAGGAAAATAACGGGGAAACCAATGCAAATAGAATTTTCGGATTAATACGATATAATGATGGTGACGATTGTAATCTCGGAAAAACAATATTTAAAATTTAGAAAACCAAAAAAATTATTTGGGGTAAAATTGATATTTATATTATTTAATTTTATCAAGACACACACACGTATTTCAATGTTATCAGAAGCATTTCCCTTACGCCAACTCAAGGTATGTGTGTGTGTGTGTCCAGAGTGAGGAATGAACTGGGTGAATACTAAAGAACAAAGTGAAGAAAGAGAGGATTGGAACAGAAGCTATACTTTTGCCTCAGCAATCCCGAAAAGCCTTACTAGTATATATTAAGAGATAATTTGCATTACCTACTAAACACGGCCTGAATATGACTTAAACTATATCTGATGGTGAGGCCCCAACTTGCGGGCTCTGGGAAATGTGGAGCCACCCTTTAATTGCCATTGCTCACAGGTCCACTCTGACCCGGAGTGGTAGTACCTGTTAGGGTCCCAACTATAGGTAAAATAGAAACGGACTTATAAAAAACAAAACAAAACAAAAAAAAATATATTCTATTAAAAAAATTGTTCTTCAAAATCACTGGATTCGGCTTTAAATAACCTGAAAAGGGTTGATATGCCGTAAAAAAAGCCCAACTAACCAATAACCTACTAAACATAATCGTTGAGTAGAAAAAGGTTTGTCAGTATAAGCTGACATAAGTATACTACACCCTATTAACAAAACCTGATTACAAATTAATATAACGCAGTATTCATCGCCCGTTCAGTCTCAAAAGATAATGGATACTCCTTGTAAGGGTAGCAGCGCATGTAATTATGTGATAAGGCTTGCGCGATTTCCAACCACATCCGTTCTGAATCGGCACTGAATGGCAAGGAGAAGTCCAATACGATTGAAAACAATATCGAGATAAGCGAAGAACACCTGGAATTCTCAAATGATCACCCATTTTAGTACTGGCCAGGTTCAACGTTGCTTAATTTCGGTGATGTGACGGAAACCGGTGTGTATACATGATTATGCCGTATGTATAGAATTAGGGGCTCAAATAAGATAACTTGGTTACTCACGCTAGCACGCGAGAGGTGGTGCATCATCTCCAAGTGATGCTGTCTATCATAACAACATGAAGTTAAATAGCAGATTAGATGGATTCTTGTCCTGGAATCTGGCAAGACCAACTGACCACTAAAAAGATATACGAAAACATAATTAACTGGCCAATAAGAACAAAGCAATATTAATGTCCTTAACTTCTTTAATAACTCTTAACCGCACAAGAGAAGACTTCTTGGCCTCTGGGTCAAGATCAAAGTTTTATATCTGTTCCCATACTACACTTCAATTTTTGTTCTCGGTTAGTGGAGTAGAAATCCTTCATGACTGAGATAATTTTAGATTTCTGTTCCTTTTCGCCACGTTAAAAAACGACCCTGGTGTCTAACTCTGTCCCGTAGGAAGGCAAAGTAAATAGGAAGAGCAGACTTCTTGGCCTTCAGGCCAAGATCAAAGTGTAGTATCTGTTCTTATACTACACTTCAATTTCTTGTTCTTTCTTAGTGGAGGAGAAACACTTAACGACATTTTTAGATTTTTGTTCCTTTTTTTCCACATTAAAAAACGGCCCTGGTGTCTAACTCTGCCCTCGTAGGGAGGCGAAGTAAATAGGAACTCAATGTTTGAAAGGTAAACGATTACTTTAATAGAATATTCGAATATCTATGTATCTCATATACAAAGTAATTGTTAGATTCAGAAAACTTCGACTGAAGTAAAATGGAACATTAAGAAAGACGGAATATGCAAGTTAGCTTGATTTCAGTTTCTGAATTTTTGAGATGAAAATTGATTGTTCGTATAATATGGATTCTGTAATCTACATGATATCAGGAAACTATTCAGGAGCGTCGGGACCATCCGGAAGCATCCTGTATGTGTGCGTGTGTCAAGCCTCCCCTACTGAAAATCTAGACTGAAAGTTGGGTGTAAAAGATACCATGTCAATGTGTAAAACTATACAAAAGTGAGACATGTCGTCTACTAAAATTAATGTTAGAAGAACATCGAAATGCCATGATATGTGAAGAGATTACAAGGCGATTATGACTGACTACATATGAAGACAAAAAGTTAAACCATCGACCCTTATGGAACAAATTAAGATCTCTCTTTCTCTCTCTCTCTCTCTCTCTCTCTCTCTCTCTCTCTCTCTCTATATATATATATATATATATATATATATATATATATATATATATATATAGGAAACAATAAGAGTGGAAAGTGAAGTCACAAAAACTATATATTGGTGAATATAAAATAGTTCATTTATTTAATAAAGGTATACAACATTTAATTGGGAGATAATCCCCTCTATCCCCCAACTAAATGTTTGTATACCTTTATTACATAAATGAACCATACTATATTCACCAATATATAGTTTTTGTGACTTCATTTTCCACTCCTATTTCTTCCTCCACAAGAGCCAATGAAATTTGTTGAGCTTTATATTATCCTGATATATATATATATATATATATATATATATATATATATGTGTGTGTGTGTGTGTGTGCGTGTGTGTGTGTGTGTGTGTGTGTGCGTGTGCGTGTAGACAACTAAGAAGGATCATGAAGATCAAATAGAGTGACTACGTATCAAACGTTGAAGTTCTCAGGAAAGCAAACCTAGACAGCGTGGAGTCTACCCTTGTTACGATGCAAGTACGATGAACCGGGATCATTGCTAGGATGAAAGACAACCCAATTTCAAAGATGATCTTCTACGTGGAACTGAAATATGGAACCCGCAAGATAGGGGGTTAAAAGCTTCACTACAAAGATGTAACAAAGCGGCACCTGAAGTCGATGAACATCCATGTTGAGAATTGGAAGGAACAAACCAAAGCTGACGGAACAGTCTCCACAAGGGGAAGGAGGAAATAGAGAGAAAGATTGCAGAAGTCTTAGAGCTGAGACACTATTGACGACACAACCCCGGCACCCACATATGCGGTGCCTGTGACCGGATGTTTCACAGAGAAAGAGGACTACGCCAACACCGAAGATAAAGCGTCGAGGCCCCGATAAGTCATCGTCGACTGACGCACTGCATGACGACGACGACAACGACGACGATGATCATATATATATATATATATATATATATATATATATATATATATATATATATATATATATATATATACGTACAGAGTAATAATATATAGTAATAATATATAGTAACATTATATACTAACAATATATAGTAATAATATACAGTAATAATATATAGTAATAATATATAATAATAACAACATATACAGTAACAATATATAGTAACAATATACAGTAATAATATATAGTATTAATATATAGTAATAACATATAATAACAACATATAGTAACAATATACAGTAATAATATATAGTATTACTATATAGTAATAACATTTAATAACAATATACAGTAACAATATATAGTAACAATATACAGTAATAATATATAGTATTAGTATATAGTAATAACATATAATAACAATGTAGAGTAACAGCATCAGACAAGGCCAAACTATTAGCCAAGAACTTTGCAGCTATGCGACGAAGACCATCAACTCCCCGTATTTCCTCTTATAATGCACAACACACTAGGTAACACACAAATATCTGTGCGTGAGGTTGCCAAGCTAATCAAGAACCTTGATTCCAGTAAAGCAACTGGCCAATTATAGTGCTGAAAAAGCTCCAACCAGAACTTGCTCTCATAGTTACAAAACTGTTTAAGCGTTACCTTAAGGAGAAGTGCTTTCCAACACCCTGGAAAACCTCATCAGTATGTCCTGTATTTAAGAATTCAGGCGATAAGTAATCTCCCTCTCAGTACAAACCAATAAGTCTCCTGTGTGTTATGAGTAAGTTGCTGGAATCCATATTAAATAGAGAAGTAAACCAGCTCAGCAGAAATAATCTTCTTAGTGACACGCAATATGATTTCTGTTCTGCTAAATCTACAGCAGATGTGCTAACGGTTATATCTCATAGGATTAGCGAATCTCGACAAAGGCTTCCTTTCTAGGGCAATTGCTCTTGACATATCAAAGACCTGAGATAAGGTATGGCATAAAGGCCTGCTTCACAAGATTTCCAGATACGGTATAACTGGATATGTTTTCTCAATCATTAAATTATTTCTCTCTGATAGGCGCATAAGAGTAGTGGTTAATGGGCAGAAATCAGAGACCCACAGTATTACTGCTAGAGCCCCCCCCCCAGGAGTCCATCCTGGGCCCAACTGTCTTCCTGATCTGCATCAATGACCTCTCAAAACACATACTTAAATTATTCGTTGACATCTATGCTGAAGACACGACCATATATCGCAACACATCAAAGGCCGTAAATGGCAAAGTCTCTCTGATTCTCTCTCCTCTGATCTTGAGCGCATGGTACAGTGGGGGAAGAGGTGGCTGGTTAGCTTTAATGCATCTAAACCAAGCTCCTATCTTTACATCATAAACGTTCTGATCCCCATCTGGCATCAATTGAAATGGATGGCTCCCGTCTAGGGGAGGTTCCATGTTTTCATAAGCTTCTGGGATTGACCTTTACTCCTGATCTGAAATGGAACACATACATCAAGTCTGTGGCCAAGATCGCTGGGGAAATGGTGGGATCCTTCCACCGCTCCAGAGAATATCTCACTAATGATGCAATTCTCTATCTATATAAAAGCCAAGTACGTCCAAGTATGGAGTACTGCTGTCACATCTCGGCAGGAGCTGCTAAAAACAGCCTAGCCTGCCTTGACAGAGTACAAAATAGACTTCGTAGCTTAGTGGGGGGGTGCCCTTTTCTCTTCCCTGCAACCTCTCTCCCCACAGAAGAGACGTTGCGAGCCTATCTTTGTTTTGTCGTTATTTCTATGGCAAGTACTCCTCTGAGCTCCAATCTCTAGTCCTCCCTCACCAATCTTTCACGAGAAACACCAGTCTAGCTGAAACCACTGTCAATAATTTTCCCTAGTCTTTATCTGTACCTAAATCAAAACATAGATTCCATGAACAAAGCTTCTTTCTTAGAAGTGCACACCTGTAGAACTCTCTGCCGCTTGCCTGTTTCCCTCCTGACTTCAACTTGGATGTCTTCAAGTCCAACATAGCAAATTCCTGACGAACCGCTCCCTTAATTGATGACACTTTATCAAATCTCCAATACTAACTATTACTACGATACTATTCCATTGATTACTTACTGTACACATAATAACCCTTATCCCCGAGTGGCTTCTGGGCCTTGATAAGTGGTGGCCTCCATGTAAAAAAAAAACAATATATATTAATAATATATAGTAACAATATATAGTAATAATATATACTTTGTCTCTCTGTCCGTTATATATTTTTCTCGGACAATACTGGCGATAATTTTGTAAACAACCATTGTTATCATAATGTACAACAAACTATGTATTATTGATATCCGCTTGATGCACACTTAAGAATCAATAGGGATTAATATCGATTAGCATTTAATGCAATAATGAGGACAAATTTAAACATATTAAACAATTAATATTGCATAAATCACTAATTCTAAATCAACCAACTAAAAATTTTGCCCGTTTATTACAGATAAAAAGTTTAGACTATAATGCTCCCTATTTGGGTTGGGCATATTGGGAAGTGACACACATACTGCCATTAGCGTATTAAGAATTCAGAACAGTGTAATGCAACCGGTCTACTTGTATGGAAATCCAGTGATTATTGGTCTTACAAAATACTATTGGCTGTAATATTTTATAAAGACACTCCCAGTTAAATAAAAAATGTTAAATATACCAGATAGAGCAAATAAATCATAAATTAGTAATTTAAATTCTATTACGTGAAGCGGTTAAGTTTCAAATCTAGAATTTTTATTAAATGCGAAACAAAGAATACAATTCAAAAAGTATATCTTCTTAAAGTATAGGTTTTCGATGATTACCCAGCTCGTCAGAAGAGAAAATATTAGCAAATTATAAATGGTTTATACCGTATTTGCTAAATACAATAAACATAGAAGATCAAAATTAAAAGTTTTTAAAACATTTTGATTTTTCGATGTTTATTGTATATAGCAAATTCGGCATAAACCATTATAATATTTTCTCCTCTGACGAGATGTGTAGACATCGAAAACCTACAGGTTGAGGTGAAATACGTTTTGAATTGTATTCTTTGTTTCGCATTTAATATATATATATATATATATATATATATATATATATATATATTATATATAAATATATATATATATGACGGTTGTCAGTTTTAAGTCTATGCCTTCAATGAAGCATGCCTTTTTTAAATTCGGTTTTCGGTTTGAGTAAAGACAATGTTCTGGTGGTGACGTGTCCGATTCAGAAACGAATGATTCACCGAAATCGTTCAATCGAATTGAGAGTGGCGCCATTTATTTTTCTTTTAATGTTTTTTTCGGTTAATGCCAAGATTTTCACGCTTCGACACAGGTTACCGTTTTTCCAACTCCAACTCAGAACTTTATTCAGCTGATTGTAAGCATAGAAACGTGCAAAACACCCCCCCACCTACGCGCGTGCACACACACACACACACACATATATATATATATAAATGAAATCAAAAGGATGTAGTGTTTACCTGATATACGCAATGGTAAACCTAATATATATACCAGTATTAATATATAGATACTTTAAGCCCAACCGAATAAAATGCTCAATACGCAATAGAGAGTAGAGCTAATTTGCTGATTTCAGTCCTCCTAGGAGAAGAATAGAAAGAATAGCATTCTTTGAAATTCCGCGGAATAAGAGACGGGAGCAAGAGCAATCGTATGGGGATGAATTTTAGAATCCCCATACGATTGCTCTTGCTCCTGTCTCTTTTTTTTAGATTTTATTATTAAGGAAAACAAATTACTAAAAGAAATAAATCCCCCGATTCCAATTTTGATGAGTGAGGGTGTCAATTGACTCGTTTTGATTTTTTTTTCCCTACTTTTATTTTTTAGTCGCTATTCATTTTCCTTTTCTCTTCGGTCTTTTTTTTTAATATAAAATGAATTCCGAAGGAATAGGTCTTCTCTTCATCATTGCCTTAATAAAGTTTTGTAGCCCCAAGAAAATCATGATATATATATATATATATATATATATATATATATATAATAATAAATGACAAAAACTTCATATTCCAAACTACATGATATTGACAATTTTATATTTTATTCCTTTACATCATGTATTTTGGAATATAAACGTTTGCCATCTATTCTATATATTGCTCTGTATCCACATCGAGCTTCTTATATAAGGTTTCATATATAATAAGAAAAATATATTTCTACAGTAATATATATATTATATTATATATATATATATATATAATTATACAAAATACATAATACATATCTATGTATATATACATTCGTATTCCTTTCTGTTTGTGTGTTTGTTAACAATTTGATTAATATACACAAACGGTCTATAACTTTACTCTTTTATTTATTTCTATTGCTAAACATACAAATAAGAAGTAACCTCATTTGCATATTACATTAAAGACAAATTGAATTTATTAAATAATTGTATGTTTATTACTGTTATTAGCGAGAGAATTGTTTTAAATGTTCTATTTAAATTTTTTTTAAGTTGATCTATATTAAGCATGAATTTAATTTAATGTATTTTTAATTATTATTACCAACTTCGAAGTTTTTTAGAAACGAGTTTCGAGTTATTTCCCCTGTGTGCCACCTGTTGTATATTATTATTATTCTTGAAACCTCGAAATATAACATTTGACCGTTCCGGAAACTATATCTTTTTATATATAAATAATATATATATAAATAAATTATATTATATATATATACATTAAAAAAAAATTATTTTCGTTTGGAAAAAATAACTAAACATTTTTTGTTTAGTTATTTTGTCCAAACGAAAATAAATTTAAGCTCTTTTCTACATAAAATAATTTGGTAATCCCAATAAGTTTCTAGCGTGAGAAAAAAATTCCCTCTAGACATAAAGATGTTTTGCTATTTTTAAAATATTGAAAAAAAAAATCTCACAAATAAACTGAAAGGATCTTATATATTTTTATTATTATTATTTTTTAAACTGCTATACAGAATCTTCGACCACTCTGGGAACTACTTTATTTTATATACCCAAGATCCGGAGAATAGCTTCTTTTCTTTGTATTCCTTCTGTCGAAATATCTGGTAGAAAGAATATCACGTACTTCTTTTCTTTTTTTGGGGGAGGGCAATTACTTTTATATGATTTTTATCCGTTCTTTTATTTTGGAAATTGTTGTGGGTGTATCGATGTTACCCACGATGAAAATGGTCAATATCTTTTGTATAGAAAGTGTGTTCCAAACGAAACTTCATGTCGATCTGGGCAACGCCGGATACCAATGCTAGTATTATATATGTAAGATACTTACAGAATTAATAAGCCGCAAAAATACGATGAAAATTGAATTATTAACTATAATCATATCATAGGTAGAATTAAAACTTAAGAAATAGCTAACATACATTTCATATTGTAAAAAAAAAAAACAAACAGAAAAAAGTAAAGAACAATAAATATCATTACTGAATCTACGTAGATGTTATTTATTTGTTTTTGTTTTTGCGATAAGTTTGTTTTTTTAATGAATTCAATTATTTATATGAAAGTACATTTGTATCTAAATGCGAGTTCGGAATAGTTTATCTTTTTACCAAATTGGTACCCCGAAATATGGAGCGGCACATGTATTGTTTTTAAAATATAATATTTTTGAATATTTATCATAAATATGTATAAACCTTTTCACTGTATAATCTTAAGATACAATAATTACAAATGTTTTTAAGAAAAACGTATAGAGGAATTGACTTTAAAACTAATACACATACATCCACACACACATACATATATATATATATATATATATATATATATATATATATATATATATATGTGTGTGTGTGTGTGTGTGTGTGTGTGTGTACATATATTTGTGTGTCATTTTGTGCTTTTGTGAGAAAAAGGTTATTATAAGTTCCATTGGTGCGTGTAAAACCATTTTAGCGAAAAACTTGCGACACTTATTTTCTTCCACTAAAAATGCGGCAAATACACAATTTTGAATATTAACACATTTGCTGCAGAGAAAGGGCATCTCTTTATCTGCGCATGCGTTAACATATAGAAAAGAAAATTGAAACCATTCTTATATGCGAGACCTTCCTACATATTTATAGAAGTCTATATTGCTTACACTCGATTACATATGGGAATACCATAAACGATTTGCTATTACATATTCCTAAAGATGGTGAAACTGTAGACAACTACACAGAATGTGTTCTTAATGTGATTCCGTCAAACATTTTCATTTTTTGTTTTTACTTTTAAAAAAATTGCATTTCAACACATACATACGCGGTGCCTTCAATAAGTTTGCAGACAAATTTCGCATAGACATTTTTATTGATAGTACACACATAAAACTCTAGTCTTCTTCGAAGTAATCTCCTCCGGCTGCAATGCATTTGTTTTACCGTTTCAACAACTTATACAGCGTCCTATGGAAATCCTCGGCTGTGACCGTGCCTCGTCAAAGCCTCTTTCATCTTCTCAATTGTCTCATAACGACAGCTTCTAAGTTTTTCCTTGAGCTTAGGGAATAACCAAAATTCACAGGGAGCAAACCTACACTAAAGTAGGGTGAGTAACTGTCTTCATGCCCATTTTTGTGTTACATAGTCTGTGACAGAGATGAAGTTGTAGAAAGGAGCATTGTCCTGCTGGAAATGTCACTGGCCCGATTTGAAGAGTGTTGGCCCTTTGCGACAAAATCTTTTCATGAACTTCGGTAAAACCTCAAAATAGTATTCATTGTTTACTGTCTGTTCCGTTGGATCCCATTGCATGCAGATCACGCTTGTGCTGTCAAAAAGGGATCATCATAAGTTTCTGGGTGGACTTGCTCTTTGCCCTTCTTGGGCCCAGCATTTTACCACTGGAAACTCTATCTCTTGGTCTTTGGGTTACAGTAGTAGATCCAGCTTTCGTTGTAGGTCACCAAAGCATCAAAATCTGCGGGATCTGAATTGATCAGCTCGATAATATCTCTGCTGTCATGACTACGTGTTTACTTCTGACCTTCCTTCGAGCAACCTTGGGACAAACTTCGAGCAAACGTTCTTCAGTTCCTCACGAATAATTGCGCGTACATTTTCCTACACTGATATCAAACTGAACACTTATTGTATATTCATTTTGTTTTGAATTATATTTTCGGCGGAGGATTCAAATTTCTTTACACCGTTTACTTCCGGGAACTTAAAAAAAACCGAAAATCGTTAGGACTGATAAATAAACAATAGCGCCAAAATTTTATATTAAAAATCGCATGTGTGGCTTCTTTCGTGTGGCTGCAATAAGTTTCCAGTCATTTTTATGCAGATATTTAAAATTTTCGTACACACTTGAAAATTCACTATGTTATTGCTATACATCTTATGAGATGACTGACCAATTTTTATGATTCCAGGTTCAAATGAACAGCTACAGTAGGAATTGGAATACACTCTACTAAAGCCTGATTCTCACAGTTGGTGAATTTCAAAAATATGATTTGGACGTGAGGACAATTTAGAAGAACAATATGCAAATAATATCTATTTTAACTTGTAAATACTGCCGCAAACACACACACATACACACACGTATTGAAAGTTTCAGACTGCTTTTAGACCACGTTGCATGAATCTAGTTTTGGAGTAGGACAAGTAATTCAAAGAATGCAGGGAGATTGTGAGGAATAATGCGAAGTGTGGGAGGAGAAAGGAAATCAGAATATCAGAATTGATTGGCCAAATAAGGAATTTCATGGATAAAGAGCGTTGTGTGTCTATAGAGACAATAAGTGAACAGTTTGATGTCAGTGTCAAAACTGTAAACACAATTATTCCAATGTTCCAGCGCCAGCATGCTGCCTCCACCCCCAGAGCTGAGATGGCCAGGCAGAGCAAATCCACCCAGAAACTTATGATGATCCTTATTTTGCCAGCACAGGCATGATCTAAATGCACTGGCTTCTCACAGGATAAACTATCAACAACAGTTGATGTTTTAAGGGAGTTCAGAAAGAGATTCCCTGGAAAAAGGCCAGTGCTCTTCAAATCGAGTCAGAGACATTTCCACCAGCACAATTCACAAATCCATACTTGCGACAGATCAAGATGAACATCAGGTAAGGTAGTCATCCTCCCTATGGTTCAAACCTTGCTCCTTGTGACCTTTTATTATTCTCTAATCTCAAAGAACACCCTAGAGGCTGTCGGTATGAGACAGTTGCGGAGATGAAACTCATTGAAGACATTTCGTATATAAAATAAATGGAATCGCACATAACGTTTCCGAATCAAGTTATCATCGTTAGTCAAACAGGATTTTGGAACGGTAAAATACAAGAGACAGGATATATATATATATATATATATATATATATATATATATATATAAACGTGTGTGTACATATATATATGCTTATATAGTAAATATGAAGTAACCAAATTAATAAGATCATTTACCAAAGTAACCAAATTAATAAGATCATTTACATAGTTTAAAGAATCCAAAATAAGAAGTTTGTTTTGTGTACCATCGTTTCAGAGACGATATAACATTTGTTTATATCTATGTTATCCATGCTTAGTTCGAGGGCATCACAAACATCAAATGCATATCACTTTCAGTTGTAGACATATACGTTTAGCGACCCTTATTTCCAGCAGTATGTATGTTTCAGCTCATAGGTGAAGATATCAACTTCCGTCTTTCTGTTCCGTTTTTCTTTCTCTTTTCTCTTTTTTTCCATGGCACACGACAGTGACGCATGGCACGCCACCCGCTCTGAGTTAGGTTTACATACGCAAACCGACCTGGTAATGAAACGAACTTCTGCATAAAGATACAGCCTTACAGAGGTAAGCTAATCTTTCAAAATTCATGAACAAACAAATATCGAGTTATCATTATTAGTCAAACAAGGGTTATGCTAACTGTAGGACAGTAAAATACAAAACAGAAAGGAACTATGCTTTACGTGCGCTTAACAAAATATCGGTGCATTAACGGTGAACATTTGCAAATACGTTTGCGGCCATATCTTACAAAAGTAAATCCAAACTAAAATAAAATTATTCAGCATTTAATTTTGGCTTAGATCCTGCGTTTCAACGGATTCGATTATTTGATATAATGATTAAATGCTTACAGACACTAATGTTTCACTCCTTCGGGAATCTTCTGTGCAGGGTGTCAGGAGAATCGAACCCGGCGACAAAAGTCATCTCTGGCTTTATTAGCAAGGACATATCCATTCGGCTACCGCCAATCGCTTGAAATAACGTTGAAATTTCAACATTTTATTTTAAAATGTTTTTGTCAGTCAGAGTGATCGAATCATTATATCATGATTTATGCATAACAGTTAAATTGACCGACTTAATTCAACTGAAAATGCTCAACGATAAGTTTCTTAAAGGGGCTGACATAATTATTTACTATAATAATTAAATATATACAGACACTAGCGTTTCATCCTTTTGGCATTTTAAAAGCAGAGCCTTTAGAGTTGGTTAAAAAAACAAACTAAATCCAAATGAAACCTCACAATCGAACACTTCAAATACTGAAAATGATCAAGATCTCCTGGATTATCTCGCCTCCGATGTTGATCACGTGGTACAATGGCGAAAATGTGGCTGGTTAATTTTAATGCATCTAAAATCAAGCTATTGTATTTCTGTCATCATTGCTTTGACCTCAATCTGGCCCCAATTGAAAGGATTGGCTCTCATCTTGAGGGAGACTCCATGTTTTGACAAGCTTCTTGATCTAACCTTCACACCTGATTTAACTAAAGACAAGTTCTGAAAACATTTATAGAGACGTGTAGTCAAACTGCTATCCGGGCTAAGTTAGAGTGAATCACAAACATGCATACACTTCACATCACTTTCAGTTGTAGACATATACGTTTAGCGACCCTTATTTTACGCAGTATGTATGTTTCAGCCCATAAGTGAAGATATCAACTTCCGTCTTTCTGTTCCGTCTTTCTTTCTCTTTTCTCTTTTTTTCAGTGGCACACGACAGTGATAGACAACACGCCACCCGCTCCGAGTTTGGTTTACATACGCAAACCGACCTGGTAATGAAACGAACTTCTGCACACTGATACAGCCTTACAGAGCTAAGCTAAACTTTGCAAATTCACAAAGAAAGAAATCCTAAAATCTTTAAATTAATTCTGCAACCACATTAAAGAATATATGTTAATCTCAGTCTAGCAATGATCTCAGAGATCAACGAACGCAGACGTATACAATACACACATGGGCTTATACTTTATCTACCAAAAGGTACTGTCTGTATAAAGAATGTATATATATATTCTTTATTTGTTTCAAATAATTTATACGGTTGAAGATAAATAAACTTGGTATCAATTTTCATTAATTTATTTCGCAGCACATCTGCTGTAAGGGAATTCAAAAATAACATTTCCAGGTAAGAAATACCATGATAAGTGTGAAATAGATAGATTTCGACTCATAAACAGCTATTTTTTCTCCTCTGTCAGATACATTGTCTTCTTTCTGAAAGCCAACGCCATAAAATAGAGGTAGTTTAACAAAAGGAGTATGTCTGGGGCAATTATAGAACAACCTTTTATATCAAACGTTAATAATTCACAATACTATTGAATATATTCCATAAAAGTGGAATATCATTGGGTTTATTATGGTCTTATACAACGATATATATACACATATACTCCTAGTAAAAACACCGTCCGTTAAACGGTGTTTTTCTCTGTTTGTTTACTTTGCATTATTTCGCCTTTTTAAGACGCTGATGAATTTGTGTTGATTTCATGCAGCCTTTTATGGTTGATTCAACACCATGAAACCACTGGTACGCAACCAAAATATGTATATATAGTTCTGAAATAAATATTTGTATCTTAAGCTCTCACATCCGCGGTCGAGCACTTTTTTTTTCATCGCCTCCAGACATATATATATATAATTATTATTTTTTTTTTTTTGCTGTAATAATTAAATTCCTACAGACACTAGTTTCATCCTTTCGGGATTCTTCAGTGCAGGGTGTCACAATTAACACCAGCCGAACGATTCGAACCCCGCACCACGAGACATCTCTAGCCCGATTAGCGGAGACCGTATCCATTCGGCTACCATTAACCGCGTGAAATAGCGTTGAATTTAAACATTTTTAATTTTTAAATGTTCATTTACGTCAGTCAGAGAGTGATCTAATCGTTATACGATGATCTAAGCATATATATATATATATATATATATATATATATATATATATATATATATATATATATATATATATATATATATATATATATGAGAGAAGTAAGTTGCAGATTAAAGGTCAAGTGAGGGAAATTAACATAACTCCCCTCTATATATTCCTTGTATCAAACAATAAATTCTTAACTCGAATATATGTGTTTATATTTTTATTTTCAGAATTTAACTTTACCTACTAAACTTATATATAAAAATTCAGCAATCTTACATTTATAAGCGATAAAAAATCGTGCAAGGACCAGGTGGTCCCGCGATAAAACGCCAGACTACTTATCGAGCCGTTGTAGGATCGATCCTTATCAATAAAAGTTTAGCTATACTGATGAATAGTAAACTCTGAAACATGCATGTATATAGATTACTTACTTTTATGCACGTAGTAATTATTAATTAATAATCAATAACTTATATATATATATATATATATATATATATCATGAGCATAATGGAAATAGTATTCCGACAAAATAGAGAAATAAAAACGAGAAAACCGAATTATGTGTTCATCAACGTTTCGTCTTTATTTCACCCAGAGGAAGTCTCGAAATAATGACGAAACGTTGATGTACACATTCGGTTTGTTCCTTTATATATATATATATATATATATATATATATATATATATATATAAAGCCTGGTTCGTACTAAAATCGGTGACTCTTTGAGAATTCGAGGTGCTGTTTGTGTTCCTCGTTTATTGTTTCCAATCAGTCTTGGGCATCTCCTTACCACTGGACCTAAGCAGTGCCAATTCAGGAAAAGCGATGTTGGAGATTGTGCAACTCTTGTCTCACAATTAAACGGGCAGCTACTCTTAAAGAAATGTTTATTGTCTTTTGTGACTGAACGGAATCATCAATAACGCTATAAACTGACCTGCATCTTTATTTGTTGTTGTTTATTTTTATTTTCAAAGTGGGTAACTCGGTCACAAGTGTAAGTTACATATCCTTGCGATTGATGTCCTTGACGTAACATTAAAAAAAAAATCAGTCAGCAAAACTGTCCACTTGGTCATAAATAGCTTTGGTAATGGAACAATGGATCACTATAGGGACAAAGAGAAAACAATTGCGTTTTATGCAGTTTTTTTTTCTTTCTAGTAATAAAAAACAAACCAACAAAAGACAAACTTGAAACTGAATAATAAAAATCGGTTAAGACTTAGATTGTTGAGGATCAGTTTCAGCTCAGAAAAAGCCATTAGGATACAAGAATAAAAATACGTAAAAACATAACGGAAAAGTGAAGACAACGTACAAAGCTCTAAACAATGAGAGACTGCTTCGTTCATCAAAGAAACCAAAGTGCATAGCTATGAAACACTAATTACAAGAAACGACAAAAACGATTTCCCTTTTTTCCGGCTTTGCTTCATTAGATCGGACGAAACTCTCTAAGTGGTCACGTGCTTTACCGGTGCTTATAGACTGCAGATTGCGTGGATAAGTCAAAGCACGAAAAGAATAAACGATTCTAGGAGAAAGCAATTACCGTGGTGTTGCCTTTTACTTTATTTTATTTTATTTTTTTTCAGGGTGTGTTCTGGTGGAGGTAGGGCGAAGCGGAAATACAACAGACAACTTTTGGCAAACTGGTTTCAAGAAACGTGCAAACAGCAAATCTGTTGAGACGAGACGAACTTACGGATCGTTTAACATTCATTGTCTTTTCTTACTCTGTCTCGTCTATAAACACATTTTCCTTTTCTCGTATCGTCATTTTCTGCATGTGTTGGCCTTTTAATAGACTGGATTTCATAGATAATCAATACTCAATCAATGTGCATTATTTCCGTTGTTGGTTCTATCGCTCTGGAGATCAATTCTGCTGAATGCACTTGTTAACCTATTTTTATTATTTTTATTTTTTATATATTTTTATTTTTTATATATTTTTATTTTTTATTTTTAAATGTTGTTTGTGTCAACGAATGTGCTTTTAAAATTCGTTAAGATTTTTTTTTTCAAAACCAACCATCATAACCACCGCTGGTGTACAAGTCTACTTACCCATTAATGGTACAAAACGAATCGTTTGTGAGGCTCATGTGTAAATCTTTTGATCGCGTATACGAAAGACCTTTCAAAAGTAATACCTCCTATTTTTATTCTGCCCAAATAGATCAGAGCGGATTGCAAATCACATTGTTTTGATGAATGAATTTATGTATTCATGAACTTAAGTTTCATCCCTCTGTTGAAGATATAGACAGTGCGTGACTCTATGAAAGCAACTCTTGTGATGGACGTGTGTCAGAAGCGGAGATACGTCACTGACTTGTGCCATGCGGTAGAAAATTTAACCGATTGAGATTCAATGGCGTTTATTACAGTTGAAGTCGATACAGTTGATGTCAGCAGAGTTGAGTGATTTTTCGGTTTCAGAGTAGTGACAGCTATGAGTAACAAAGCGCGCTTCAGATTTTTATGAGCAGGTCTTCAGGGATGGCAAATTGCTCTTAGGATAGTGTTGACTATCTAGACAAATAAATACTGAGCACAGAACGTCGCTTAATGTAATAGTACAACGACCGTTTTCGGAGCCCTTCAAGGTTTTGGGTTTTGAGTTAAAAACAGATAAAGTTATATATATATATATATATATATATATATATATATATATATATAAACTGATTGAAGTTAAATTCTGTAGATTAGAATTTATATAAAAATATATTCAAGTTAAGAATTTAGTATTTGAAACAAAGAATATATGGAAAAGTTAAGTTTATTTCCTTAATCCATGGATTTTCAATAATGGCTCATATCATCAGAGGAAATGAAATGCAATTAGCAAAACGTTCAGCTGTGAATAAACAAGTATTTTGCTTTTCAGCACAAATATTGAAAATGTTATTAAAAAGTTATTTAAACGGTGCTTCAAAGTCATAGAGTCATAGAAAAAGGATATCATACAACCTGGGCAATCCAATATCAGAACCAGTTCAATAGTTTCTGGGGATATTACTGCCAGGTCGGACGAGTAGTAATCTAAGAAGAAAATCAGAGGTGATCAAGTAATCCGATATATATATATATATATATATATATATATATATATATATATATATATATATATATATATATGTATATATATGAGTAAAAATTTAAAAAAAAATACAAGCGATGGTTGACGTTATGTTATTTGAGAAGAAAAACCGAGAATTAATAAAAGTAATCAACGTTTCGTCCCTATTCCAGGGGACATCATCAGGATTTCGTAGGAAAAACTTAGAAGAAAGGAAGAACATTTGGATTTTTTCCTTTTTCACTCGCATGTGGTCTGTAATCTTTTTCTTCTACATTTTTCCTACGAAATCCTGATGATGTCTCCTGAAATAGGGACGAAACGTTGATTACTATTTTATTAATTCTCGATTTTCCTTCTCAACTAACACACACACATACACATATATACATTCATATATATATAGTCATCCACACGCAGTACTGTTTCGCTGTATCACAGCTCATCAGTGCGGCTAGACAGGCAACTACCTCAGGCCAGGATCGAAACCCAACCGTCCGTACGACAGTCAAGGGTTTGAACCATTACGCTATTCAGTAGCTGCTGCACGGATAGTAAATGCATATAAACATCGGCTCAGCCGTTTCGGAATCTATAAAAAGCGAAATCACACACACAGAAAAAATTGGTTGGTCGTTGTTGTTTTACGGCATATCACCCCTTTTCAGGTTATTTAATGCCGAATCCAGTTATTTTGAATAATTATTTTTTAATAGAATATAGTTTTTTTTCAAGTCAGTTTCTATTTAACCCATAGTTGGGACCCTAACAGGTACTACCACTCCAGGCTAGAGTGGACCTGGGGGCAATGGCAATTAAAGGGTTGCTCCACACTCCCCAGAGCCCGCAAGCTGAGGCCTTACCATCGGATATATTTTAAGGTCATATCCAGGACCACACAGATAAAGTTATATATATATATATATATATATATATATATATATATATATATATATATATATATATATATATATATAAACTGATTGAAGTTAAATTCTGTAGATTAGAATTTATATAAAAATATATTCAAGTTAAGAATTTATTATTTGAAACAAAGAATATATGGAGAAGTTAAGTTTATTTTCTTAATCCATGGATTTTCAATAATGGCTCATATCATCAGAGGAAATGAAATGCGATCAGCAAAACGTTCAGCTATGAATAAACAAGTATTTTGCTTTTCAGCACAAATATTGAAAATGTTATTTAAAAGTTATTTAAACGGTGCTTAAAAGTCATAGAGTCATAGAAAAAGGATATCATACAACCTTGGCAATCCAATATCAGAACCAGTTCAATAGTTTCTCGGGATATTACTGCCAGGTCGGACGAGTAATAATCTAAGGAGAAAATCAGAGGTGATCAAGTAATCCGATATATATATATATATATTTGTATGCATGTATCAAATTTGAAATGACATCCATAATATTTGATTGTCCCATATCGTGATTTCGAAGGGCATATGAGATGGTAGTCCCGTTCGGCGATGTTAAGATCCGTTGATGTTGAGGTTTAGAACAAATCCAGGGTCTCTGTGGTGCGGAGAAATTGCATCAAATGTTAAATTAATGTTCAATTCCATTGCGTATATTTCCGTCGATAATGACAATACGTGTACGGGTATGTAAATTTCCGAAGGTTTATACGTTGAGTCATGTATGCAAATTTAGAGTGCCAGAATCGCCGAATTCAGCAGGTCTTGGATTGATAAACATTCGGAGAAAGTCTTTTTACCAGTCTGATATCCACAAATATAGGCTTCGACTATGGGCCAATTTTTCTGGTTTTTAGAGGATCGTTTTACCTGATGAGACGAATGAAAAGAAAGCTAGTATAAGAAAAAAAAAATAAAGAAAGAGGAAGAATAAGAAGATTTAAATGGATAAGGAGGGAAGGGGAAAGGTAAAGAGGACAGGGGGAAGGAAAAAGTGGGAAGGCAACGTTTACGAGGGCTGGCATCGCAGGGCAATTGTAGATATTAAAGATACTGAGTTTCTTGGGGGTTAGGGTTAGGTGTTAGGTTTCGGTCAAGTTTTATTCACAGCGACCTTGTCTGGGTTTAAATGGGAAATATGTGATCATTTTGATGAAAGTATGTGCATGGGTGGAAAACTTACATTTATATATAGGAGGTGAGTAAATAAGTAAAGTGAACTAAACACACGCAGGAATCTAGAACTTTGGAGTACTCGTATCTGTTAAATAGATATGGATTAATTATTAAAAGAATTAGTGTACACGAAAGAAATAAAAGAAAATTACTTTAATTTAATCAGGGGCGAATTGTTCATTAATTAGATTTTAATTTTGATATGCTTGAGAGAGGTTATTGAATTTTTATTATTTATTATTATGAGTTATGCATGTGAGAATTTGTTAAAGAAATCTAATGTGCTGAGATAAAGTCTGATCATTATATTCGTCAAAGCAGTATAGTCTGGTTTAATATAATTTATTTAAAAGTGTACACATTATTGTTTAGTGACGATGCATAAATAAATGGGTTCTACTATTAGTTAGATTGGAGTGGATAGAACACTTCACTTGATTTCTAATCTGTGACTTATATCATATATAAGAAGAGAATCGCAAAAGGAAGCTTCAAACTGAGTATTTGTGGTAGACGTTAACAGCCTAAATTCCGTGCGCCAGCAGTAGCCCCACACAATAAAATTGTATTACGTTAAGATTTTATAGGCAATATTATTACTTGTAGCTTGATGTCTTTTCTTCAGTCTTAATGTCTTAATGTTCTTATTGTGCTTTTTCACCTGATGATGATTCGACGCAAAACCAAAAGCGTTCGAGATACAATATTTTTTTTATTTAGCACAAAATGCATTGTACGAAAAACAAATAAAACAAAGAAAAATTATTTAAACGTCTTTGTGATGTAAACAGTATTTGTTTAGATAAAAATGTTGCCTAAATAAAAACACACATATATATTTAGATACATATATACATATATATATATGTATATATGTATTTAAATATATATATATATATATATATATATATATATAGAGAGAGAGAGAGAGAGAGAGAGAGAGAGCGTAAATTGAAAATAACGAAATTCATAAGAACTTTTGCATACGATTTAAGGACCCAACACAATAACAAATTAGTTTGTGTACCATCGCTTCAGAGAGGATATATGATTTATTTATATATAATCACTACATGAAAATAACAGTAGAGCAGAGGCAGGTGCGCGACGTCTCTTCTCTAGGAAAGAGGTTTCAGTGAGAGGAGAAAGTCATCATTTATCAGGTTTTAAAGACGGTTCTAAACTCTATCAATGCAGGCTATAGTGCTCCTGCAACTTATTTCAAAATGTTGCCGCAGTACTCCAGTTTAGCGCATATTTGGCTTTTATTCAAGTAGAGAACTTCATCGGGAGTCAGATACTATTTGAAGCATTAGATGGCGCCACCATTCTTCCAGCAACCTTGGAAATAGATTTCATATAAGTGTTCCATTTAAAACCAGAAGCGAAGGTCAGTACAAGAAACTTGTTAGGGCAGGGTGCTTATATATTAAAAAAGCAATTCATACCAAGTGTGGCAAAGTGTGAATCAGAGCGTTGGTGGTGAAAAGATAGAAACAGCAGGGTTGATGTTGCTGGATGTTAAGTCTCGTTTGCACACATCCTTAAATCTGAAGAATGATCTACCGGTTGGTTTGCTGCTGAATGAGACTTCGCCATACAGTATGTTTTTGGGGATTCGTCAATCCTGCACACGAACGAGTGCTAGTGCATACGTCTCTGGGAGAAGAGGGAAAACATGCCTGGGTGATTTTCCTTGGCGAGAACGTCTTTATTCAGAACGCGGTCCTACCATGTAATTCCTAAGAGTTTTCTAAGATTTTCCTAAGATTACACAGATGGAAGGCGTTTAGTCTGCGCTCTCGACGCATGTAGAGGGTCCATATTTTACTACAGTGGAGTGTGATGATGAGTACGCAGGCTTGATAACCCTCATCCTGGTGTTCATTGTCAGCATGTTGTTATTCCACACTCTCCTGGTCAGGTTGGTGCTGCTTTCCTGGTGCGGGTATTCAGCTCAGTGTCCAGTGAGAGGATGTTGGAAATGGTGGAGCCTAGCTATGTGAAGTCGTTCGCCACTTTCAGTGTGTGTACGTCAATGGATATGCCGGAGAGTTTGCTGACATCTTGGGCTATGACATTTGTTTTCTTGAGGCTTATTGCCAGATCAGACTCGTTGCAAACA